>NC_056732.1:1103160351-1103460351 GCF_019279795.1 Protopterus annectens
AAATGTGACAAACATCCCAGTTGCAATATCAAACATGAAACATAAGGATAAATGGTTTAAACAAAAGCAAGAACTGAAAACTGTGCACAGGCAAGCTACTTTCTAAAAGTAACTAAAATAATAATACCACTGATGACAGTTCTACTCTGCCAAATACACATGCATGCAGGTACTGTGTGAAAAAGCAATGGTGACAGAGATTAGAGCTACAGAACCCCATTTTTTACTGTTGTAAGACTCTTCTTTGAAGACAAACCTTTAGTTCCATTTTATTAGCATGTAATATTGACTTTAATGAGTGATGCAGCTGTAAGAGTGGTGGGTGGAGAAGACCCCCATTAACAATAAATGATTCACTAAATGAGTTACATCAGGTGGGGCTTGAACATCCACTTGTGTAAGCAAGCAAAAATAAAAAACAACAGATAGTGCATCCAATTGGCAGAGTAATCTTTCCACAACAGCAGAAAAGTCCAGCTATAATGACTAATCCCCTTACCAGTCAAGTAAACATGTAAGCCAAAGCAGTAATAATGTCCAGAATGACTAGTAGATGTCAGCATCGATGGCAAATTTACACAATTTCTGATACGGCATTTACTTGGCAAAGACAGTTTCAAGACAGACTTAACAGTATCAGTTGTGGAGACGATACACTTGTGTAGTGAGACACAAACAGTGAGCAGTTCTTCAGCTGCAAGGTGCTAGCTAAAACATATCTGACAGGAAACCATATTTACCAGCTTGCATCTTCCAAAGCCAAATGCCACTTCAATCCTTTCTCCATAAAGCAATACGACTTGTAAATATCCAATTACTAAAATCTCAGAATAACAACAATTCATAACCAGCTTTCTTTGTATTTTTACAGCCATTTACTTAACTGCTTGGACATCCATCCATTTACCCATGAGCAGCATCAAACATAAGACACACAAAAGAAATAAGGACTTAATACAACTATTCAGGTGCATAACATTAAAATGTAATACAAACAGAGGAAAGTAAAAAACCTGCCTGTCATGCTCTTTGTCTACTAGGTGATATCTAGCTCGAAATGCCACTAAGTGAGCATAGTAAGCTGGTGCAGGTATCGACACAGAGCGCGTACAACGTACGTAAGTGTGACAGAGCTGATATGTCAGAATCTGGAGTTCATCTGATGAAAAACGATTGTCATCCCACAGCACATGGTAATGCGACGGCCGACTTGTACCCTACAAAAAAGATGAAACCGTGAAGAAATGTGTTCAGACTCTTAATGAGTAGTTCAAACTGCCCAAATATCTTCTATTCCACATACTTTTTTTATTTGATAAAGTGAGTACATTTTTGTTTGCTTTATATTACATTTTGAAAAGAGGCACCATTAAAATTAATAGCTGAAAAAAAGAAGTTATGTTCTTACCATAAAGTTCCATCTGTGTTGTCGATCTTCATTCATTCTTGACTGATGGGTTTGGTTCCCACCTCGCGGAACTGACCATTATACATAGTTTGCACCAGCCAAAAACTCTTGAGCCAAGGCTCTACCCACAATGTCTTTCTTCCCATTACTTCTGATCGAGTTTGTCTAGTAGTTAAGAAAATAGAGAAGCCCTGTTTAAGGTAAAACCCTATAACATCCCAGGACTAGGTCTGAACCTCCAGGAGTCTTTTGGAGAGGGCAGGAGGGTGGGATGTCAAGAATGACTGAAGATTAGCAACACAAATGGAACGTTTTGGTAAGAACATAACTTCTTTACCTGATGTTGTCAATCTTCATTAATTTTTGACTGATGGGACAGAGTCCCTAGCTACTTTATAACCCGGGAGGCCCTAAGGAAGGATATTCTTGTGCACCACAGAGCCAAAGGATACTCTTCCCCTGGAGACCATGTCTAACTTGTAATGAGTGATAAAGGTATGTGGAGTAGCCCAAGTTGCAGCTGCACATATGTCTTCCATAGAAGCTCTGGAATGGAAGACCACTGAAGTGGTAACAGATCTCTTAGAATGAGCTCTAACTGTAGTTGATAACTTGAGTTTATTTTCGTTATATATAACGGTAATGGTCTCTCGGCCATTTTAGCAAGGTGACCTGTGATACAGGCTTACCTAGTCTGGGTCCTGAAAATGATTGAAATAGTTGGTCTGACTTTCTAGAAGATTTCTTTCTGTCCAAGTAAAAACGTAATTGTCTGTGGACATCCAACAAATGTAAACAGTACTCTCTTCTGTAAAATTTGGGAAGAAAACTGGTAAGTCTATGGACTAGCTGATACTAGACTCCGATACCACTTTGGGAAGGAAGGAAGGTGGGGTTGAGTTCTGAGTGATACTCTTTCTTTGTGAAAAATTATATATGGATATGGATGATTCACACAAAGCCTTGGAAAAGTACAGTTTTGTACCTACCATAAATGTAGATGTTCGAAGATCCACATTGCTGCAGTCCTAACACTTGGGGTAGTCCGCTGTCCCTCGGTCGGCCCGAATATCAGAGTATAAGGCTGACGTCGGCCAAGGCGCATTTGACTGACATCAGAACATCAGGGTACAAATGCGCATGACCGACGTCATATCCTCAGTCTTTTCTTGCCCCAGATGTCAGAAGACCCTAAAAAGAAAGGTCAAAACCCATAGGCCACAACTAAACAACCAACTAGCCTAACACCAAAAATATGTATAATATATACAATATATACAAAATGCAATATACAAAATGCAATATACCTCAGATGGATAACCCAACCCACACAACCACCTCAAACAACAGAGGGGAAGGAGGGAGAATTGACTGCAGCAATGTGGATCTTCGAACATCTACATTTATGGTAGGTACAAAACTGTACTATGTTCTTCATCTCACATTGCTGCAGTCCTAACACTTGGGTAGAATCCCAAAGAAGAGGTAAGGGAGGATGGCTAAACTATAATGAAGCAGGAGCTGCCAAAATGCCCTGCAACACAGCAGTGGCAAAACCAGCCCTGGATTTAGAGTACAATGGAAGGTGGTAATGCCTAGAGAAGGTATGCACTGAACTCCAAGTGGCTGCCTCCAAAATATCCTTAGTAGCCACCCCCTCAAAAGCTGTTGAAGTGGCAGTAGCCCTAGTGGAATGAGGTCTAATCCCAGCTGGAATCTCTTTGCCATGATGGGAATAACAGAAAGCAATGCAAAATCCAATCCACTTAGAAATAGTTTGTTTTGACACGGGCTTGCCCTGAGAGCACAAAGCAAAAGAAACTAATAACTGCTGAGATTGTCTGAACCCTTTAGTTCTGTCCAAATAATATCGCAACTGCCTGTGAACATCTAAAGTGTGCAAAATCTTCTTCCCTTTATTTTGGGGATTTGCATAAAAAGTAGGCAAATGAATAGTTTGGTTTAAAGCCACACTAGAAACCACTTTAGGCATAAAGGAAGGATTTGTACGTAAAGATACCCTATCCTTGTGGAAAATTAAGAAAGGCTCAACTGCCATAAGGGCCTGCAATTCAGAAACCCTTCTTGCAGAGGTAATGGCCAACAAAAAGCAGTCTTCCATGACAAATATTTCAACTCAGCAGTAGCTGCAGGCTCAAAAGGTTGTAGAGTGAGTTTCTCCAACACAAAATTGAGATCCCAAGCAGGAGTAGGAGCTCTTCGTGGGGGTCTTATATTCTTTGCCCGTCTAAGAAATTGCTTGAATAAAGGATGCGAAAACAATGGTGGGTCACAATCGTAGTGAGCTGAAATTGCTGCAGCATGAATCTTAATAGAAGAGAAAGACAAACCTTTGTCCAATAACTCAGTAAGATATTGAAGAGCCACACTTAAATCAGGCTCAGAAACATCCAAATCCTTAGCTGCACTCCAAAATAAAAATCTCTTCCATTTATCTGCGTACACTTTCCTTGTACTAGGCCTTCTAGCTTCCAAAATCACATTCAAAACTTGTAGTGGAACTTGTCACCGTCTATGGTTTAAAACAGAATATGCCATGCTGTTAGGTGAAGAGAGTGAAGTTTGACATTGAGCAAATGACTGTCCTCCTGGGACAACAGATGTGGAATCAAAGGCAAAGGCCATGGAGGCTTCTGTACTAGACTTCTCAGTAGTGGGTACCAGTGCTGTCGAGGCCAATCTGGAGCTATCAAAATCATCCTTGGCTTGTCCTGTCTGACCTTCAGAAGTACCTTTGGGAGGAGAGGCAGAGGTGGAAAGGCATACACATGAAGATTTTTCCAACTGAAAGAAAGAGCATCCACTTTCCAAGCTGTGGGATGAAACCTTTGTGCAAAACTTTGGCAGCTGGTGGTTTAGTGGAGAAGCGAACAGATCTATGTCTGGAGTTCCCCAGGACACTGTCAATTTCTGAAATACATGAAGATCCAGTTTCCACTCGTGGGGATCCATGATTTGTCTGCTTAACACATCTGCTAAGGAGTTCTGTGCCCCGGGCAGAAACCTTGCCTGAAGACTTAGTTGTAGACTGAGAGCAGTCTCCCACAAAATCATTGCTTGCCTGCATAGAGGATAAGAATGTGTTCCCCCTTGCTTGTTGATGTACCACATGACAGTTGTGTTGTCTGTTAGAATCAACACCTGCCCTGGAAGAAGTAAATCCTTGAAAGCTATTAATGCAAACTGGACTGCTAACATCTCCTTCATGTTGATATGTAGATGTTGTAGTCTGGCAGGCCACTTGTCTTGTATCCACTTTCCATTTAGATGAGCTCCCAAGCTATGTCTGAGGCATCTGTTGTTAAAATCTGACTCGCCTCTGGCCGGGTCACAGAGAGTCCCTTGTTTAGGTGACATTCCTGAGCCCACCACAAAAATTCCTTTTGAATGCAAGGTATTATTTGAATGACAGTGTCCAGATCCTGGCAGTGCTGTGTCCATACATTTTTGAGATACCATTGTAGCTTCCTCATATGCAGTTTGGCATTGGGAAGCACCAGAATACAAGATGCCATGAACCCTAAGGCTTGAAGGACTGTCCTTGCAGTCAGCCCGGACTGATGAGATAGCTGATGGAAGTAAAGGGATAGACTCTTTTGTTTGTCCGGGGTTAAAAAGGCCATCTGGGATGCTGTATTCAGTCTCACTCCCAGAAAGCACATGTCTTGAGAGGGTACTAGACTGGACTTTATTTCGTTCACAGAATACCCCAGGCATCTTAGCACTGCTATCACATATTCCAAATGATGAAGAAGCTCTTCCCGTCCTTGAGCCAGAATCAGGCAGTCGTCCAAATAAGGATAGATCTGTATTCCTTTTAGCCTGAAGAAAGCTATCACTGGAGCCAGAACTTTCGTGAACACTCTGGGCGCAGCAGATAAGCCAAAGGGCAATGCAGAGAACTGATAGTGAGAAGTCCCAGCTCGAAAACGCAGATACTTCCTGCAACTTAGTCTGATAGGAACATGAAGGTAAGCCTCCTTGAGATCCAAAGTTACCATCCAATGATCTTTGCCCAGCAACGTCAACATCTTGAACTTGGGAATGTCCAGATAAGTGTTGAGGACAGATAAATCCAAAATTGGTCTCCACGTGTTCCCCTTCTTTGGGACTAGGAACAGGCGAGAATAAAATCCTAGGCCCCTTTCTGGCATAGGAACCGGCTGTATGGCCCCTATTTGGAGTAGCAGTGAAATCTGCTTGTGAGCCTCTATTCTTTGTTGAGGAGGAATGTCTGGCATGCCTTTGAAAGGAGGCAAGGTATGGAAATAAAACCTGTAACCGTGATGTATGATATCCAGTACCCATTTGTCTTGGGTAATCAAACTCCAATTTTCTTTGAAAAGTGCCAACCTTCCTCCCAAAGGTGCTGCCAGGCGAGAAGGTTCTGGCAGCTGAAAAGGTAGGTCATTGGGTCTGTTTACGAAAGGACTGACCCCTGCCCTCACTAGAAGACTGTGCAGGAGAACTCCCTGTTCTGGGCCTGAAAGAGCCCTGACCTCTGCCCCTGCCACGTCTAGATCTACCCCTAGACTGGGAATCATAAGAAGGATACGTCCACCCTTTAGTAGGCCAATTTCTACTAAACTTTGGAGGCTGAACCTGCAAAAAATCTTTAACACTCTGCATAGACTTAGCCTTGTCTTCCATTTTCTTTAAAACTGCCTCAACAGGAGAACCAAACAAGACATCAGATTGCAAGGCATCCAAAATCCTAGTTTTAACATGGTCAGATAAATTTTGATCCCTCAGCCAGGCATGCCTGCGAAGAACTGACCCAGTGGCAGCCACCCTAGACGAGGCCTGTACAGCATCAAAACCACATTGCAAAGAATGCTTACCCACCTGTTCAGAAACATGCACTAAATCTTGTAACTCTTTACAGTCAATACCTTCCGCCAGAGCATCAACCTTAGATTTCAACTGAGAAAGGAGATAATTTTGATATTTCAACATGTGAAACTGGCAATTCAAAGCTCTCATGGCTAGAGTGGAAGAAGTATAAACTTTCTTTCCCCATCTATCCAAGGCCCTGGCCTCTTTATCTGCAGGAACCGGATTCTTGACAACAGAAGCCTTAACACCCTTAGGCCCCTGTCTAACAGTTTCTGGGTCTGCCCTAGGACTCTTAAAAAGATACTTATGAGCTTCAGGCACCCTGTAATACCTATCTGGTTTAACAGGAGCAGGAGGCAAAGAATCAGGATTAAGGGAAGCCTCTGCAAACACATCTTCCACCACATTCAGAACAGGAGGTATAGCTAAAGGCCTATGCTGGGGTAAAAACAAAAATTCCCTAAGCCTTTTCCTGGAATCAGAGAAATCCTGACCTTCCCATTTAAAATGCTCTCTCATGGAGTGAAGGGTCTCTGAAAAAGAAAAATCCTCAGGAGGAGAAGCAGGAGGAGTAGAATCATCCACATCAGAATCCGAATAATGAGAATACTCCTGCAAGTCTTCAGCCGAAGACTCAGACACATCCGAAGCCTGCTCATAATCCCCCAACACAGGTTCCATCCTAGGCCTCTTATCAGGAGGAGGCATAGAGCCTCTAATTAAAGTAATTAAATCCTCTGCCATTTTGAGCATGTGCTTCTTGGGCAGAGCACCTGAAGAACTGGGAGTGACACCCACAGAAGCTAAACTAGACCTGCCTCTAGGAGAAGCCTTGGAAGCAGAAAGAGAGGGCCTAGACCCCTTAGGAAGGGAGGGAGTACAGTTACTTGAGAAGCCCCTACAGCCTGCCCTGCCTCCTGGGAGGCCACATCCTGTAAAATCAAAGTTTCTCCCTGGGACTCCAGAGAGGCCTCCGTCGGAACCACCGGTTCCACTGACACCTCTAAAGAACTGGCGTCCGGTTCGGAGACTCCTCTAACCTAGGTTTAACTGCCTTGTCCTTGCGCTTCTTTGAGGAAGCCGCCGGAGCATCCGACGGCATTTTGTAATTGCACCGCTTCCCAAAGACCAACCTTGCACAATCCAACCTCCGCTTTATAGTGCGCTTATTAAACCTAGCACAAAAGCGGCATCCAACAACGTCGTGCTCAGGTCCTAAACAAGGTATACACAAATTATGGTAATCCCTATGCGGTATCTGTTTCCCACAAGAAATACAGTTATTCACTTTTTCTGACATCCGTAAACCACTGAGGCAAGAAAAACCAAAATATTCCCAACGCGTACTTAACCAACTCTGACTTCGGTCTGAAACTCCGAATTCGAAAAATTTCAGAACGCCGAACGGCACTTGCAACACTGCTTCTGCATCGGACCATGCGGCAAAAAAGACTGAGGATATGACGTCGGTCATGTGCATTTGTACCCTGACGTTCTGATGTCAGTCAAATGCGCCTTGACCGACGTCAGCCTTATACTCTGATATTCGGGCCGACCGAGGGACAGCGGACTACCCCAAGTGTTAGGACTGCAGCAATGTGAGATGAAGAACATTCTGAAATTCTCCTAGCAGACGTGATAGCTACTAGGAAGAGGGTTTTTAAAGATAAGAACTTGAGGTTGCAAATAGCTGCTGGCTCAAACGGCTGTCTAACTAGAAACTAAGACTAAGGTCAAATCACATGGGCCTACAGGGTTTTTGTAAGGGGGTTTACATGCAGAGCACCTTTAAGAAAAATTTTACACAGATGATGAGATATCAAGGAATGGTCATCAAACCCGATATGAAATTGTGAAATGACAGCCAAATGAACCTTAATTTTAGAGGCACAGGCCCCCAATTTCAAATAAGGTAGCCAAATATTCCAGGACCTTGTTCAACTGACTCCGAGAAAGGGTCTATGCGGTATGTACACAACCAAACTGAAAATCTTTTCCATTTGCCAAGATAAAACGTCCTGGTGGACAGCTTATGGGAAGCCAGAAGTATCTTTTGCACTGGAGAAGACAAGTTATTCTGCCTGGCAAATACTGGAATTGGAGAAAGCAAGCAGTCAACTTGAGGTTTTGAAGATTGGGATGCACCAGACCCTGAGGGTGAGATAGTAGGTCCGGAGCTGGGTCCACAGTCCATGGGCAGTGAATAAGATAAGGCCAAAGAAAGGGGAACTAGACTTGACGGGGTCAATAAGGTGCAATGAAAATCACTGTTTCTCAACCGTTGGGCTTTCCTCAGAAAATGGGGGATGAGTGGAATTGGGGGAAAGGCATACAGGAGTCCCGGGGACCAATCGAGAAGAAGTGCATCTCTCGGGGACTCGCCGTGAGGAGAAATGAGGGGAAAGTAGCTGCTGCATTTGTGGTTTACAGGAGAAGTGAACAGGTCAAAAAAAGGCTGAACCCATCGACAAAAGATCTTCTTCGCCACATTGGGATTGAGAGACCACTCATGAGGCAGGAGGATACATCTGCTCAGTTTGTCTGCAATCAGGTTGGCATTCTCTGGGATATGCATTGCTATCAGAAAGCAGTTGGAAGTGGTTGTCCATTGCCAAAGCCTTAGAGTTTGCTGACAGAGGGTAGGACTTGGTTCTCCCCTGTTTGACGACGTATCAAACTACTGACATGTTGTCTAACTGGATTGCAATTGTCCCGGAAGGAAGGACCGCCTGGAATGCTTGCAACGCTAAAAGCACTGCCCTCAATTCTAGGATGTTGATGTGCAAATTGGCCTCTTGCGAGGACCAAATGCCTTGAACAGTCTTTCCCAGAAAATGCCCCCCCACCACCACCCATCTGGGAAGCGTCCGTGGTCACTACAGCCTTAGGCTTAGATGGGGAAAAGGGACAACTCCATAGAATCTCATCTGGCTTCATCCACCAAGATAAATCCTTTTTGAAGTGATTTATCAAGACTGTATGCGACATGGGGTGTGTTAGAAGTAACCATTGTGATGCCAAGAGCCATTGAAGCAGCCTCACGTGATACCTCAACTAGGAGAACCATCATCATCGTTCATGCCATGGTCCCCAGAGCTTGTAGTACCAGACAAGCAGGAACTTTGTTTTGGGAAATGATTACCTGAAATAGCGATCTTAGTTTCAATAGCCTATGGAGAGGAAGGGAGGCTACACAGGATACTGTATTTAACCTTGCTCCAATGAATTCCAGATCCTGTGTGGGAGTCAACTGTGAATTTTCTTTGTCGACTGAAATGCCTAGAGTCTCAGCAAGATGTAGAACAAAGTCTATGGCTTAAAGCAGTAGATGCCTGGACGGGGCAGTGAGGAGCCAGTCATCTAGATATGGAAACACTCGGAATCCTTGTAGTCTCAAATGACCTGCTACAACTGCCATGCATTTGGTTAAGCACCCTGGTGGGTGTGGTGAGACCGAAGGGCAGTGCTCAAAATTGGAAATGACTGGCTCCTAGAAGGAAGTGGAGATATCTTCTGGAGCATTTGTCCATCTTTATGTGGTAATGTGCGTCCTAAAGATCTATACAGTACATTCAATCGTCCTTCTCTAGAAAGGGAAGGATTGACTGAACCATGTCCATCTGGAATTGTCTGTTGTACAAATTTGTTCAATAGGCTGAGATCCAAGATTGGTCTCCAGTCCCCGGTCTTTTTTGGCACTGAAAAGAATCTTGAGTAGAATCCGGATCCTATTTGGTCTGGTGGGACTACCTGGATGACTCTTTTGAAGCAGCTTTAGAATCTCTATTGCTGCTAGATCCCTCTGACTGGGTGGTACATCTGGAATTCACTTTTGGGAAAAGATTGAAGGGGATATGGTAACCTCTGGTAATTATTTTCTGCCCCCAGGTGTTCGAGGTTATTGTAAGCCAGGCTGAATGGTGCAGAGAGGACTGCTTCCAGAGGTAAGCAATCGGGCCTCCGTTCAGGAACACTGGTACAGTCATCCAGGAAAGGAATCCCTGGAGCTCTGGTTACATGGACCCCCTATGCCACAGGAGGGGTACCTTCCAGAAGAATTCCCCCCTCTGCCCTGGGAGGAATACTCATCACGTGCCCCAAAAAGGCCCTTGAGTCTTCTTGAACCACATTTTCCCACTCCTTTGATTCCTAGAGTAAGGTTGTTGTGGAGTGGAAAAACAAACGTCCACAGCAGAAAGGGTCTTTCTGTCTTTTTCACACCTGGCTAGTGTCTCTCTGACTTTTGGGCCAAACAAGGAAGTAGCATAAACGGACGTGTTTGATAAAGGAAGACTTAAAGGGTTCCGCGAAATCACACTAACACATCCAGGTATGACACCTAATGGCAATGCCTGTACCCGCTCCTCTAGACATCCCTTCGGCTGCATGAGCATTAAGCCACATGTACAAATTTGAGATAAGACTCCAGGGTGGCAAGCTGAGAGGTAACCTTATCTCAAACCTCATCAGATATTGCTCCTGCAAGGATGTCTGAGTGCTCAGTTATCAGATCCCTTTGGAGTCTAGTAAAGTGTGCCAAGAAGTTCAAGAAATGAATACCAAAGGTCGATGAAGCAAAAACCCACTTCCCAAATCTAGCCATTGTCCGAGACTTCTCGGTTAGGAGGATGGACAGTTGAACTTTCGGTGAGTTCCTTCTTGGTGGCCACTACCACCAACACAGCATCCACTGCTAGAGCCTTAGACCTCTGGAGCTGAAATAATCTTATCTAGTCTTCAGGGAATAGGCTCTATGGAGTCAGGAGCCTTCCCACGCTCGCTGAACAATCAACTGAACTAGGCCGTCAGTGGGCAGGGTCACCCAAAAAGTAGAAGGGCAGGCACGAAAAGCTTGCAATAATACACATTCCTTGGAGGATGGGTTTGGGTTTGAGGACTTCCAATCATCCCTCTGTTTTAACTTTCCAGGATGTCTCCAAAGGAGATGTCTTCTGGGGGTGACCGTGGGGAGCTTTCCTCTTCTTCATAATCTGTGTCTTCAGTGAAAGATTCTTCTGAAGGATCAAGGTCCTTCCTCTTGCACATCCTCTTACAGGCTGGCTCCTTAGTGGGATGTTCTGAGGAGGACTCCGAAGAGGGGGGACCCTGAACCGGGGTGTCTTGCCATTCTTGTGCCCGCTGTCCTGACGTAGCAGATTGTAACCGCTCTGAACCAGAGGAAACAAAAATATGGCAATCCAACGAGGATGAAACCAGTTGGGAGCCTGCTGAAGCCAAAGCTCTCTCCATAATTTGAAAGACAGGCCCACCCGAAGAGGGATGGGAGCCCGGAAAGTACAGTTTTGTACCTACCATAAATGTAGATGTTCGAGTGCTAATACAGCTGCAGTCATAACAGATGGGTTCTCCTGCCGTCAGGCGGGACCTCGGTCGGCCGAATTCCAAAGTCTAGGTCTGGCGTCGGTTGCCGTCGCTTCTTCCCTGACGTCAGTGCGACAGGGGTATAAAGGAACCAGCCGACGCCATTTTCTTCAGTTTTTCTTGCCCCAGATGTCAGGTGCCCCCAGAAGGAAGGCAATACATGAATTTGTGTAATAATGCAGTGCAATTTAATCAAAATACAGTAGTTGCAAGAAAATACAACATAAATGAATACCCCAATCAAGTAGTATGAGGATGTGTCAGCCTATAGGCCTGTCCCAAGAGGGGAAGGAGGGAGGGAAACCTGGACTGCAGCTGTATTAGCACTCGAACATCTACATTTATGGTAGGTACAAAACTGTACTATGTTCATCGTGCATACAGCTGCAGTCATAACAGATGGGTAGAATCCCAAAGCTAAGAAAGGGGTGGTAGGCACTAGGTGGAACTAAGAGGAGCCAAAATGCCCTGCAAGACTGCAGTGGCAAAGCCTGCTCTAGATTTGGAGTATAATGGTAGGTTGTAGTGCTTGGAGAAGGTATGCACAGAACTCCAAGTGGCTGCTTCCAAAATATCCTTGGTAGGAACTCCTCTGAGGAAGGCTGCAGAGGTGGCTGTGGCCCTGGTGGAATGAGTTCTAATGCCTGTAGGTACAGTTTTACCATGAAAGGAATAGCAAAAACGTATGCAGTGGGCTATCCATTTTGAGATTGTCTGTTTGGAAATTCGCTTTCCTTGAGTTCCTACCACATAGGCCACAAAGAGCTGTTCTGATTTTCTGAAAGGCTTTGTTCTGTCCAAATAATAACGCAGTTGTCTGTGGATGTCCAAGGAATGTAGTAATCTCTCCCCTTTGTTTTGAGGACTACGATAAAAGGTAGGTAAGTGTATGGCCTGATTCAAAGCTACCCTGGATACCACTTTAGGCATAAAGGACGGGTTGGTTTGTAAGGAAACTCTGTCCTGATGGAAGATGATAAAAAGGCTGTACAGCCATGAGAGCCTGTAGTTCTGAAACTCTACGAGCTGAGGTGATAGCCAGAAGGAAAGCTGTTTTCCAGGACAAATATTGCAAATCTGATGAGGCCGCTGGCTCAAAGGGAGGCAAGGTCAGTTTTTCCAGAATGAAATTAAGATCCCAAGCAGGTATTGGTTGTTTCCTTGGAGGTCTTAAATTCTTAGCCCCTCTGAGGAACTGTCTTAAGAGAGGGTGAGAGAATAAAGGAGGATCTTCTATGAACACCTCCAGGACTGCATGGATCAGGCAATCCCAAATAAAACCAAGACTCTTTCCACAAAGGGCAAACGTCCAGTCTGGTGGACCCCAGCCATTAACAAACTTTACAATAAGAGGAGAAAGCTATTACATGATAGAACAAAATCCATAAAAGGGAAGTCACCCCTGATCATTATTAGTAAAAAAATACGAGCACTCAAAATCAACTAAGGCCAATTTTGAGAGAAAAATTGCCATGGATTCAAAGGACAATCATAAGGCCTTTTCAGCTATGTTAGGAACCTGGGTGGAAACTCCCAGATATGCTCAGAATTAGTCCAAAATGATACAAAAATCACTGAACCCACAGACATTGCCAACATACTGGCAGACAGGTTCAGTGCAAACTTCACCCCTCCCCCCCTAAAGGAGCGATAACTATCCCAGCAGAGTGTAGCCTCCCAGACATCTCAAATGCGCAGGTGAAAGCTGCTCTCTCTAAAGCTAAAAACACAGCATCAATGGGACCGGATGGAGTCCCCAGCTGTGTGCTACACGAGCTAAATGAGGAATTAAACCCGCACATAAGGCAGCTGTTTAATCTCAGCCTTACCACAGGATACGTGCCCAAGGAGTGGCGTACGGCAACTGTGGTCCCACTCCACAAAGGCGGTGCCTCTACGGACCCTGGTAATTACCGCCCCATAAGCTTACCAAGTCTAGTCTGCAAAGCTATGGAGAGGATCATAATGGAGCTCATAAACAAAGATATAGGGGACTTGCAGACATTGGACCCGACCCAGTTTGGCTTCGTCAAGGGCAGATCATGCCTTTTGAACTTGGTCGACTTCTTCGAAACAGTCAACAAGGCCATTGATGAGGGAAAGGCCTACCTTGACCTTGCAAAGGCCTTCGACACAATACCCCACTCGGGTATTGTAGAAAAACTTACCAGCTTAAATATAAACCCATATGTCACAAGATGGGTTGCAAACTGGCTTAAGGACAGAACCCACAGGGTTAGAGTTGCTGGCGCTATGTCAGACTCCAAGCCGGTCACAAGCGGTGTCCCACAGGGCTCGGTCCTTGGCCCCCTATTGTTCGGCATCTACTTCTCAGAAGTACAGGCCAACATAGGAGGACTTTGGCTGACAAAGTTTGCAGACGACTGCAAACTGGGCGCCATAGTGGAAAGTGCATCGGACACGGATATCCTTCAGAAGGGACTCACGGAAATAGATAGCTGGTGCCAGAGCCATGGCCTGAAGTTAAACGCCAAAAAATGTATAGTCATACCCTTCGGGAAAAACAAGGTAACCCCAAGCTACCATATAGGTGGCAATCCACTAAGCACAGAAGAGGTTTATCAGGGACCTGAGGACCCAAGTTGACAGTGGCCTTTCTTTTGACACTCACGTTGCTAAAGTGGTTAGAAAGACCTTCTACACTGCCCACCTGATCATGAAGGGATTCACATCCAGATCTAGTGAGGTCATTGTTACCCTGTACTCTTCACTTATCAGACCAATGATCGAGTACAATGCCCCATTTGGGATGTATCGCACCCAACATCTGCAGCAATTGGAGAGACCCCAAAAGTTCCTCACCAAAAGGATAAAGGGACTCCAAAATCTGTCATATGCTGCCAGATTGAAGAAACTCCAGCTCTATTCAGTTGCACACCGTCTGCTCAGAGGTGACATGTGCCTGACATACAAGGCCATGTCCAACCCGGAATTAATGGACATGCTTCACCTCAAAAAATCCAAATCCACCAAAACCACTAGAGCAAGCGACTTAAACCTTAGCACGGATATAAATAGGATGTGCTGGAGGGATAGATTTATCACTCAGAGACTCCCTATGCTGTGGAATAAAATCCCGGTCCATGTGAGGCAGAGCACCTCGCTGGCTCTGTTCAAGAGAAATCTTGACCTGCGGATGGGAGATCGTAGGTTTATCCCAGGAATCATCTCTGTGTCACTGCTGGACAGAGGCACAACAAACTAATGGGCACAGTATTTTTTCATATAAGGGGTGGCGTAAGCCACAAAAATTTGGGCTAGGCTTATAAATGCCTTAGGGCAGATAGCCTAGTATAAACCTATGAACCTATAATCAGTGTTGTATTCTGCAGAAATGGCTGAGGCATGGATTTTGATGGAGGAGAAAAAAAGTCCACTGCTTAGCAGTTCAGCCAAATATTGTAGTATTTGAGGTAAATTCAGTTTTCCAGGATCCTGGCCCTTTTTCTCATTCCAGACACAAAAACATTTCCATTTTGCGGAGTAAGCTTTTCTAGTTGATGGCCTTCTGGCCTCCAAAATGACATCTTGCACCTCCTCGGAGAGTAGGGCCTGTTGTGATGCTAAGGAATCTTCCATGCGGCCAGATTGAGTGTTTTTAGCTGGCTGTGAAGAGTTTTGAAGCTGTGCTGAGTCAGAAGAGGAGGCATTAGAGGCAGGGTCCATGGTGGTGAATGCGTCAGGCTCCTCAGGAGTGGGTACCAGTGTTGCCTTGGCCAGTCCGGAGCAATGAGAATCATCTTTGGTCTGTCTGCTCTGGTCTTCAATAGAACTTTGGGCAGCAGAGGAAGAGGTGGAAAGGCATAAACTGTCATTGATGTCCAACTGAAAGAGAGCGTCCACTCTCCAGGCCTTTGGATGGAAGATCCTTGAGCAGAATTTTGTCAATTGATGATTTTTGTGGGAGGCAGAGAGATCTATGTCTGGCCTTCCCCATTCTTGGATTATCTCTGTAAAAACTTTTGGATGCAGTTTCCATTCGTGTGGATCTGTCATATTCCTGCTTAGGTTGTCTGCCAGCATGTTTTCCTTGCCTGGCAAGTACTGTGCTTGTAGTTCCATTTGTAAGTCCAAGGCCATGTTCCAAAGTGACATGGCCAGTCTGCATAGGGGGTATGAATGTGTTCCTCCCTGTTTGTTTATGTACCACATAACTGTGGTGTTGTCTGTTCTTATCAATAGTTGACCTGGTTGTAGAAGGTCCTTGAAAGCTATAATAGCATTTATTACTGCTGGCATTTCTTTTTGATTGATGTGACGGTGCTTTTCTTTTTGGGACCATTTGCCCTGAATGCAGCGATCTATCATGTGCGCCCCCCCAGGCGTAGTCCGAGGCGTCTGTTGTGATGACTTGATTTGCTTGAGGCTTGCTGAATGGAAGGCCTGTGTTTGTTTGACATGCTTGAGCCCACCACAGAAATTCCTTTTGCAGACATGGAATTAGTGGTATTATTGTTTCCAAACTGTGGCTGTGTTGAGACCATATGTTTTTCAGGTACCATTGTAGTTTCCTCATATGCAGCTTTGCACATGGGATTAGCAAGATGCAAGATGCCATGAATCCCAGAGCCTGCAGGATTTTCCTTGCAGTCAGCCTGGTTCAATTTGCTAGTGTTCTGAAGTATTGAATTAGTTGCCCCTGCTTCTCTGGCGTGAGGTAGGCCATCCGGGTGTTTGTGTCCAAATTGGCACCCAGGAAAATTATCTTCCGAGAGGGTATTAGCTTTGATTTCTTTTCGTTGACTGTGTATCCCAGAGAGTTCAACAACATTATTACATAAGCCAGATGTTTCAGAATAATGTGCTTGCTGTCCG
Source organism: Protopterus annectens (assembly GCF_019279795.1). Lineage (NCBI taxonomy): Eukaryota > Metazoa > Chordata > Ceratodontiformes > Protopteridae > Protopterus > Protopterus annectens. Next base: position 1,103,176,835 of record NC_056732.1, read on the forward strand.
CTTGGATCAGGCAGTCATCCAAATAGGGGTATATTTGTATCCCTTGAAGTCTGCAGAAGGCAATTACTGATGCCAGGCATTTCGTGAATACTCTGGGTGCAGTAGATAAGCCAAAGGGCAATGCAGAGAATTGATAATGGGTTGAACCTGCAAGAAATCTGAGGTACCTTCTGCAATTTTGTCTGACTGGGACATGCAGGTATGCCTCCTTGAGGTCCAATGTTACCAGCCAAGACTCCTTGCCCAGCATGGGAAGAAGTTGCTGTAGGGTGAGCATCTTGAATTTTGGTACGAGTAGAAATGTGTTTAGGATGGATAGGTCCAAAATAGGTCTCCAATCTTTTCCCTTCCTTGGCTCCAGAAATAGCCTGGAATAAAAACCTTGACCTTGTTCGTGCGTAGGCACCTCTTGAATAGCTTTCATGCTTATGAGATCTGTAATTTGCCTTTGTGCTTCTGCCCTTTGATTTTGTGGCAGGTTTGGCATGCCTCTCATTTTTGGAAGGGTGTGGAAATGGAATTTGTAGCCTCTGTTTATAATGTTCAGGATCCATTTGTCATTGGTGACAATATGCCAATTTTTTGAAAATAATGCCAGCTTTCCTCCTAACGGGGCTGCCATTTGAGACTTGGTTGGCATGCAAAGGGGAAAGTCATTGAGTTTGCTTTCTGAAAGATTGCGAGTTATCCTCACCACCTCTTTGTGTAGGAGCTTGCCACTGTCTGCCTCTAAACGATCCTTGGGATTGTCCTCTGCCCCTCGGGCGCCTGTATCTGCCTCTTTGGGGTCTGTCCGTAGCAGGAAAGGACCAGTTTTTGGAAGGCCAATTTCTACTAAAGCATGGGGGTTGTACCTGTAGAAATTCTTTCACAGTTTGCTATGATTTAGCCTTTTCCTCCATTTTCCTTAACACCTCCTCGGCCTTAGCACCAAATAGTACATCCTTTTGAAGAGGGGCATCTAGTAATTTAGCTTTGACATGATCAGGTAAGGCTTGTTCTTTGAGCCAGGCATGCCTACGTATGACTGATCCTGTAACAGCAGCTCTACATGAGGCCTCTAGAGCATCAAAACCACATTGTAAGGTATGCTTACCCACTTGTTCTGCACTATGCATCAAATCCTGCAACTCCTTCAAGTCTGGTTGTTCAGGTTGTGGCATTTTACTTTTCAATTGTGATAGCAAAAACTGTTGGTATTTTAGCATATGAAAATGACAGTTTAAGGCCCTCGTGGATAAGGTAGCCGAGGTATATACCGTTTTTCCCCACCTTTCTAAGGATCTGGAGTCTCTCGGAAGGTAATGGATTTTTAGCAATGGAGGCCTTAACTCCCTTGGGGCCCTGTGAGATGGTTTCTGGGTCAGCAGCATGGCTCTTGTATAGAAATTGGTGAGAGTCAGGAAAGTACAGTTTTGTACCTACCATAAATGTAGATGTCCGAGAGGTATGCATCTGCAGTCCTAACAAATGGGTTGTCCTGCCTCAGGCAGCCCTTCGGTCGGCCGGATTCCAAAGTCTGTGTCTGGCCTCGGCTGATGTCGCACTTCACCCGACGTCATAGCTGCTGTCAATTGGGTATAAAGGCATCAGCCGACGCCATTTTCCTCAGTGTTTCTTGCCCCAGATGCCAGGTGCCCTCTAGGAAGGCTAAATATGGATAAATGCAAATGAATCCAAATAGTAGAGAGCAAATAAAAATAAACAGGTATATACATATATATATATACAAACAAATACACCATAATAGATTCCCCCAGCTAGCTACAAGATGGGTAAATACCCTAGGAGTACCACAGAGGGGAAGGAGGGAGGGTAATCCTGACTGCAGATGCATACCTCTCGGACATCTACATTTATGGTAGGTACAAAACTGTACTATGTCCTTCAAGGATGCATCTGCAGTCTTAACAAATGGGTAGAATACCATAGCCAAACTGGGGGAGGAGGTACTAAGAAGATTATGGTGTAGTTAAGATCCCTTGCAAAACAGCAGTGGCAAAACCTGCTCGGGATCTGGAGTATAAAGGTAGATTATAATGCTTGGCAAATGTATGCACGGAGCTCCAAGTAGCAGCCTCTAAAATGTCTTTGGTAGCCACTCCTCATAAAAAAGCTGTAGTAGTGGCTGTAGCCCTTGTGGAGTGAGGTCTGATGTTTTCTGGAGTTGTCTTTCCATGAAAAGAGTAACAAAATCTAATGCAATTTCCTATCCATTTTGAGATTCTGTTTTGAAATTGCTTTTCCTTCCATTCCTGTTGCATATGCTACCAGAAGCTGGTCAGTTTTTCTATTGTTCTTGGTTCTGTCCAGGTAGTAGCGCAATTGCCTATGCACATCCAAGGTATGTAGTGGTCTTTCCCCCCTGTTCTGTGGGTTGGGGAAGAATGTAGGTAGGTGGATTGCTTGGTTTAATGATACCCTGGAGACCACCTTTGGCATAAAGGTAGGATTAGTTCTCATGGACACTCTATCCTGATGGAAGATAAGGAAGGGCTGTACTGCCATTAATGCCTGTAATTCAGAAACCCTTCTTGCTGAAGTGATTGCAAGCAGGAAAGCAGTTTTCCAAGATAAGTACTGTAATTCTGCTGTTGCTGCTGGTTCAAAAGGGAAGTGTCAACTTTTCTAACACAAAGTTCAAGTCCCATGTAGGCAATGGTGGCTTCCTTGGTGGCTTTACATTTTTAATTCCTCTCAGAAACTGCCTGAGTAGAGGATGAGAAAAGACTGGAGGATCCATGTTGTATTCTGCTGAAATTGCTGATGCATGAATCTTAATGGAGGAGTAAGACAGGCCATTGTGGAAAAGCTCTGCTAAATATTCCAGGATGTTAGCTATGTTTGCCAGTGATACATTTTCTCCTTTTGCTGCACTCCAAATGAGATATCTTTTCCATTTTGCTGAATAAGTTTTTCTTGTTGAGGGTCTGCCAGCCTCCAAGATAATGTCTTTAACCCTTTGAGATAAATCTGGGTTATTTTGTCTTATGTAATGTTCCAAGCAGCTAGCTGCAGTATTTTCAAGTTTGGATGCAGGATTTTGAAGTTGTTCTGTGTTAGCAGTAAAGGAACTAGGGGTAGAGGCCATGTGTGTTCCCGAGACATACTCCTCAGTAGCGGGTACCAATGCTGCCTCGGCCAGTCTGGAGTTATCAGGATGATCCTTGGGTGATCTTCTTTGATCTTCAGTAGCACTTTGTGCATCAAAGGAAGAGGTGGGAATGCATATGCTGTCAGGTTTTCCCAACTGAAAGATAGGGAGTCCACCTTCCAAGCAAGTGGGTGGTATGTCCTTGTGCAGAATTTTTCCAATTGGTGGTTGTGTGGGGATGCGAATAGGTCTATTTCTGGTAGTCCCCATTTCCTTGTAATGGTTTTGAAGATGTCTGGATGCAGCATCCATTCGTGGGCATCTGTGGTAGTTCTGCTTAAGATGTCTGCTAGTATATTTTCTTTTCCTGGCACAAATATTGCCTGGAGCTGAATGTTGAGGTTCAGGGCCACATTCCAGAGGTCCATTGCCATCCGGCATAGAGGATATGAATGTGTGCCTCCCTGTTTGTTGATATGCCACATAACTGTGGTGTTGTCCGTCCTTATCAGCAAATGACCCTGTTGAAGAAACGGTCTGAATGTCTGAATTGCCTGCTTTACTGCCAGCATCTCTTTTTGATTTATGTGTAGGTTCAGCTGGTCTTGAGTCCATAAGCCTTGTATGCACTTGTGCACCATGTGTGCCCCCCAAACGAGGTCTGAGGCGTCTGTGGTGATAGTCTGGCTTGGGTGAGGGCTGTGGAAGGGCAGTCCTTTGTTCAACTGACAGGCCTGAGCCCACCACTGGAATTCTTGCTTCAGGCATGGAATTATTGGAATTTGGGTTTCTAGGCTGTGCTTGTGCTGAGACCATAAATTCCTTAGGTACCATTGCAACTTCCTCATATGTAGTCTGGCATGTGGAATCAATATTATGCAGGATGCCATGTAACCCAGGGCTTGCAGGACTTTCCTTGCTGTAAGCTGGTTCTGCGTTGTTAATGCCATGAAATAGAGTGGTAGGTGCTTCTGCTTTTCTGCTGTGAGGAATGCCATTTGGTTTGATGTGTCCAGTTCTGCACCCAAGAAAGTTATCCTTTGGGATGGTATCAGCCTTGACTTTTTTATGTTGACTGTGTATCCCAGGGCTTGCAATAGGTGAATAACCTTTCTCAAATCTTTTGTTAATTTGTTTTTGTTGTCCGCTTCTAACAGGCAGTCGTCCAGGTATGGATAAATTTGAATTCCCTGAAGCCTGCAATGAGCAATTACTGATGCCAGGCATTTCGTGAATACTCTGGGCAGTAGATAAGCCAAAAGGCAATGCTGAGAATTGATAATGCTCTGATCCTGCAAGAAATCTGAGGTATCTTCTGCAATTTGGTCGTATGGGGACGTGCAGGTATGCCTCCTTAAGATCTAGAGTTACCAGCCAAGACTCCTTGCCCAGCATGGGAAGAAGTTGCTGTAGGGTCAGCATCTTGAATTTTGGAACAATGAGATATGTGTTCAGAGCGGACAGGTCGAGAATAGGTCTCCATTGGTTTTCCTTTCTTGGTACCAGGAAAAGTCTGGAGTAAAATCCTTGTCCTTGTTCCAGAGACGGTACCTTTTCTATAGCTCTCATCCTTAGTAAGTGGTCTATTTGTTCTAGAGCGTTTGTCTTTTGGTTTGGAGGTAGGTTTGGCATTCCTCTCTTCCTTGGTAGAGTATGGAAGTGAAACCTGTAACCTTTGTCTATTGTCTGTGAAAATCCATTTGTCTCCTGTAATGTAATGCCAGTTTACTGAAAATAAGGCTAGCTTTCCGCCTAAAGGTGCTTCTAGTTGTTCCCTGGTAGGCGGTTTCAGAGCCAAGTCACTGTGATTGTCCTGTGGAAGTGGTAGTGGCTGGATCTGTGGCAGTACTTTTCTGGTTGTTAGGTTGCCACTGTCGTCCCCTGTAGGCACCTCTGGATTGACCTCTGCCTCTTGGACGCCTATTCCTGCCTCTCTGTGCTCTGGAGGTGTCTGGAAAGGACCAATTCTTGGAAGGCCAGTTCCTACTAAACCTCGGAGGCTGGACCTGTAAGAAATCCTTGACTGTCTGGACAGATTTCGCTTTTTCTTCCACCTTCTTCAACACTTGCTGTGCAGGGGAGCCAAACAAACTGTGTTTTTCCATGGGAGCATCTAGGAGCTTTGACTTTACATGGTCTGGTAAGGATTGCTCTTTTAACCATGCATGCCTTCTGATCACTGTACCAGTCATAGCTGATCTAAAGGAAGCCTCCAGTGCATCATAGCCGCATTTTAAGGAATGATTACTGACCTGCTGAGTGTTATGTACCAATTCCTGAAGGGACTTACGGTCTAAAGGTTCAGGTGAGGACAGTTTTTTTAGTTAGCTGATCTAACAAAAATTCCTGATACTGAATCATGTGGAATTGACAGTTTAAGGCCCTAGCCGAAAGAGTAGCAGAAGTATAAACTTTTTTACCCCATCTCTCTAATGCCCTAGATTCTCTTTCAGAGGGGAGGGGGTTTTTGGCAGAGGCAGCTGCTACAGCTTTGGGGCCCTGTGTAATAGTTTCAGGATCTGCAATAGGAGCCTTATACAAGTGATAATGTGTGTCCGGAACCCTGTAGTATCTGTCGGGCTTAGCAGGGGCCGGAGGAAGAGAGTCAGGGGCAGTACAAGCATCATTAAATGCATCATCCACAACTATAAGTACTGGAGGAATGGCTAAAGGCCTATGCTGTGGCAAATGTAAAAAGGTCCTAAGCCTTTTCCTAGAGTCTGAAAAATCCTGGCCCTGCCATTGAAATTGTTCTCTCATAGCATGCAAGGTTTCCCCAAAAGAAAATTCCTCAGGAGGAGAGGCAGAAGGGATGGAGTCTTCTGCATCAGAGTCCTCATATGGAGAATAAGGGACTTCTGGAGGGTTTGTATTTTCTGAATCATCAGAGGAGTAATCTGAAGAAACTGGCTCAGGGGGCTCTGCTCTAGGCCTCTTCTCTGGAGGGGGGTGAGAGGCCCTGTCAGGATGAGGCTGGGATCCCCTGATCAAAGAAATGAGATCCTCTGCTAGACTAAGCATTTGAGTACTAGAGCTAGGCCTGTGAGAGGGGGTTTTACCAGGCACGGTCTTTGAAGATTTAGCTGCTTTAGCCCTGGAAAAAGCCTTAATTGACATGGATGCAGGGGGCCTAGCAGATCCACGTGCAGGAGTAGATATATCTAAAGGGATAGTATCTGATAAATCCTGAGAACCTGTAAGAGCAGGTGGAATTTCAGTAGCAGATTCAGCCATGCTGGATGAGGCCTCGGTTGTAGGAGGCATGCTTTTGGCCGAAGGAAGAACCGCGGACTCTGTTTCAGCCGAAACCGAGACACTTCAAGTTATTTAACCGCGGTTTCGGCCGAAACCGCGGACCGCGAGTGTCATAGGTTCATACTAGGCTATCTGCCCGAGGGCATTTACAAGCCTAGCCCATAGTTTTGTGGCTTACGCCACCCCTTTAGTATGGGGAACTATACACATTATTTTGCTGTGCCTCTGTCGAGCAGTGACACTGAGGTAATCCCTGGGGTATATCTGCGATCTCCCATCCATTGGTCAAGATTTCTCTTGAACAAGGCCAGCGAGGTGCTCTGCCTCACATATACCGGGATTTTATTCCACAGCATAGGGAGTCTTTGGGTGATGAATCTATCCCTCCAGCACGTCCTATTAATAGCTGTGTTGAGGTTTAAGTCTCCGCCTTGTGGCTCTGACGGATCTAGATTTTTGAGGTGAAGCATATTCATCAAATCTGGGTTTGACATGGCCTTGTATGTTAGGCAAAGGTCACCTCTGAGCAAGCGGTAAGCGACTGAACAGAGCTGGAGTTCTTTCAGTCGGGCAGCATAGGACAGATGTTTGAGACCCTTTATCCTTTTGGTGAGGAACTTTTGTGGCCTCTCCAGCTGCTGCAAGTGTCGGGTCAGATACATTCCGAATGGGGCATTGTACTCAATCATTGGTCTGATGAGTGATGAGTATAGGGAGACCTCCCTTGATCTAGATGAGAATCCCTTCATGATAAGGTGGGCAATGTAGAAGGTCTTCCTAACTACTTTAGCTACATGGGTGTCGAATGACAGACTACTATCAACCTGGGTCCCCAGGTCCCTGATAACTTCTTCTGTGCTCAGTGGATTGCCACCTATTTGGTAGCTAGGGGTAACCTTGTTTTTCCCGAAGGGTATGACTATGCATTTTTTGGCATTTAACTTTAGGCCATGGCTCTGGCACCAGTTATCCGCTTCTGTGAGACCCTTCTGAAGGATATCTGTGTCAGATGTGTTTTCTACTATGGCCCAGTTTGCAGTCATCTGCAAACTTTGTCAGCCATAACCCTCCTGTGTTTGCTTGTACTTGAAATGTAGATGCCAAACAAGAGTGGGCCCAGGACTGAGCCCTGTCGTACACCACTTGTGACAGGCTTTGAGTCTGACATGGCGCCAGCAACTCTGACCCTGTGGGTTCTGTCACTCAGCCAGTTTGCAACCCATCTTGTGATGTATGGGTTAACATTTAAGCTGATGAGTTTTTCAATGATACCCGAGTGGGGTATTGTATCGAAGGCCTTCGCCAGATCGAGGTAGGCTGTATGGACTGCCTTTCCCTCATCAATGGCTTTGGTGACTGTTTCGAAAAAGTCAACCAAGTTTAGAAGGCATGATCTGCCTTTGACAAAGCCAAACTGGGATGGATCCAAAGTCTGCAAATTCCCTATGTCTTTATTTATGTTTTCCATTATGATCCTCTCCATGGCTTTGCAGATAAGGCTTGTCAAGCTAATGGGCCGGTAATTTCCAGGGTCGGTGGAGGCACCGCCTTTGTGAAGTGGGACCACAGTTGCAGTGCGCCACTCCCTGGGTACGTATCCAGAGGTAAGACTATGATTAAACAGCTGTCCTAGCTGTGGGTTTAATTCCTCGTTGAGTTCGTGGAGCACACAGCCGGGGACACCATCAGGTCCCATGGATGCTGTGTTTTTTGCTTTGGAGAGAGCAGTTCTCACTTGGGCGTTGGAGATGTTTGGGGGCTGCAATCGCTTGGTATAGATATCTCTCCTTTTGGGGGAGGGGAGAAGTTTGCACTGAACCTGTCAGCCAGTATGTTGGCAATGTCTGTAGGATCAGTAATCTTCACATCATTTTGAACTAGTTCTGAGCATATCTGGGAGTTTCCTCCCAGGTTTCTAACATAGCTAAAGAAGGCCTTATGATTGTCTTTTGAGTCTTTAGCTATTTTTCTCTCAAAATTTGCTTTGGATGATTTTATGAGAGCTCTTAGTTTTTACTTATAGTGATCAAGGGTGTCTTACCTTTTAAGGATTTTGCTCTATCTTGTAGTAGCTTCCTCCTTTTGTTGTAGAGTTTGTTTATGGCTGGGGTCCACCAGACTGGACGCTTGCCTTTGGTACAAAGAGTCTTTGTTTTGCTTGGGATTGCCTTATCCATGCAGTCCTGCAGGTGCTGGTAGAAGGCATTTGTAAGTGATTCAGCGGCTTGAGTACTGTTTTCTGCCAGCTCGGGGCCTTAAAGGAGACCACACTAGTCTTTAGAAGTGTGAAGTCGGCTTCGAGAAGTTCTTTACTGTGGTCTTTTTATTTCAGGTGGGGTGGGATGAGGACCTCCAGCGAGATTAGTTTGTGATCTGATCTCACCAGTGAGGGGTATACTTCCGGTGTTGAACATTGTGCTCCCATGTTCGTGATGATGAGATCAAGTATGTTTTCTCCTCTTGTGGGGTTGGTGACTAGTTGTTCCATGGCATTTGAGTTTATGAATTCCAGGAACTTTTGGGCTAGGGTGTTTGGGCTTGAGTAGTGTTCCCAGTCTATATTAGGGTAATTGAAGTCACCTAGTATGATGGTGTTTGGTGATACATTTGTCCCTCTAGTGTTTTCAGGAAGGCCATGTGAGGTTCCTGAGTTTGTGAGGGTGGCCTGTAACATGCTACAATTTGCAGAGCAGTCTTGCCTATGGTTAATTGCACCTGGATGGTCTCCGATGCATCGTGCGTTGCCACCAGTCTTGAGGTGTGGGTGTCCTTGATGAATATGGATACCCCCCTCCTTTCTTGGTATTGTCCGGATTTTGGGGCCGGAACGCATGATAAGAGGTAAAACCTGATAGTGCTGGGGTGCTCTCAGGAGCCTTGAACCAGGTTTCTGTCACTGCACAGACATCGATGTTCTCCATAATGAGAAGGGCCTCGAGTGCGTGCATTTTGAGATTTAGACTTCTGGCATTGAGCAGCATTACCCTTAGTTTTTTTCCTTTTTTGTTCTAGGGTGGTAGGTTTAGAATTTGAGCCTTGCCTAAAAAGGCACTATGGGGTGGCAAGAGCCTTTGCCAATATCCGAATCCCAGGGTGACAGGTGCAAGCCGCCTCATGAAGCAGCGTGGCTTGTCCAGCATGTCATCCCAGGCAGACAGACATTGATCCCCTTTGAATGACACCAGAGTTTAAGCCAATTGTTAAAGCTGATCATCTTATCTCTGTATTGTGGCATCATTCTTGGTGAAGGTAGGATACTGCTCAAGGTCAGGGTCATACCTGCCTGGGCTACATAATCTGAGAGCTCCTCAATGTCTCTTTTCATGTAGTCCAAGGAGGTACATCTCAGGTCGTTTACACCAGCGTGGACAATGACTGAGTCGTATTTGTACCTGCTGTTGAGAGACCCGAGTGCTTGCGTTATGTGGCGGATTCTAGCGCCCGACAGGCAGCTTATTGTGACCTTCTCCTTACTCAGTCTGGTGAGCGGGACGTCAGTGTGTCTGACTATGGAGTCACCAATGACTAGTGTGTCTGGCATTGTGTTTGGCCTTAAGGGCTGTGACTGTTTGACACTCTGACTGTGAGGTCTATGTGTTGCAGGTGTTGTGTTCTGAGGTGGTGGTTGTTTGGGTGTCTGCTTTGTTGGCCTCTGCTGTTTTGGTAGATTTTTGATCAGAGCCGAGTATGTCTTTGTGTGTTTATGTGTATGATTTGAGGTTGTGATGGTACTATGTGAGACTGGGTCTATAGTGTGTGTGGTAACCTTCTCCTCCTGACTGGTCTTGCCAGTCCTATGTTGAGAGAGCTCAGCCTCCAGTTTGGCCGTATAGTTGCATCTCTCGCATGTATTTGTGTTTTGTGGGAGGAGGAGAGGGTTGTTCAGTGTACATGAGGCAATTGTAACATTGCCTCAATATTCCCAGGTTCACCAGCTGAGCAGGAGAGGACACTAGCAACTGATCCTCGACATGCTAGAAGGACTAGACAAAAAACTTTAAAAGAGATTCCGGGACGTGGGTGACCGAGAAATGGGGTTTGCCTTTTGGGGTGCTATCTATAAGAGTGCCGTATCAAGGTAATAAGTACTGTAGGAGCAAGTGCTAGGTTTAACAGATAGAGAAAAGTCTACTTGGAGTCAAGTAGAGATGATCTTTTAGGTATTAGAGAAAGTGCTAGTAACAGGGATGCTTAAAGGTAAGATTGAAAAGAATGCACTCTGCAGTGTGCACTAGAGAAGTTAGATATGAAAGTAGGTAACTTGAGTTTTACCTGTTTAAAAAGTTAAGGTTTAGTGGAGAGTTACTATTTTTAAAACAGCAAGATGGACTGAAAGGGGTGGTTACTTTTGTATTTTGGTACTATGAAATACTGTAGGATGGCCAATAAATTTAAATAATTGAAGGGGTGGGATTTCAAAAGTGATGGTTTTGTGATTACTCACATAAGCCAGTGAAAGTAGAGAGAAATGAGATATATGGTCAGATTAACATAAGAGGCGGGCAACTTTCCTGTCGGTCCTTTTCCTTACGCTTTTTAGCTAATTGTGAAGTCGGAGTCTCCGATGGCATGTTGTAAGCAAAAGCGGAGCCGAAAAACTCCTCTGCAAACTCCGACCGACGTCTAAGTGTCCGTCGGTTGAAGGAAGCACAGGCTAGACAAGCTGCTACGTCGTGGTCTGGGCCTAAGCAAGGTAGGCAGTAAGAGTGGAAATCTTTATGAGGTATTTGTTTCCCACAAGTTAAACAGTTATTCACTTTTTCTGATATCGGCTGAGGCAAGAAAAAGTCCCCAACGGGGTACTTAGCTTTTTAGAAGTCTTCGGTAGTAGCAATCTCTGGTTCTGACCGACCGGCACTTGCGAACAGCTTCTGCTTCGGGCGCCACGTGGCAAGAAAGACTGAGGAAAATGGCGTCGGCTGATGCCTTTATACCCAATTGACAGCAGCTATGACGTCGGGTGAAGTGCGACATCAGCCGAGGCCAGACCTAGACTTTGGAATCTGGCCGACCGAAGGGCTGCCTGAGGCAGGACAACCCATTTGTTAGGACTGCAGATGCATCCTTGAAGGACATCCCTATAGTACCTGTCAGGCTTAACTGGAGCTGGAGGGTAGAGAGTCCGGGTTAAGGCAGGCCCCCGAGTAAACATCATCTAGGATGTCCAAGACAGGAGGTATAGCCAGAGGCCTGTGCTGAGGTAGCAAGAGAAATTCCCTGAGCCTTTTCTTGGAATCAGAATAATCTTGGCCTTCCCAGTGGAAGTGTTCCCTTAAGGTATGCAAAGTTTCCCCAAATGAGTAATCCTCTGGGGGGGAGACGGAAGGGATGGACTCCTCCGCATCAGAGTCTTCAAAAGGTGAGTAAGGATGCTCCTAATCATCAGAGTGCTCTGAAATAATGGAGCCCTGATCAGAGGAGGGGGAATCTTCCTCCACTCTGGGCCTTTTGTCCGGTGGGGGCTGAGAACCTCTGATAAGAGTAATTAAATCCTCAGCCATTTTAAGCATCTGTTTCTTAGGCATGGGGCCTGGAGATGGGCCCTGTGTAGCTGGTCTCTTAGAGTGCATGGTTGCTTTAGACTTTGTGAAAGCCTTGATGGAGAAAGAAGAGGAAGGTCTGAAGACACCTTGAGTGGAGGTGGACCTGTCCACATTCTGAGTTTCAACAGCAAGAGTGGCTTTGGTATCCGTAGTCGGGGTGTAGGCCGAGGAGCCTGCGACCTCGGGCACAGGAGACACCGCCAAAGAAGTGTCGTCGGTAGTCATGGGCTGCGTAGGCGCCTCGCTGAGAACCGGACCACGTGTAGTCGGCTTTGGCGTGGTGACGGTAGAGGCCGCGGACCTCGTGTGTCGGTCCTCGTCTTTGCGTTTTTTAGACATAACCGGAGTCGGTGTATCCGACGACATAGTATAGTTAAATGCTTTCCCAAAATAATGCTGGGCGAACTCCGCCCGACGCTTAAAAGTGCGTTTGTTGAAAGTAGCACAAAAGCGACAGACCGAGACGTCGTGGTCTGGGCCTAAACAAGGTATACAGAGGGAATGGAAATCCTTATACGGTATTTGCTTCCCACAAGAAATACAATTATTAACTTTGTCTGACATCGGTCTGAGGCAAGAAAAGTTTCCCCACCGGGGTACTTAGCTTTTAAGAAGACTTCGGTTTCCAATTTTTCGTAATCTCAGGAGCTGGCCGACTGGCACTTGCGAACTGCTTCTGCTTTGGGCACCGCGCGGCAAGAAAGACTGAAGAAAATGGCGTTGGCTGGTTCCTTTATACCCCTGTCGCACTGACGTCAGGGAAGAAGCGACGACAACCGACGCCGGACCTAGACTTTGGAATTCGGCCGACCGAGGACCCGCCTGACGGCAGGAGAACCCATCTGTTATGACTGCAGCTGTATGCACGATGAACATCAGAGAAAGACAACCACGAAAGCGGGGTCACACTCCGCTCTGACGATCTGCCACCCAGAGCAGGAGCCGAGAGAGTGCTCAAAACTACCATGGCCCAGAGAGCCATAGACAGCACCATGGACTGGAACCGGTCCAGGGATCTCAGAACCAACAGCCAAACCAGGGTCCCAGGTGTGTGATGGATCTGAAGGAGCCAAAGACCACAGAGTCGGCAACAAGGTAACTGGCACTGAAAACGTCTAAGTGAGGGGCTCCAAGCCCTGAAACAAGGTTGAAGGAAGATAAGCTGGCAGAGTCCCTGGAGAATAAGCCTCAGCTCCAAGTAGGAGAGAGGTTTGTGATGGTGCTGGGAGGCCTATGGCTGCCAAAAGCTGATCCACTAATCTGACTACATCCATTTCCGAGAAGCTCCTGGAGGAACAGATTGACATTCCCAAAGGAGACTCGGGCCTATCCAGAAAAGGGCTCGGTTACTGACCCAAAAAAGGGTCCGCTGAAGGGAATATCTAGTCCTGGCAATAACCGGCAGATCGACTTTCACCACCATAGGGTGTTGTATGGAAGGGGAATGTGGAACCGAATGAGAGGACAGTGGTGGTTGAACAGAAACTGTTGTTGGTGATGAAGAGGTTGTCGGCACCGAAGTAATCGTCGGTGCCGAAGAGGTTTGAGTCTTAGCCGGTTCAATGACTAACTGCATTGATGTGGACTTAGTTGTTTTTGGTACTGAAGGTTATTATTGCCACTTTTGGGTACTCTGGCCTTCGATTCCGAAGAAACCCTCGGAACCTGCATTTTTTGGGACTTTGCTTCATGTGCCGTAGGGGAGTTCGGCACAGAGTGGCTTCTTTTCTTGACATCAGGTTTAGGTGATTTTGAAGTCTCTGCCTTAAGTAGGACTTAAGTAAAAGGACATTTCAATAAGCTTTTCAAAATAGGTTTATTGCGTCTCTCTGCTAAAGTACAGACACTAAAGCCCTGACAAATAATACAAGTTATGTCCAAGTGAGGGGCACCCAAACAGTACACGAAAGAAAGATGCTCATCAGAATTGGGCATCTTTCTGCCATAGTTTTGACACTGTTTGAATCCGGATGTCCCCTTTTGCTTCTCTGCCATATTCAAAAAATAGTTGGGTCACCAATACACAAACACACACACAAGCGAGAGGAAGGAAAGGAATTTTTTTTTTTTTACAGATATATCACAAAAGCACAGAGAAATTACCCAAACAGTTAAAGGAAGAAAAAGGGGAAAGAGGATACCAACAATGATATACGAGACTACCAACGGTAATAAAGGAAGGGAGGAGGCCGGATACCATTGATGGTAATAACAGTTACTGAAACGTAAAAGGAAGTGGCTACAAAAAAGTCGGAACAGTCACTCATTGAACAATAGGGTCACAAAACTATCCAGTAAAACTTTTAACCAAATATTTTTAAAAAAGAAGAAATCTAAAGCACTTAGCTGAGAACATTGGCTGAATCGTCCAACTTTCAATGCGGCAAATGAGATCTGAGGTAATGGGAAGAGAGGCACTGTGGGTACAGCCTTACCTCGAGAGTTTTTAGCTGGTGCGCGCTATGTATAACGGCTGAATCAGTTGCAACAGGTCTGGACCGAACCCATCAGTCAAGAATGAATGAAGATTGACACAGTGTAGCCTAGTGTTTTTTTTTTTTTTTTTTAAAGCCAATTGCTTACAAAAAAAGACAAAATATAAGCTTGACACTCCTAACTTGCATACTTTTCCATGGCTCAAGTACCATATTTTATCTGACCTATCTCATTCACAAATCCTGGAGAGGGATTGCCACTATTCTGTTACGATAGACTACCACAGCATTCAGCACAGCTAGGCATGATACTCTCCAGATATGAACATCAAATTTCTATTGCTCTTCCAGATTGCAAATGGCTGCAAATTGTTACTAATTTAGAACAGCAACAATCTCTCTGTTAAGACAAGGAAAGCAACTCTCTAAGCTGCCATGATGTGTAGACACTCGATTTTTACTGTGTGTGTGTTAATACATGCATTACATGCACCCGAGTATACATATGTGTGCACATGTGTGTGTTTATGCACGCATACACAGATATATATATATAAAAAATGTACTTATGAATTTATAAAACTGATTCAGAAGATCAAATGGCTACAAAGGTCAAGTAAAACCCATTATACGCACACTTAAACCCCCCCATCCCAGCTCAAAGACTGCAGAAGAAAAACAGTTCTTTCTTACTTTATATTACCATAGACTTAAGATCGTAAGTTATCATCATTTGGCAGCTTATGAGTCAACAACCTTCATGTATGGTAACATCTGTTCTCAACATGCCAAAGCAACTGCTACATGTGCACTAAAATGTGCAAGACACAGGATCTTGCTGAAGGGCAGAAATGTGGTTTCACTGAAATGTTTGCAGGTCATGAGCAGCAACTAAAGTATATTTACACATCTGTTAACTGGGAAAATGAACCGGTAAAACCATTTTCAGGCATGCCTTGGGTCAGGAGCATAAGCAGCAAGTGTACAAGCAATAATATGTACATTAAAAAGACTGTCACAATGATTTAATAAGAAATTATCACAAAAATGACTTTTTCAGAAAGAGACAATCTGTAACTATATTATGTAAAATTTTAACAGCAAACTAGAATGTCATAAAAGATGCATCTCTCTCAAATGTCCAGATTTTCACCTAATATTTTTGGTCTGCAACGCATAAACTTAGTTTTCTGGCAAATTACTGAAGACTGAAGTCACTAAACAATGACGCACGTTTGAGTTTTAGACTTCATATCCTCAGAAAATGCATGCTAACATAAATACTGTTATTCTAGTAACTTTCTAAGAGCAACAACTAAAATCTGTCTCTATTTTTGGGCCTTTTCTTCCTCATTATTTTAGGCTTTGTGCAGATCCCTTGGATGAGACTTGAAACCAAGATTCCATCTTGCCTACGTTTGTGGCAGCTCAGGTGGATATAAAAGATCCCATGGCACCTGCTAAAAAGAACAGGGGAAGGGTCCCCAATGTTATGGCCAAGTTTCTTCTTGTAGTATAAATACCACTTCAGGTCTTCCACAAAGAGGCCTCTAGCCTAGTGGGACTAACCAGGTCAACACAAAATAAATTTCTTGAGCTAAGAGGTTGAGACGTATGTAAAGATGTAACACACAAATCAAAGCATGCAATAATGGAATCAGATCACTATTTAAGATAAGAAAGTTAACACTACTGAGAATTCTGGAATTGTAAGGAGAACTGGGAGAAGGGATAAATTAGGACAGTACGGTACACGGAATAAAATTATTTCTCTATTTGCCAAATGAACCCACATCTTCATTTGAGGTATTAGTTGGCTCTTGACTTGGTTATTCTCTTTTTTTTTCAAATGGTCCTACACTGTGTGCCCCTCCTTATGCACTTTACCTGATCCTTATTTTCTGCTGAATGGTAGTCATTTTTGGTCTCACTCACGTTGTACTTCTCATCTTTTTCTACAGATGACCCAAATTATTATTATGGTCAAATGCTTACTGCTGAACTCTACAACCATCTCATACTTTAATTGCAGTTCACCAAGTGTACTTTCCCACCCTCTCATACTTTAATTGCAAATCACCAAGTATTTTACACAACTCTTTCAAAATGAGGATAACATAGTGGAATAGCAGTTAGCACTGCTGTGTCACAGTGCTTGGCTCTCCACCTCACATTTTGACTGGTAAGCCTTCTGCGTGGAGTATGCATGTCCTCACTGTGTCAGTGCGACACATGATCCCTCTTCAGAAGCCCAAAACATAAGTGAACTTGAGATTACCCACATTTCCCAAAGGTGAGTGCATGTCCTGTAACAAAGTGGTATTTGGTATTCTATTCATGGCAAACAGGGACCTAGATTTTTCATTCTTGGAAAATACAGGAAAATCATACATTTGGACTTAGTACTGGGAAAAAACAGGATTTTGGTGAACTTTAGAATTTTAGGCTATAACACTAATTCACCACAATCTGTAGTTGTTCTTATGTTTCTTACTTATAATACTGTTAGCTTATTTTACTGAATGTTCTGTATACAGAATCTGCTTTCATTTTGCATTCAGAGAGATGTACTAGAAAAGTATAATTAATTCACAGCAAAGACTGAAAATAAAACTTAAAAATGATATGCACAATTCTCGGATTTCATGCATGAAAAAAATTATATACTCACCATAAAATTCCATCTGTGGTGTCTATTTTCATTTCTCCTCAACTGCTGGGTTCACATCCGATCCTCGGATCCGACTCGGCCGCTTCTTCCAGTTCAAAGAACACACACTCTCAAGCTCCTCCCTTTACCCATAACACCCTCATCACCTTATACACCTAAGATCTTGTTTGCTGCCCAGAGATCTTCAGAATAGTAAAGAATCGGGAAATAACAGAATCTGGGACTCAAAGGAACAGTGGTTCCTCCAGTATCCTTTGATCTTTCCAGGAGTAAATCAAAGGAGGGGGTTGGTGGGAGGGAAGTTGAGGGAGAATGAAAATGGACAACACAGATGGAATGTTATGGTGAGTACATAACCTTTTTTTTCTGATGTCATTTTCATTCATTCCTCAGCTGTTCGGACAGAATCCCCAGCTACCTAAACCCTGGGAGGACTCTAAAGAAGGATATTCCTGAGCACAGCTGACCCAAATGCAGCTCTTCCCCTAGACACTAGATCCAATCTATAACGAGCAATAAAAGTATGAGGATTATCCCAAGTTGCAGCTGCACAAATATCCAAGGAAGTTAGACAAAAAGGCTGAAGAAGCTGCCACAGACCTGGTGGAATGGGTTTTTGGTGGTTTTGGTAAAGGCAAACCCACTTTTTTTTATACATAAAGGTAATGCAGTCAGTCAACCATTTGGCTAAAGTCACTTTAAAAACTGGTTTGCCTAATTTTGATTGAAGAATTTGGAAAGAAGACTGGAAAGATAACCAGATTAATATTGGATTCTGGCACCACCTTAGGTAGAAAGGAAGGACTGATTCACGGAAATACTCCATCATTGTGAAAAATTAAATAAGGAAGTTTAGAAGAAAGACTCCTAAGTTCCAACACACTTCTGGCAGAAGTAATATCAACTAAGTAAATAGTCTTCCAGGTCAAAAATCTTAGTTCAGATTTAGCTGATGGTTCAAAGCAGGGTTGGGTTAAGGCTTGAAGAACAACATTTAAATCCCAAGGAAGAGTAGGATCCTTTAGAGGAGGTCTAAGTAAATATGTTCCTCTAAGAAAGACTTTGCAAAGCTTGGAAGAGGTTAAAGTTGAATTATTTACTCCTATATGAAAATACGAAATGGCTGCTAATTGTACTCTGACAGTTGAGGAGCTAGCCCCTTCATAGAAAATCACAGCTAAAAAATCAAGAACCTTAGAAATAGGTCTTGAAAAAAGAGCTAAATTCTTATTTGCCCAAAAAAAAAATCTTTTCCATTTACTTTTGTAAACTTTTCTAGTAGAAGCTTTATGGGATGACAGAATGTGACGGATAGGGGAAGACAGCCAGGATTGTCTAGTAATCAACGGAACTGGAGAAACCATGTGGTCAGCTTAAGGCCTGAAATGTCTGGATGAGTAATGTTTGCTGGGTGAGAAAGTAGGTCTGGAGTTTGATCCAGTATCCAGGTTGGGTGTAGAAGATGAGGCCAAAGGAAGGGAAAACAGATCTGATGAAGACAGTAAGGTGCAATGAAGATAACTGTACTCTTCAATCAGTATGTTTTCTGGAGAAGTTTGCGAATGAGGAGTATTGGGGAGTACGCGTAAAGGAGACCTGAGGAACAAATGTGAAGTAGAGTGCCTCTGTGGGGCTCCCCTACTGAGGGATCAGGGCAAAGAACCTGCTGCACTTGTTGTTGAGGGGAGATGTAAAAAGATCACAGCATGGTTGGCCCCACTGATGGAAAATCCTCTCTTCCGCCTTCCTGTTTACAGACCACACATGAGGCATTTGAACAGACCTGCTTAACTTGTCTGCAATCAGATGGACTTCCATTGGATGCCCATTGCTATCAGAAAGTGACTGGATGAGAGCACCCATTGCCATACTCTCATAGCTTCTCGACAGAGAGAATAAGATCTGGTTCCCCCTTGTATGCTGAAATAACAGACCACTGACATATTGTCCATCTGAATCGCAATAGCTCCAGATGGGAGAAAGTCTTGGAAGGCTTGAAACGTCAAGAGAGCAGCTCATTTCCAGGAAATTAATATGCATATTGGTCTCCTTGGGGGATCATGTGCCTTGGACTATCTTTCCCAAAAACAGTCCCCAATCCAATCTGAGAGGCATCTGTGGTCACTGCAGCCTTGGGTTGAGGGAGAACAAAGGGACGGGCCTTCTTGTATTTTACTGGAATGGATCCACCATACAAGGTTGTGTTACTTTGACTTAACTGGATAAGGATTGATGGAAAATAAACCATTGAGCTGCAAGCATCCATTGAAGGTCCCTCAAATGGCAACTTGCCAACTGTAAAAGAGCGATTAGATTGTTGCTGACATGGATTCCAATGCTTGGAGTTTCAGATAAGCTGAAACAGAAGAACTAATGATATTTTTGACCTGGAACTGAATTGTTTGAATCCGGGACAGAGGAAGAGAAGCTATTTGAGTGACTGTATTGAAAAGAGGAGCAATTAATTCCAAAATCTGAGATGGTTTGAGTTGAGATTTTTTTTTGTAATTGACAGAAATCCCCAAATGAGAGCACAACTGGAGTTAGCAGCCCCAAGCTTGAATTAGATGATGCCTGGTCAGAGCTGTTACAAGCCAGTCATCCAGATATGGATACACTCAGAATCCCTGCAGTCCCAAGTGAGCTGCAACTATTGCCATACACTTGGTAAACAACCTGGGGGGGGGGTGCTGAAACCAAAGGACAGTGCTCTGAATTGGTAATGACTGGCTCCCAGCTGGAAGCGTAGATACCTCCTGGATCACCTGTTCATTTATGGGATAGTACGCATCCTAAAGATCTATCTAGCACATTCATAAGTAGGTACTAGACTACAGGCCCAAGGGTCCAAGTAAGCCTAGCAAACAAGGTTCCCTGGGTTACGCCACCCAAGAAAGTTAATTTCCTGTGCCCCTGTCGAGCAGAGCCACAGAAGGGATCCCTGGGGTGTATTTCCTATTTTCAATCACCTATGTGCAGAAATGGCAGAATGGACTGAACTGTGACCATCCGGAACTTTGTATACTGAACTGATTGATTTAGTTTGCTGAGATCTAAGACTGGTCTCCAGTCCCATCCTTTTGGCACTAAAAATAATCCTGAATAAGTGCCAGACTCTTTCTGGTCAGGAGGACCTCTTGGATGACTCTTTTCTAGCAGCTTGTTTATCTCTAGTGCTGCTGTTTTCCTCTGACTGGGTGGAATAGTGAGGATTTTGTTTGATACTGTGGGGGGATGTGAAAATGGTATTCTACAACCTCTGGATATTATCCTTGGCACCCATGCTTCTTTTGTAATTTCTAGCTAGGCTCTCTGATGCAGGGATAGACGACCCCTGACTGCCTCCAGAGATAGACAGCTGTGTCTCCTTTCAGGAGTTTTGATAGGATCTGTCAGGAGACAGTATTTCTACTTCCCTGGTTATGCTGACCACCTCTGCCGTGGGGACGGCATCTTTCATTGGAGCTCTCCCCTCAGCCCCTGAGGGAACAGTCTCCACGTGGATGTTGGAAGTGACCTGGAACTTTTTGAATCACATTTTCCGTTCGCCACACTGGTTCCTAGAAAAGGTACACTGAGGGGGTTGAAAAATGTGTGCCCACAGCAGACAGGGTTTTCCCTTCCTGCTCACATCTAGAGTGTGTCTTACTTTGGGGCCAAATAAGGAGGTTCCATCAAAGGGAGCATTGACAAAATAAGATTTGAAGGGTTCTGCAAAGGCACATAAGTGTATCTAGCCATGTCTTCTGATGAAATGGTTGAACCCCACCACCCATGAGGTACCTTCAGTTGCGTGGGAGACCAGCCTCATGGATGAGTTTGAAACAGACTGAAGGGCAGTCAACTGCGAGGAAACAGTACTCTCTCTGTCTTGGAAGATGTGGTCCTAGAGAGGGATTTGGAAAGTTAATTAAATCTCTCTGAAATCTTGCCTTCACCCAAGGGCAAAGATCGCTGAAGCATAGACACTCTTCCCAAAACTGTCCAGAGCCCCAGATTCCCTGTTATGTGGTGGGGGGCAGAGGAATTTTGTTCTGCCAGTTCCTTCTTAGTGGCCATCATCATGGCATCAACGTGTGCTCCTTTACTCCATGTTCTAGCCTTAGGGGTGCCAAACTCCTATCTGGCCTCTTAGGGACAGACTCAGTAGTGTTAGGCTTCTTCTACTCCCATTGAGAGACTAAATTAATGAGCACATCAGTGGGCAGAGCCACCCAGGAGGTAGACAGGCTAGTGCCAAAGGCCTCCAGGAACACCAATTCCTCTAGTAAAGGGTTATCAGGAGACCAACCACCCATTTATTTTAGGAGTTGTAAGTCGTCTCCAAATGAGATATCGATAGGTGGTAATCTGGGAAATCCTTCCCCTTCAAAGGCAGTGCCTTTGGTGACAGACTCTTGCAGAGAATCTGAGTGCCTCCTTTTGCACTTCCTCTTCAGTGGGATGCTTCGGGGAGGTATCAGAAGAGAATACTATACCCTGCTGGGTGGTCTGTAGACTGGTTCGGGTTGGCTGTCCCAGTGAAATTTATTTATTTATTTATTTAACATTTGTTGACCGGGAATGTCCGACTAGGTTCCACAGAGCCTGTTTTCAGCGGAGGCCCGGGGAGAAATGCTCCAGATGCATGTCTTTGGAATGTGGGAGGAAACCGGAGTACCTGGAGGAAACCCACGCGAACACAGGGAGAACATGCAAACTCCACACAGAAAGCACCCCAGCCGAGAATTGAACCGGAGAACCTCTTGCTGTGAGGCGACAACGTTATCCCCTGCACTACTGTGCCGCCCAAATGGATGACTGAGGCTCTGGAAGCAAAATTGAATGGGATTGGGGAGTTGAAGCTGAAGAGGGAAACTTTGTCTGAACTCTGGGAACAGAGAAGGCTCTCTTCACTACCTCAAAGGGAGAATGCATTGGAGAAAGAGACACTAATAGATCTGATAAGGCAAGCTTATGGGCCACCAGTTTCCTTCAACCTAAAGGCAAACTACTCAAGGATGGAGTCTGAGTTGAGCTGTCCAGTGCTGAAGCTCCAAGGGGTATAGATGGAACCGGTTTGGAGTGGAGTCCAATACACCAGAGCCGGCACTGATACTATGGCTCTGAGAGTCGTCTGGTTCCAAAGTACTCAGCATTGGACAACTCAGAGACACAATCAGAGTCGAAGATGCCAACCAACATCTTTGGATCTGAGGCAGACAACTCCAGGACTTTCAGATCCAATGGCTCCAAATCCGAAAGCCAGATCGGAGAAGGAGCTAACAGCAGAGGTGTAGTAATGACAAGGGTCTCCAGTCCAGATGGGGTCAGAGCAGGAAGAACTCTCATTTGTATTTGCATCCTGAGGAACTTCCTCATCATCCTGCTCACATCAGCTTCTGTAAGGTTCTTGTAAGATCGAATGAATGAGGTCATGGATAAAGGTCTTGAATGGTGCCAAAAAGGGGGATGGGAGGAGAGAAGTGATCAGATTCAACAACCGCTGAGGTGAACAGTTATGAGGTGATTTATCAGATCTAGGTTTCGGATCTGACTTTCTGGCTTAAGAGGAGGTTCTGATAATGGAGTCGAATTAGCAGATGTTGTCAGATCCAGAGATCTCTTACGAGATTATTTAGTATGAGAATCTCCTTTTTTGTCTACTCTTTTGGGGGTTTGAGCCGCAGCGGCTGTAGATGCAGGTTTAGAGGGGAGAAAGTCCCTAAGAATTAACTTATTCTTTCCGTCAATTAAGGCAAGGTTATTAAACCCTTGACAAACATCACAGCCGGAGTCCAAATGAAAAGGCCCTAAACAACAGACGCCCCCAACGATATATACTAACACCATGATTGCACTACAGTGGGGAAAAGGACATATACCTCTGACTTGCCTTAGAGCACAACTTGTCAGTGAAATGAACTTTCAGTGAACTGTACTTTAGGGGACTTGGTGTCAGTGAAATGGTCTTTCAGTGAAGCGATACGAATCTATATATATATATATATATATATATATATATATATATATATATATATATCTATGGGTCCACTTCACTATCTCAAAATACTGAAATCTCAAATTTCAGTGTCTTGAGACTAAAATTTCGAAAGACCAGTTGCGCGAAAGTCCACATAACCAAATCTGGAAATTTCGAATCCACGGTTGGGGTGGTGAGCTGTGTTAATGGATAGCTAGAGATTCAGGTAAGTGTTTATATTTTAAGGGTTTTGGATGGGGAATTTTAGTGTATGTTAGTGTGTTGGGAAGATGTAGGTGTAGGTTACAGTATGTTGCTAAGGGTGTGTGTTGTGTAAGTGTTGAGAATGATGGTATTTGTACATATGTGATGTGCGTCTGTACGAGGGGAATGTAGTGTGTGTAGTGGTGGGTTTAGTGTCAGTGTCTTTTTAGTGCGACTTTGGAGTTCATATATATATAAGCAGCGGGGATGTGGGGAGGGCAGCCCCCCACATAGGGGTGCAGAGGGATTGCCGTTCCTGCTTATATGTAGGGTACATTCGTGTATTTGTGTTGTTTTGTTTGTTTTATGTATTGTGGGGAGGAAGGTGTATGTGTGTGTGTGGTGGAGGGTGTATTTAAAAGTCGCGATTTGTAATTTTGCGCTTTTGGGGTTTTGGTATTTTGAATTTTCGGCTTTATAGTCTCAAGATACTGAAATTCAAGATTTCAGTATTTTGAGTTTATAAAGTGAATCTATATATATATATATATATATATATATATATATATATATATATATATATATATATATATATATATATAGGCCCCCTACAGATGATCGAACTTCCAAAAGCTGACTTTCATATGGCCGAGACCATATGTTCAACTTTTGGAAGTTCGAACGTTCTGAACCGACAGCTCCCTATACAGCGGAATGGGAAAATTTCCATTTTCCGCATTGTAGTGCGATCTTGGAATTGGGTATATTTAAATAGCAGGGGGTGTGGGGGCACAGCCCCCCACTGGAGGTGCAGGGGTAGCAACTTGTAGGTAGTTTTTTTTTTTTTTTTTTTTTACATGTTTGAAATTTCAAAAGTTGAACATATTGGTCTCCGCCATGTGGGTTTCGGCTTTTTGAAATTTCGATCATGTATAGTAGACCCATATCTATCTATATATTTATAAAGGCAGAATGCCAAACCAGATAACATCGAATACACTACAGTGAATGGGTAGTGTACTTCAATTATCTGAGTTCAGACTTGTGAGTGCAGATCGCGGTTCAGTGAGGAACAGGGAATTAACCCATTTCCTCACTGTAATGCGATCTCGGAGATGGTATATATAATTTGCAGGAGGTGTGGTGGGTGCAGCCTCCCACATGGGGAGTGCAGGGGTTTTGCCTTCCTGCAAAATAGTGAATTAAATGTACTGTTCACTGTAGAGTGTACCGGTAAGCTAGGGTGCATAACATGGGTGACTGACATCACCTCCTGCTATGTCAAATACAAACTATGGTGTCGATGTATTCAGTTTTGATGTGGCCACTTTTTTGATGGTATATATTTAGCATTTCGGGTCGTCAATTTGACTGGTCGACCAATGCAGTTTTGCAAATACAATAGTAAACCTATATATATATATATATATATATATATATATATATATATATATATATATGTATAGCAAAAGAAAGGAAGCAGCCAAGTCAGGTCTGAGGATTGGATCCGAACCCAACAGTTGAGGAATGAATGAAAATGACATCAGACCAAAATTTTAGTTTTTGTGAGAACTGTAGATCAGTGTCCCCGATAACAGTCTTTGCCTTATAAAGCAACAGTCAGTGGGTATATTCATGGTCCTCCAGCAACCTTGCACTACATTAGAGACATAATCAGAGTGAGTGAATGAATAAATGAAAAAAATATTTCATACTGTTCAGAAACTGTGCTATTTTGTACTCTACTGTACAACTCCAGTGACTATACCGCCACAACTATATGTACTACTTTTTATTGCAATCTGCTATTTTATATAGTGCAGATAACCAAACGTCTTGTATGTCACGTTTACTGATTATGTATGTACTGCATATTACACTCTATCTTCAGTCTTGGGTTGGTTGGTAAGTAAACTTAATTTGTTTAGTTCACACCTCATCCAATTTATTCATGTGCAAGTACAGCTTTACTGATATGTGTGCTTAATATAATTTTTGCTGGGCTGCATAGTGCTTTCCCCCTCATTGTTAATGGTTTTGCTACTTAATTTCTTAATACTGTTATTTTTTAAGCGGAGCTTTTCTCCGCAGAACTCAACTAAAAATGTGACTTCCCAGGTGGACACTCTAATCAATAGATAAAAGAAGATAAGCTATGTAGAAATAGCAGATGATATGCAGTTGATTCAACACACAGGAGGAAAAGAAAGGGGAGAAGATTACAAACAGCAGGGAAAGTATAACAATTAATTTGGCTGATGACAGAAAAGAACAAGGGGAACTTAACAGCAAGGTGGAATCATCATTCTACCATACAACACAGTACACCTTTACAACCACTGCCCCACTATACATTAGAACTGAAGACCAATTGTTTTAGAAGAGGACTGCAGTTCAATAGTGCACTGCTGTCAGATGCTTCCCTTCCTCGCTGTTAATGTTTTTGCTATTTATTTCTCAATACTTCTCTCACCTATGGCAATATAACATATGCCCTGGTTGTATTGAAGAGGCAACTACAAAAAGTAGCAGCTGGGACGATAATCCCTGTAACTCTTATAGCACAAACAAAATTCTCCTAGAAGCCAGGAGAAAGAATAGTTGTGTAAAATCATCTTACCATAACCAT
This sequence comes from Protopterus annectens, assembly GCF_019279795.1. NCBI lineage: Eukaryota > Metazoa > Chordata > Ceratodontiformes > Protopteridae > Protopterus > Protopterus annectens. The sequence goes on from NC_056732.1 coordinate 1,103,202,628, forward strand.
AGATGTTCTTCTCTTCCATGTTGCAGTATTATGGTCTCTTGGGTTTCCTCCTCTTGCTACTCGAACGTCCGGCCAGTATTCAAAAACTTGCAGTCACTGCTAGGTGCGGGGGACATCTGACATGGCTAGAGGGATATGGGCCATAAAAGTGACATCTACACGCACCAGACCTCAGAACTGAGCACCACAGTTGGACCGCAGTCTCAGGATAAACTGTACATGTCCAGTACCATCCAAGAATGGACCATTATATGAAGAGGCGGAGAGGGAGGGAGGGAAGGAATACTGCAGCATTGAAGAGAAAGACATCTATGGTTATGGCAAAATTTTACACAACTAATCGGTCTCCTTCTATTGACATGTTGCAGTATTCTGGACTCTTAGGTGAGTGCCAAAGCTAACTGAAATTTGGTCCAATTTGTAATGATTGGTGAATGTATGGACAGATGTCCAAGAAGCTACCTCTAACATGGTGGCAGTGTCTAACCCTTTAAAGAAGGCTCTTGATGAAGCCATAGTCCCAGTGGAGTGTGCTTTAAGCTTGGACCCCAAGGATTTCCCATGGTGTGCATAGCAGAAGGTAATTGTCCTGGAAATCCAGGCTGAAATTGTCCGTTTTGGTCTAGCTTTCCCCAGGGCCCTGGGGTAGAAGGAGACAAACAACTGGTCAGACTTTCTGAAAGACTTGGTCATGTCCAAGTAGAACCTAAGCTGTCTGTTCACATCAAGGGAATGTAGGAATCTCTCACTGTCACCCTGAGGATGGGCAAACAAGATGGGGAGGTTAATAGCTTGGTTTAAGGAAAGCTCATTGACCACTTTGGGTATGAAGGAAGGATTGGTCTTAAGGGTTACCCTGTCTTTGTGGAAGATGAGGAAGGGGGAATGGCTATTAGAGCTTGTAACTCAAGACACACTTTTATCCGCTGTTACGGCCACTAGGAGTACTGTTTTCCATGTGCAATGTTTCAGAGAAGCCTTGTAGGCCGGTTCAAAAGGGGCCACAGTGAGCTTCTCCAAGACGCAATTCAGGTCCCAGGGAGGGAAATAGGTTTCCTGGGGGCATGAGATGCAGCACTCCCTTTAGGAACAACTTTGCAGGCAATATGGAAGCCAATGGGGGTTCCAGAGGCAAATAAGCTGAAATGGCAGCCAGGTGAGTCTTGATGGAGGAGTAAGCTAACTCTGTTTGCAAAAGTTCACACAGACAGGACAGTACCCAAAGGGACATCACCCTGTAGAGGGTCCAACTGCCTTTGAAGACACCATATGGAGAATCTTTTCCATTTAGATATACAAGATCGCCTAGTATTAGGTTTCCTGGCCTCCTGCAGGACTGTGAGCATGTCCTCATTGTACAGGTGTCTGTAATGGATCAAAATTCTATGACCCACAGGGTGAGGTGTAGAAACAGCCAATGTGAATGGATTAGAGATCCCTTGTCCTGTATGAGAAGATCCACTCTTTGGGGTAACTTGTGGTGATTCCATGGCTAAATGCAGGAGGGGTAACCAGTGCTGTCTTGGCCAAAAGTGGGTCACTAACAAGATTTCTGGTCTGTAGTACTGAGTTTTCATTAGGACTTTCTGAGGAAGTGGGAAGGTGGGGAAAGCATAAAAAAAAACCTCCTTCCAAGAGATTGAAAAGGCATCCACTGCCCTTGCCAGAGGGCTGGGAAGCCTGGTGCAAAAGGATGGAAGTTGTCTGTTCATGGGGGAGCAAAAAGACTTATTTGAGATGTACCCCATTTGTGGACTATGTCCAAGAACACATTCTTGTGGAGCATCCATTAATGGGACTGTGACATGGACCTGCTTAAGGTGTCTGCCTGAGAATTCTGTTTTGAAGGGATGTACACTGCCTGAAGTGTGACTCCCTGTTTTATAGCCAGCTCCCACACTAGAAGAGCTACAGTCTCTGCTTGTTGACATACCAAAGCACTGTAGTGTTATCTGTGAATAGTTTTCACTGGACCTTGTTTCAGCGTGGGATGGAAGACCTTTAGGATCAAAAGAATTGTCCTCATCTCTCTCACATTGATATGCTCCTGTTTGGTGGAGCCTGGCCAAGTACACTGGACTCTTAGGGAGCCAATGGTTGCTCTCCACCCCAGATCTGATGCATCTATGTACATTTCCTGCACTGGCAGGGGGGCATGAAGAGGGAGACCCGGGTTGTAGTTCACTTGATTCAACCACCACTGAATCTTTTTCTTGAGGCAAGGTAAGAAAAGGATTTTTTACACCAGAGAATGAGTGCGCTAAGTCCATATGGACCTTAGGTATCACTGTAGCCTTCTCATGTGAAGCCTCGCCAATGGTAACATAGGAATGGTTGATGCCATGTGGCCCAGTAGGCTGAGGTACTGCCCGGCAGTTAATTCTGTGGCCTGAATGACAGTGAGTAGGTACTGCCTAAAGGTTTCCACCTTTTGAGATGGTAGGAAGGCCTTCATGACATCCGTCCAAATCCTGCACCCCAGGAAGACAAAGTCTTGACAGGGGGTCAGGTTGGACTTGGGATAATTTATCTTGAAATCCCATGTCTGCAGGGGGGAGAGAGATGTCTATAGATGGATTAGGATAGACTCTTCACAATCCGCCTGAATAAGCAGGTTGTCTAATTAAGGGAAAATCTGAATCCCTTAGGTTCTGCAGAAGGCCACCACTTGTGCCAGGCAATGGGTGAAGACCCTCAGTGCTGCAGAAAAAATGAAGGGCAAGGCTGAGAATTGATAATGTGAAGAGGCCACAGAGAAACAGGCATCTCCTGAAACTGGGCCTGATGGGGATGTGAAGGTAGGCATCCTTGATGTCCAGGGTTGCCAGGAACCCCTGAGGCAAGATCAAAGGGAAAAGGGTTTGCAAAGTGAGCATTTGAAAAGTGGGCACTTGCAGGGAAAGATCTAGGATTGGTCTCCAGGGGCCATCTTTCCTTGGGACTAGGAAGAGCCTGGAATAGAATCCTTTTCTTTTTTCTGCCCGGGGGGTGGGGGGGGGCAGGCTGAATAGTGCCCTGGACAATGAGGTTGTCTAGAACTGGTTGAAAGAAAAGGAGCTGCTCTTTGGGGGGTGGGGCTGAGGAATATCCCCTCCCCCAAGATGGAGTAATGATCCAGGTCATAAAATAACCCTTTTCTGTTATGGATAGGACCCAATTGTCTGTGATGATGTTTTTCCACACAGGGAGACAGTGAGAGCCTTAATGACAAAGGGATGGAGTGGAGGGGAGGTTTCAAGAGTGGCAGGTAGCCACAGACTCCCTGCTCTGTCTTGAAATTGTGTTGTAGTCTGGACAGGCCTGAGAGCACTAGTTTGTTTCCTGGCTTTCTGGACATGTGGGTTTGATAATTTGCCTGAATGCCAAAGTGGAAGTAGTATAGACATTCTTCCCAAGGCGTTCCATGGCTTTGCTGTCTTTGTCAGTAGGAAGGAGGGAAGGGTATGGAAGGAGTTTGTATGTCTTACCCTCTGAAACAGACAGTGCCTGGGTCAGCTGCAGGGTACTTAACCAGGAATTTGGCTCCCTAAGGGATTTTGTAGAATCTATCAGGCCTGCAAAGTACAGGGGGCTGAGAGTCTGGATTAAGAGATGCTGTGCTAAATGCACCTAGAAATGCTGGCAGTACTGGTGGTACTGCTGAAGGGGCATGGGAGTCCATCTGAAGAAGTTCATAGTATTCTCTTCTAAACATCGGTCATCTCAGAGGAATTCCATTTGCAATGCTGCCTCATCTTAGCAATGGTCTACCCAAAGGTGAGATCAGTAGCTGGAGACTCTGCCTCAGCAGTTTCTTCCTCTGGGGAGGCACAGCCAAGAGGGGAAGGTAATTGGGAGACATAAGAAAGTGACTCCTCTGAAGAAGAGTCAGAGGATTCCTCCACTTCCAACTGAGAGGTGTCCAAGGCCTGAGGCCTAGGGCTCATCACAGGAGCCACCGGGGAAGGTAAGGGAGTAGCAGGCCTTAAGGCCATGAAGGCATTAAAAAGATTCTGCGAAAAAGCCTGCCAATCTGGTTGGCTTTCTGCTGGGGGAGAAATAGGTTTTCTTTTTTCCTTCTTTTAAAGAGAAGACTCAGCGGGCGTCTGGGCCAGGATAGGCCTAGTGTTGGATAGCAGCTCAGTAGTGGAGGGATCCCCTGGGTGGCTAGTGCAAGCCAAGGTTCTTCCTCGTTGTTGGAAGCAGATGCCTGCAAGACCTCCGAGGACATGCCTTCCTCTCTGGGTTCAGCGGTTTCCACATCGGTAACTGCTGTACCAATATTGGCGGCGACTGATTGTTCTTCCAGGCTGACGTCAGCCACAGGAGGGGCATCGGGTAGTGGAGGTGCAGCTACAGCCTCAGGCCTAACAGTTTTCGCCTTTTTCTTAGTTGGCTCAATGGGCTAACCGGATGGACCCCTCCATACCTAAGGCTAAGCGCTTAAGGCACAGATTCTCGAAAAAGATACTCCAAACTAATAATCTGCTAAGCAGGGATTTCAGGATGAAGGACTGGCAAATGGGGAAAGGCCTTGTGGTCGTGTGTAGGCCCTACACAAAAAAGGCAGAGCTCGTAGGCTTCTTTATGGGGAATCTGACAGCCATACTTATACTTGCCCTTCCTGGATGACATGAACCCACAAAGGCATGTAGCGACTCAAAAAACAAAATTTCCCCAACAGGGTACTTACCTTAATCTTTTTCAATCCGATGGCCAGTATGGCAGGAACAGCTGACACTCGACTGGCAGCAGAGATGTTCTGAGGTCTGGTGCGTGCGAACATCACTTCTGTGGCCCATGTTCCTCTAGCCAATTCAGATGTCCCATGCACCTAGCAGTGACTGCAAGCTTTGGAATACTGGCCGGACATTCAGGTAGCAAGAGAAGGAAACCCAAGAGTCCAAAATACTGCAACATGTGAATAGAGGGATATCTTCTGAGATGGGGTCTTATGTTACATTTTTGAAACTGAAGATGATGAACTAATGAACTATATAGCTCCAAATCTGTCAGATTGCGAGGGCATCTCTTGTGCACAGCCCTCTTCAGGTCACCCCATAGATTTTCTATTGGATTTAGGTCTAGGCTCTGGCCAGGCCATTCCAAAACTTTCATTTTCTTCTGGTGAAGCCACTCTTTTGTTGGTTTGAATGTATGCTTGGGGTCATTGTTGTGTTGAAAGGTGAAATCCCTCTTCATCTTCAGCTTTCTACCAGACGCCTGAAGGTTTTGGGCCAAAAGTGACTGGTATTTGGAACTGTTCATAATTCCACCTTGGTTAAAGCCCCAGTTCCTGCTGAAGAAAAGCAACCCCAAAGCATGATACTGCCACCACCATGTGTCACCACATGGATGGTGTTCTTTTGGTGATGCAAAGTGTTGTTTTTGCGCCAAATGTACCTTTTGGAGTTGTGGCCAGAAAGTTCAACCTTGGTCTCATCAGACCATTACACATTTCCCCACGTTTTTGGGAGACCTGATGTATTGCTTTGCAAATTTTACCTGGGCATGGATATTTTTCTGTGTAAGAAAAGGATTTAGTTTTGCAACCGTACCCCATAGTCCAGACATATGGAGAATACGGGAGATTGTTTTCACATGCAGTGCACAACCATTATTTGCCAGAAATTCCTGCAGCTCCTTCAGTGCTGCTGTAGGTCTCTAGGCTGCCTCCCTGACCAGTTTTCATCCTGTCTTTTCATCACTTTTGGAGGAATGTCCAGTTCTTTGCAAAGTCACTGTTGTCCCACATTTTCTCCACTTTTTGATGACTGTCGTCTCCACTGTGTTCCATGGTATATCTAATGTTGTGGAAATTTTTTTGTACCCTTCTCCTGACAGATACCTTTCCACAAAGAGATCCCTTTGATGCTATGTAAGCTCTCTGCGAACCATGGCTTTTGCTGTTGCAGATAACTGAGAAATGTCAAGAAAATCCTACTTGGACAGCTGAACTTTATTTACGGTTAATAAGAATCTCTTTAATTGATGGCTGGTATGTACCCAAGAAGACTGAATGCTGTAATTAAATCAAAAGGTGCTTCAACAAAGTATTAGTTTAAGGGTTTGCACACTTATTCAACCAGCTTAATGTACGTTTTTCTTTTTTTAGATTTTTTTTCCCCCTAACAGATTTGTTTTTTAATTGAATTATACAGGCTATGGTCACATTAAAGGTGGAAAAGTTTTGAAATTATTTATTGTGGTCTAATTTTTTATATCACAAAAACCTGGCATTTTAACAGGGGTGTGTACATTTCTATATCCACGGTACATATCCATACATCTATATGTACACACACACACACACATATATATATATATATATATATATGTGTATATATATATATATATATATATATATATGTGTATATATATATATATATATATATATATATATATATATATATATATATATATATACATACATGCACATATATATATATACACACACACACACACACATATATATATATATATATATATATATATATATACACACACACACAAGTATATAGATACATCTACACACACAAAGACACGCAACATGCATTTATACATTTAAATGCACACACCTACAGATGAATCAGCCTATAAAATATACAAGCACGATTTTTTCTTTTTTTTTATATTTCAACTCTCATTACAATCTGCATAAAATACTGGCTATGAAACCCTTCGGACTAACACTACAATTAAAGAAGTTATGAACTCACCATAACGTTCCATGTGAGTTGTTCATCTCGCCTTCATTCTTACAAATGGGTTCGGAGCCGATCCCTCTGCTCAGAGTCGGCCGCTTTCATAAGCTCGAGGTTTTCGAGTAGCTCAAAGTAAAGTCCCTATCCCATGATGCTCTCTGCCTCACCTCAGATCTAGTTTGCTGCTCCCAGTATATACAACATAACATGATTGTAACTCCAGCCGGAGTATGAAATCCTACACAAAGACCAACCAGACCTTAAAGCCTGGAGGGGGTAGGCGGGAGGGAATGTAAGAATGAAGGCGAGATGAACAACTCACTTGGAACGTTATGGTGAGTACATAACTTCATTATGTGAAGTTGTTCAAGCTCGCTGTTCATTCTTACAAATGGGTAAGATCCCAAGCACCATTTATCCTGGGTGGCTCACGGGAGTATATTTCTGAGGACAGTGGAACCAAAGGAAGCCCTGTCCCTGGAGGCCTTATCTACTTTGTAATGAGTAATGAAGGTATGTGGTTTTGACCAAGTGGCAGATGCACATATTGTGTCTAAACGGCAGTCTAACAATGTAAGCTGAAGAAGTAGAAACAGCCCTTGTGGAGTGCGCCTTCACTTTATGTTCTAGCGGTTGATTCACGGAAGACTATGTGAATTTTATACAATCTGTTAACCATTTGGAAAGAGTGACTTTGGACACAGGTTGCCCTTTCTTGCTATCTGAATGAGAGAGAAAAAGTTGTTCTGATTTTCTAAATTATTTGGTTCTATCTAAATAGAATCTGAGATGTCTGTGTACATCAAGTTTATGCAACATAAACTCCAACTTGTTGGAGTGGTTACTGAAGAAAGTTGGTAGTTCAATTGTTTGATTTAAATTAGCCTCTGAACATACCTTTGGAAGGAAGGATGGATTAGTCCGGAGTGACACTCTGTCAGGGTGAAAAATCAAGTATGGAGGTTTAATAGATAAAGCCTGTAGTTCAAACACCCTGCATGCTGACATAATCGCCACCAAGAAAATTGTTTTCCAAGAATTTTAGATGGCAGGAAGATGCAGGCTCAAAGCAAGGAAGAATAATCCTAGATAGAACAAAATTTAGGCTTCAGGAAGTGAAGGGTTGTCTAACTGGTGGTCGAAAATGTATGGTTCCTTTTAAGAAGGCTCTACATAACCTGTGAGATATAAGGTTTGAGCCTTCCAATTCGAGGTGAAAATTAGAAAATTGCAGCCAATTGTAAACGTATGGTAGCTGCCGCAGCACCTTCATTAAAAAGTTTATTCAAAAACTCTAATATGCTAGAAATTGGGGCAATATATGGGTCGATGATATTTTGAGAAGCCCACAAAGCAAACTTCTTCCACTTGCTGACATATAACTTTCTGGTTGAGGCCTTGTGGGATGATACAAGGATATGCTGCACTTCCGAGGAAAGGTTATGGGACCTGGCTATGTTGGAAATCTGAGCAGCCAAGTTGTCAATTTGAGGGAGTGAAGTGAAGGATGAATTGCCCCTGACGAATATGTCAGCAGTTCTGGAACTGGGTCCAGAATCCAAGGTTCCTCTAGTTGGTAGAGTCGAAGGAAAGGGAACCAAATCTGTCGAGGCCAATAAGGGGCCATCAGAATTACAGTCCTTCCCAAGGCTTTGGCTTTCTACAGAAATTTTGGAATCAGGGGAATGGGCGGAAATGCATATAGAAGTCCCAGGGGCCAAACGTAGACGAGAGAAGTCCCTTGGGTTTTCCCCTGGTGGGGGATTCAGGGCAAAGTAGCTTCTGCATTTGGCATTCATGGGGGATGCAAACAGGTCGCAGCAAGGCTTGCCCCATCTGGGGAAAATCCTTTCTGCTACCTTGTTTTTGAGGGACCACTCATGCTGCATCAGAACAGCTCTGCTAAGTTTGTCCATGATCACGTTGGATTTCCCTGGGATGTGCGTCACTATCAGAAAGCGCCCAGTGGAAACAGCCCACTGCCAGACTCTTAGGGCCTCTCGGCATAGGGGATAAGACTTGGTTCCCCCTTGTTTGCTGATATACCAGACTACTGACATGTTGTCGGTCTGAATCGCAATCGTTCCCAGAGGAAGAAAGTCTTGGAAGTAAACGAAAAATGCACTGTGAAGAGGACGGACTGCACCGGACAACTTTGACTCCACAAACAGCTTTATTGTACGTTATACGTTAAACAGTAGCCAAATACCACGTATTTTGTCACTTGGATTAGACTTCATCAGACAAGAACTAACATGACAAACAACCATTTATATATGCTGACCTTTTGTTTAAAATAACCAATAAGAATCTAGCAATGCTCATAAATATGAATGAATGTACGCATGTACTAAATACAAATATAAATGGATGTAACATTGAACAGGTCAAAATAAAATACTGTGATTCACAGATGTAAAATATAAAATATATATATATATATATATATATATATATATATATATATATATATATATATATATATATACCACTTATACAATAACAAATAATGTCATAAAACAAATTTTTTATATATGTAAAAAACTTTCTAGCTACACTAATTTGATAATAGGGACTGTGAATCACAGTATTTTATTTTGACCTGTTCAATGTTACATACATTTATATTTGTATTTAGTACATGCGTACATTCATTCATATTTATGAGCATTGCTAGATTCTTATTGGTTATTTTAAACAAAAGGTCAGCATATATAAATGGTTGTTTGTCATGTTAGTTCTTGTCTGATGAAGTCTAATCCAAGTGATGAAATACGTGGTATTTGGCTACTGTTTAATGTATAACGTACAATAAAGCTGTTTGTGGAATTGAAGTTGTCCGGTGCAGTCCGTCCTCTTCACAGTGCATTTTTCGTTTACTAGTTTGTTTTTGCACTGCGCTTCATATCTTGGTTTAAAAGTCTTGGAAGTACTGCAATGCCAAAAGTACTGCTCTCATCTCCAGAATATTGATGTGCAATTGTAACTATCTCTGATCAGGTGCCATGGGCTGTTCTTCCCTGAAAAAGCCCCCCCCCCCATCCGTGGTCACCGTGGCTGATGGCAGAGGAAGAACAAATGGGCGACCTACTGTTACATGGTGGCTGGTCAACCACTATTGTAGATTCTTTTTGCACAAATCTGTAATGACCATCAAGAATGACATCGGAAGTTGTTGGTAAGACCATAGGGTGAAAAGTAACCATTGAAGTATTCTCATGTGCATGCGCCCTAGAGGAACTACTATGAGAGTTGCTGCCATAGTACCTAGCAGTTTTAAAACTTGAGAGACTGGTACTTTGTTTTGTGACAGAATGTCTGATGCCTGTTGTCAAAGTGTGATTATTCTTTCCAAAGGCAGTTTTACCATGCTGGTGGTGGTGGTGTCTAAATCTTCTCCGATAAAGAAAAAATAAAGAAAATACGCTGTGATGGTGATAATTATTTATTTATTATTTTTTATTTTATTTTACATTTGCTGACCGGGCTAGTCTAACTGGATATATGTCCATTTTCAGTAGGGGCCCGGGGAGATGAGCTCCATGACAAACTGTTAACATAAATAATTAAAAAAGAAATTTACAAAAAAAAACTGAAGGTATAATACTACATGCACTGACACATCTAGTTAATATGCACACTAGAGTTTCAAAAAATTACATGGGGTACATTTCATAATGCAGAGCAGGCATACAATCTAGTTCAATGTACAGGTGAAGTACCTCACTTAATGGCAAAGAAAAATACAGGTGAAGTACATCACTTAATGGCAAAGAAAAATAAAACAGGCAGTATACAGTCTAATGCCATGTACACTACATTACACAATAAAAGATGCTGGATAATGATCGGTAGAAGTAATAATTAGTTACAAAGAAAAATTAAAATGTTTTTAATAATTTTTCTTTTCTTTCAAATAAGTGAGAGAGAAGAAATTAATGAGATACAGAGCAAAGAGGCTATATATATTGTTAAAAAGGAAATGACAGAAGGATTAGTTAAAAGAAAAAAAAGGGGAGACAAACAGCATAGTTTGGGAAGAGGACAGGTTTAGTACAGTGGCATGACCAGTGTGACGCAACGCAGATTTGTCGAAATTTATAGTAATTCTTAACTGGGAACCCAGTTTTAGAGGGAGGTCCCTGGATTGAACTAGTTGATGCCTGGTGGTGGCGGTGAGGAGCCAGTCGTCCAGGTACAGAAACACTCGGAATCCTAGATGCTTCAGGTGAGCCATGACCACTGCCATACATTTGGTAAACACTCTAGGAGCTGTTGTGACACCAAAGGGCAGTGCTCAGACCTGATAATGACTGGCTCCCAGCCGGAAACGCAGGTGATCTCTGGAAAAGCTGGCTATTTTGATATGATAGTACGCATCCTTGAGATCTATAGACCACATCCAGTCGTCCGTTCCTAGAAACGGAAGAATCGACTGAAGCGTGACCATCTGGAACTTCTCTTTCTTTACAAATGTGTTAAGTCTGCTGAGGTCCAAGATGGGCCTCCAGTCCCCCGTTTTCTTTGGAACTAAAAATAATCTTGAGTAAGTTCCGGATCCTATCTGATCTGCCGGGACTGGTTGGATTTCTATGGTTGCTTGATCCCAGAGACTGGGTGGAACGTCTGGGATTTTCTTTCGTACGGAGGGTGGTTCTGTGAAAGGAATGAAATATCCTCTGGATATAATGCTTTGTACCCAAGAGTCTTTTGTAAATTTTAGCCAGGCGTCTGGATACAATTGTATCAAGCGACCCCCACCTCCAGAGTAAGGGGAGGAGGGCCTCCTTTCATAAACGGTGGTAGGGCTTCCCAAAGAACTGATCCCTGTCGCCCTGGTTTTGTGGACCCCCTTCTGCCACCTGGGTGGCGTCTTCCATTATTGCCCCCTCCTCTGCCCCTGGAGGGGGGGGTCACTGCGTGCGTTCTGAAAGGATCCTTGGGACTTGCGAAACCACATTTTTCCTTCCTTTTGCCCTTTGGGGTAAGGTCTAGTAGGGGTGTAAAAACGGACCGCTAAGGTAGATAGTGTCTTTCCATCTTGTTCACATCTAGTGAGGGTCTCCTTGACTTTAGGTCCAAAAAGGGACGAGCCATCAAATGGGGTATTAATAAAGGAAGATTTGAAGGCTTTCGCAAAGGAGCATAAGCGCATCCAGGAATGTCTCCAAAGAGCTATTCCTGAACCCGCTGCCCAGCTCGTACCATCGGTTGCATATGAAATGAGACACATGGGCGAGTTAACTATAGAGTTAAGGGTATTGAGCTGAGATGTCACCTTATCAGGAACACCCTCAGCTGCAGTACTCTGTAGAGTATCTCCCAGCTCTTTAAGGAGATCTCTCTGAAGTCTGCTAAAGTGTGTCAAATAGTTGAGAGATCGCAGAGCAAAAGTCGCTGAACTAAAAATGCGTTTCCCATACCTGTCCATAATCTGGAATCTCTACTAGGATGGACAGTAGAAGAGGTTTCAGACATCTCTTTTTTGGTGGCTACCGCCACCACCATCGCGTCAACTGGCACTCCTTTGGTAAGAAACATTTTGTCCTGTGGAGAGTTAATAAAATTGTTGGGGCCTCCGTGGGACAGGTTCCACAGTATCAGGAGACTCCCACGCCCTTCCCGCAACTGATTCCATTAATTCATCGAAGGGTGGAGTCACCCAGGAGGTGGAGGGTTGAGACACAAAGGCCTTAAGAAGCACCGACTCATCATCAGTAGGGTTAATGGACTGCCAGCCACCCCTTTGTCTCAAGATCTCTAGGATATCACCGAAAGAGATATCCTCCGAAGGGGACCGTGGAGACCCTTCTGACTCCTCTAAGTCAGTGTCTGATGTGACAGACTCCTTCAGGGAGTCTAAATGCCTCCTCTTGCAAAGCTTCTTCCTGGGAACCTCATCAGCGGGAGCTTCTGGTGAGGTCTTGGTAGAACATGGTTCACCCAATGGGGCTACCTGAGGCTCTGGGTCTCTACGCTTTAAGGGGACCTGTGATTCTGAGGTAGAACGCGGCACTTTTGGGGATGAGGAAGTAGGCCCTGATGAAGTGGGTGTCTTCGGAGACATAACTCTCTTCATGGCATCGAAAGCCCCTCTGCTCCGATGTGAGGAAGCAGCCAGTTGCGAAGAAAACAGCAACTTCCCCGGCACCAAAACAGTGGGCTCCGAACCAGAGGAAGGAGCAGAGTTCATTAGTGCCGAAGCTCTGAGCAAAAGGGTCGGAATTGACCCATCGGTTTGACTATCTCCCCCAGAGCCGACTGGAGAGTGTCGACTCCCAGACTCCTCGATAGGCACCAAAGTAGTCTGAGTCAATGGAGCCAATGGCACTGGAACAGGCCTTGGCTCCGAGGGTTCCACGATCATCAGTTCTACCTCCTCCGGCTCCGAAGGCCCAGCTCAGCTCAGAGGAGGAGCAGACACAGTAGGCAAGGATGTCTTTGGCACCGAAACCAGTTGGGCCGGAGCCAACAATTTGGCTAATGCCGGGTTCTGGAGGAGCCTCTGCACCACTCGGTCCACATCCAAATCGGAGAGGCTCCTAGAAGAATGAGTCGAAGGGATGGATAAAGCCACCGATTGTAAAATTGGTGACTTCAAAACTTCGGAGACAGGCTCCAATACTGGGGACTGGCTCAGAAAAACTTGCTCGGTTTCGAAGGCTGTGGAACCGGCGACCAAACCTTCTCAGCTAGTTTTGGAGCAGACTACTTCGGCTCCAAAGAAGCTTTCGAATACTTAGATCCCTTCGAAGATTTAGAAATCTGGTCAGCCTTGTCAAGAGAGTCCGGAAAATCAGGTTGCAACAAACCTCTATCCACTAACTTTCTCCTATGTTCTAACAAGACCCTGTTGCTGAATGAGTGACAAATGAAGCAGTCTTCCTGAAGATGGACTGCACCCAGACAATATACACAAATTACATGTTAATCAGTAATGGACATTTTTTGTCTGCATTTAGGACATTTCTTAAACCCTGACTTCTGTTTCTCTTTCGCTTATTGATAGGCCATAATGTTAATAGTTGATGCAAATATCTATATATATATCTATATACATACATATATATATATATATATATATATATATATATATATATATATACATATATATATATATATATATATATACATACATATATATATATATATATATATATATACACACACACATATATATATATATATATATATATATATATTATATATGTAAATATAACTGCCCAGACAAAACACACACACACAGGCTAGGCTATAACCGCACACTAAAAAAAGTTAACAGTTAAATATTATAAATAAACACTATAAAAGGTAACGGATTAGGGACCAACTAAAACACGGCCAATGAAAAGGTCTAAGAGCAGCCACTCCATAAACAAATTTTTCCTGAGAAAAATAAACCAAAAATCTGACTAAGTACTATGGTAAAACTAGCAAAATACACAGACTTCCTGTGATATTCTAATAAAAGTATACTGATTAAATCAAGAAAAGATGTAAATACTGGCCTGAGCTCCACTCTCGACCTCTGATCTGTTGCAGAGGCAAACTAGATCTGAGGTGAGGCAGAGAGCATCATGGGATAGGGACTTGGCCTCGAGCTACTTGAAAACCTTGAGCTTGTGAAAAGCGTCTGACTCAGAGCAGAGGGATCGGCTCCGAACCCATTTCTAAGAATGAACGGCGAGATTGAACAACTTCACATCCAACATTACAATGTTAGTAGAGAAAAAAAAAAAAACTTTAACTAGGTTATCTGGTACCATGTGCAGATTGTTCCCCAAAGTGGAGCATCACCCCGACAATGCAAAGCTAAGCAGCAAACAAACAAATCATCTTTTCAAGGTTGACGAAAAAAATCTGCACTCTGAAAAGTGAAATGACACCCATCTGTTAAATCACACTGAACACTTCAGCCATGACTAAACATGCAATACTGACATTTATGAAGCAATACTCTTGCAGCTTAATAAAGCAATGCAGGTACTGTAACCCTGCACCTACCTATCATGCGCCTTAGCAGTTTGCACAAGGGGCATCCTCTGCCCTTTGTACCACCACCAAAGTTATAGCTCTGAGAAAAACTAACACCGGATCATTAGCTACCAGACAATGCGCAAACATTAACTTGGCGGAGGAGAAATGCAACATATAAGTATATAACTCAGTAGTGATAATGTTATTTGTACATCAACTGCTTTGGAGATTACCTTCACAAAACTGTACTATATCCACCAATAATAATCACTGCTGCAGTAAAGAACATTTAGGACATGCATCTTACAGGCTTCACAAAGGAGTGGTTGGTCTAAAGCATCTCCTGAACATCTGTTGTAAAAAATCCAGCTCTGCCCCTAAGCAGAACATCTAGCTTCTGAGGCTTAGAAAAAGTAGAAACAGATGACCATGCTGGCACAAAAAGGAGAAATGGTGTGCTGTGCCACTGACCGAAAAATAGGTGATGTGCTATTTTTGCACTAGTAAAACATATGCTAGTCTAATGTTTTCTTTCACCTGAAGCATTTCTTTATAAGGTTTGCTGTAGTGGCAGCTAAGCTGATGGAATGGGTCTTAATTTCTCCAGTCCAAGTCCTGCTGTACTACTAAAAAATATAATGCACTCAACTAAACACTTGGGGCCTTGTATGGTTATAGGGCAACCTTGCCTTCCCATTTCACAATACAGAAACAACTGATGAGACTCGTTTAATGTGTTTCTTCCTGCACACAAGACATCTATAAGCTCTATGATTATCACCAAAATGGAAAAATGTCTTCCTTTACAAGAAAACAAAGGGAAAAGAACAGCAAGTTGGGTGGACTGGGTCAAAGTAAGTTTAGAAACCACTTTAAGCACAAAAAACTTATGGAAGGCTTACTTTTGCTTTCCACATTAAAATACACCGTTCAGAAATTCTTTTAGCTGTGGCAACGGCAAAAAATTACCAAGATGAATGCCTGATGTTAATGAAACTGACAGGTTCAAAAAGGAAGTAAAGTTAAATTTTTAATTTCAAAATCCAAATCCCAAGCTGGAGCCAAAGATGTCTAGTGAGGGAGTGTCAAATGTAGAAAACCCTTTAACTAAACCACTGTATAGTACCTTACCGCAAAAGGGGGTTCAAGTGGTACAAAGGCAGATGCAGCTAGGAAGTGTACTTTTACAGAGGAGCATCTAAATTTTGTGTAGGCCCTGTACACCACAAGAAAATAATTGCAATCTGTTATTGGACCTCGACACAAAATGAAAAATACTGCATTGTTGAAAGGTAAAACTTTCTTGCGATTGGTCTCAGCCTCTACAAAAGTAGAAAAAAAATCTGTCAGATTCAGAGAATAAATGACTGTTAATGACATTTGCTTTCTCTCTCTCTTTTAAGACTACTTTTGGTTTTATAGAAAGAGGGTGGTGTAAATACATGAAGGTAATCTGAAATTCAAATTTCAAAACTACCTTTACTAAGCGATGGTTTGTCTAAAATTCAATGCTCCTCCAAACCCAGAGAACACAGTAGCTTATGCTGAACTGCTCACAGAAACTCTTTACAACCATGTCAATGGCTGCATAGAGGCTGCTGTACCTACCAGAAGCAAGCCCAGAACTAGCCCCAGAGGTAAGCCGCCCTGGTAGCATCCTAAAATTAAACAGGATATACAACAAAAGAAAACATTATGACAAAAATCAGAAGGGTAATTCCCATAAAGACAAAATTCTCTCATCAAACTAAATAGGGAACTAAGAGGGTTATAATTAGGTTAAACAAAGCAAACTTGGAGGTAGCCTCTCAGGTAAAAGGTGATCCTAAGGACTTCTTCAGCTATTTCAGGAATCTCAAGTGCAGCACACAGCACTGTGCTAAACTGGTGGTTAATGGTGCCTTGTTCACAAAGCCTGGTGATGTAGCAGATCTGCCAGCAGACAAATTCAGTTCCAACTTAACCCCCTTCTCAACCCCAACCATCCCCAAGAAATACCTTCATACATAACCCTTTCAACAATAATGTTATACGGACTGTGCTGGTGAAATCCAAGAATGTAGCCTCAGTGGGCCCCGATAATATCCTGGGATGCCTCCTCAGCAGTCTATAACAAAACTTAACAGGACCCCTGGAGTCATTATTTGAGTACAGTCTTAAAACAGGATTTGTGCCATGAAAATAGATGGCTGTGACAGTCATCTCCTCTCATAAGGCAGAACTTTCAACAATTCCTAGAAACTACAAGGCCATTACTCTGACTAGTCTTATTTGCAAAGCTAGGAAAGTAAATATCACAGAAATTATCAACAAGGACATAGGAGACCACCACAGATACTAGATTCATCCAGGTTTGGCTTTGTCAAAGGGAGGTCATGCTTACTGAACCTGATAGACTTCTTTGAAAAGGTCACTAAAGCAATGGATGAGAAAAGTACAGTTTTGTACCTACCATAAATGTAGATGTTCGAGTGTACATCCTGCTGCAGTCATCACACTTGGGTTATCCTGCCGTCAAGCGGTCCCGCAGTCGGCCCGAATTCCAACGTCTTGGTCTGGCATCGGTTGCTGCCGCTTCTTCCCTGACGTCAGTGCGCCAGGGGTATATAAGAGGCATCCAACGCCATTTTCTTCAGTTTTTCTTGCCCCAATGGGATGGAGGGAGGGTAACCTGGACTACAGCAGGGTGAACACTCTAACATCTACATTTATGGTAGGTACAAAACTGTACTAGGTTCATCGTGTTACCCTGCTGCATTCATCACACTTGGGTTGAATCCCAAAGCTAAGGATGGGAGGTGGAGTCAAACAGGGTTAGAAGAAGCTAGTAGGCCCTGCAAAACTGCAGTGGCAAAACTAGCTCTAGTCTTAGAATATAGAGGTAGGTGATGGTGTTTGGTGAAGGTGTGCACTGAACTCCAAGTTGCAGCTTCCAGAATATCCTTGGTTGGCACTCCCCTGAGAAAGGCTGCTGATGTAGCTGTAGCCCTGGTGGAGTGGGACCTAATGTTAACAGGTACTGGTTTCCCATGATGTGTGTAGCAGAAATGTATGCAATGCCCTATCCATTTAGAAATGGTCTGTTTTGAGATAGCTTTTCCTTGTGATCCTGTAGCATAGGTTACAAAGAGCTAGTCAGTTTTTCTGAAAGCCTTAGTTTTATCCAAGTAGTAACGTAATTGCCTGTGAATGTCCAAAGAGTGCAGGAGTCTTTCTCCTTTGTTCTGGGGATTTGGGAAGAAGGTGGGCAAGTGAATGGTTTGGTTTAAGGCCACACTGGATACCACCTTTGGCATAAATGAAGTCTTAAATTCTTAGCCCCTCTGAGGTACTGTCTTAGGAGTGGATGTGAGAATAAAGGAGGATCCGTGCTGTAATGAGCTGAAATTGCTGAGGCGTGGATCTTAATAGATGAAAAGGAAAGTCCTTTGTGTAACATCTCAGTTAAATATTGTAGAATCTGAGGGATGTTTGATCAAGGGGATTTAGGCCTTTAGCCTGGTTCCAAGCGCAAAATCTTTTCCATTTGTCTAAATAGGTTTTCCTGGTGCTGGGTCTCCTGGTCTCCAGAATGACATCCATAACAGCTTTGGATAAAGGTGTTGGCTGGTTGTTTAGGTAATTTGCCATGCAGCCAGGTTTAAATTCTTGAGCTGGCTGTGTAGAATTTGATTGTCTCGCTGGGTGAGCAGGTGAGGAATTTGTGGCAAAATCCATGGTGGGCCATGGGCCATGTTCCTTAAAATTGGATGCCAATGCTGGCGTGGCCAGTCTGGTGTAACGAGTATCATTTGTGGTCTCTCTAATCTGACTTTCAGCAGTACCTTTGCTAGAAGAGGCAGTGGAGGGAAGGCATACACTGTTAATGTTTTCCAACTGAATGAGAGGGTGTCCATTTTCCAAGCTAGTGGATAGAAGGTCCTTGTGCAAAATTTTTGAAGTTGGTGGTTGTGTGGGCTTGCAAATAGATCTATGTCTGGGCGTCCCCATTTTTGAGCCATCATTGCAAATACTTGTGGATCTAGTTTCCATTCATGTGGATCCATGATGTTTCTGCTTAGGTCATCTGCCAATGTGTTTTTCTTTCCTGGCAGGAATTGTGCTTGTAATTGAACCTGGTAAGACAGTGCAGTGTTCCACAAGGTCATTGCTTGCCTGCATAGAGGGTAGGAATGTGTGCCCCCTTGCTTGTTTATGTACCACATTACTGTGGTATTGCCCGTCTTTATTATTAGTTGTCCTGGTTGTAGAAGGTCCTTGAAAGCTGTTAAGGCATTCTGTACTGCTAGCATTTCTTTTTGATCGATATGCAGATGCCTTTGATCTGAAGTCCATTTGCCCTGAATGCACTGCCCTGCTATGTGTGCTCCCCAGGCATAGTCCGATGCATCTGTTGTCATAGTTTGCCTGGCTCTGGGTAAGGTGAAAGGCTGACATGCCTGTGCCCACCATAGAAACTCCTGTTGAAGGCAGGGAATGAGTGGTATCATTGTTTCCAAGCTGTGGCTGTGCTGAGTCCATACACTTTTCAGGTACCATTGTAATTTCCTCATATGCAGTTTTGCAAATGGTATTAGTAGTATGCAAGATGCCATGAATCCCAAGGCCTGCAGAATCTTTCTTGCAGGGAGTTGGGTCTTTGTTGCCATTATTTTGAAATATCGAATAAGCTTGTCATTGTTTGGCGTGAGATAAGCAATCTGGGCCGTTGTATTCAAGCTGGCACCCAGGAATATTATGTTTTGTGAGGGCACTAGTTTTGATTTCTTTTCATTTACTGTGTACCCTACGCAACTTAGAAGGTGTTTGACAAATGTCAGATGCTTTAAAAGAATGTCCTTGCTTTCTGCTTGAATAAGGCAGTCGTCCAGGTATGGGTATATTTGAATTCCTCTTTGTCTGCAGTATGCAATTACTGGTGCCAGGCATTTTGTGAAGACCCTGGGCACAGTAGATAAGCCAAAGGGCAGTGCAGAGAACTGATAATGTGTTGAACCTGCAATGAAGCGGAGGTATCTTCTGCAATTTTGTCTGATATGGACATGCAGGTATGCCTCCTTGAGGTTCCAAAGTGACTAGCCAAGCATTCTTGCCCAGCATGGGAAGAAGCTGCTGTAGTGTTAGCATCTTGAATTTTGGTACTTGCAGATAGGTGTTCAGAATTGAAAGATCCAGAATGGGTCTCCATATTTTGTCCTTTCTTGGGACTAGGAAGAGTTTTGAGTAAAACCTTGTCCTTGCTCCTGTGTAAGTACCTGATGAATGGCTCTCATGTCCATGAGAGCTGTAATTTGTTTTTGTGCCTCTGCCCATTGATTTGGTGGCAGGTTTGGCATTCCTTTGATCCTTGGTAAGGTATGAAAGTGGAATCTGTATCCTTGAGAGACAATGTTTAGAACCCATTTGTCTTTTGTGATGATGTGCCAGTTGTCTGCAAAAAATGCTAGTTTTCCTACCAAGGGAGCTGCCAAGAGAGATTTGCTTGGTAGTTTGAAGATAGTGTCATTGTGTTTGTCTTCTGCTAGCTTGGGGCCTGTCTTCTCCTCCTTTCTGGGTAGCAGAACCCCATTGGCGAGGTTTGTAAGGGCCCTGTGACTGACCTCTGCCCCTTGGGCGTCTGCATTTGCCCCTCTGTGATCTGTCTGAAGCTGGAAAGGACCATTTTTTTGTTGGCCAATCTCTGCTGAAACGAGGGGGTTGTACCTGCAAAAAATCCTTGACCATTTGCATAGACTTTGCCTTATCCTCCATTTTCTTTAAAACCTCTTCTGCTTTGACACCAAACAATACATCCTGCTGTAAAGGTGCATCCAATAATTTTGCTTTAACATGGTCAGGGAGGGTTTGTTCTTTTAACCAAGCATGGCTATGTATGAGAGAGCCAGTAACAGCTGCTCTACAGGAAGCTTCCAATGAATCAAATCCGCATTGTAAAGTATGTTTGCCCACCTGTTCAGCTGCATGTAACAGATCCTGCATTTCCTTGAATTCAGACTGTTCTGAATGTGTGCTCATTTTTTGTTTTAACTGAGACATTAGGAATTGCTGATATTTCAACATGTGAAACTGGCAATTTAATGCTCTCATAGCCAGAGTTGCTGAGGTGTATATTTTCTTTCCCCATCTATCTAGGGCTCTGGAATCCCTTTCAGAGGGCACAGGATTTTTAGCCAAAGAAGCTTTTGCTCCCTTAGGACCATGGGAAATTGTTTCTGGGTCAGCTACAGGGCTTTTATAAAGTAATTTGTGTGAGTCAGGTACTCTGTAGTATCTATCTGGTTTGGCTGGAGCAGGAGGTAGATAATCTGGATTTAAACTAGACTCCAAGTAAACATCATCCACAATATCTAAAACAGGAGGGATAGCAAGAGGTCTGTGCTGGGGTAGTAAAAGGAACTCTCGGAGCCTTTTCTTAGAATCTGAGTAACCCTGGCCTTCCCAGTGGAAATGTTCCCTCATGGTATGTAACGTTTCCCCAAAGGAGTAGTCTTCAGGGGGAGATGCTGAGGGAATAGAGTCTTCAGCATCAGAGTCTTCATAAGGTGGAAAAGTGTAATCCTGTTCCTCAGAGGAATCTGAGGAGAGTGAAAACTGGTCAGAGGATGCATAATCCTCCTCTTGTCTTGGTCTTATCAGGAGGGGGATGGGAACCCCTGATAAGGGTAATCAAATCTTCAGCCATCTTAAGCATCTGTTTCTGAGGCATGGGGCCTTGAACTGTAGACTGATGTACAGTTTTTCTTAGGTTTTAAAGGAGTTTTAGGCTTAGCATAAGATTTAATGGTGAGTGTAGTCGGTCTGAAGACACCTTCTGCAACTGAAGGTGTTTCCACTGCACCGGTGTCGGTAGATGGCTGCGTCGGCCTATAAGGCTCCGCTTGGGAATCTGCAGCTGTCTGGGGTTCCAGTGTAGGCGCCTCACTGAAAACCGGAGAAGCGGCGACAGGCCCAACTGAGGCCCCGGAGTCTGGCTTGTTCCTAGGCTGCTTGTCCTTATCCTTGCGCTTTTTATGTATGGCGGTCGTCGGCTACTCCGACGGCATGATATAATTAAATTTCCTACCAAAGTAATGCCGTGCGAAGTCAAAACGGCGTTTGATAGTTCGTTTATTAAACCTAGCGCAAAACCGACAACCTGTGACGTCGTGGTCTGGGCCTAGGCAAGGAGTACAATAGGAATGGAAGTCCTTATGAGGTATTTGCTTCCCACAAGAAATGCAATTGTTAACTTTTTCTGACATCGGACTGAGGCAAGAAAATGTTCCCCAACGGGGTACTTAGCTTTACTGAAGACTTCGGACTGAAATTCAAATCGAAAATCTCAGGTGTCGGCCGACCGGCACTTGCGAACTGCTTCTGCTTTGGTCACCTCGCGGCAAGAAAGACTGAAGAAAATGGCGTCGGATGCCTCTTATATAACCCTGGCACACTGATGTCGGGGAAGAAGCGACAGCAACCGACGCCGGACCAAGACTTTGGAATTCGGGCCGACTGCGGGACCGCCTGACGGCAGGATAACCCAAGTATGATGACTGCAGCAGGGTAACACGATGAACATCTGGTCTACACTGCCTAACTAGATCTGGCAAAAACTTTTGATATAATATCCCATTCAGGCATTGTCAACAAATGTACGAGCTAAGCATAAACTCCTTTATAACATGCTAGACAGTTAGATGACTCGTGGATAACACCTGAAAGGTTTGGGATAGCGAGACCACCTCCACGAAGGCCTGTCACCAGTACAGTCCCACAGGGCTCTATGCTGGGCCTATTCATCTTTGGCATCTACTTCTTGGAAGTCAAAGCCAATGTCAAAGGTCTTGGGCTGAGCAAGTTTGCAGATTACTGCAAACTAGGAGCAGTCAACAAATCCCCTGCAACACAGGAACACCCTTTAGAATGGTCTAACACATAAATGCTTGGTGTCAAAGCCATGGCTTAAAACTTAATTACAAGAAATGTATTACAGTACCTTTTAGGAAGAAGGCCAGCCTGGGTAACTAAGTCAAAAAAAAAAAAAAGTTCAAACGTTCACTCACTAGGGAGGAATCTGGGAACTCATATAGATGAAATAAAGTAACAGTATCAGTGCAGTGACAAGTCCGTTACTAATAAGACAAAAGTGGCACTGGCCAGTTTTGCCAGAAAGAACTCTGATAACCTAGTCTCCAGCCACTGTGTGTCCAAGGTAGTAAGAAAATCCTTCTATGTTGCTCAACTTAAAAAATAAGGGTGTGGTATCTAGGTCTAGACAGGTCACTGTACTTCACCCTCATCAGACTCATCATAGAGTATAATGCCCCCTTGGCATGTGCCTGACCAGACACATGCAGCAACTGGAAAGTCCACAAAGGTTCCTTACAAAAAGGATACAGGGAGTAAACAGAAAATCCTATGCTGATTACCTCAAAACCCTATCTCCTTACTCAGTATCTTACAGACATCTGAGAGGTGATCTTCGCCTACCATACAAGGCATCCCTAGACCCGGTTTTGATGAACCTTCTGCTCATCCACAAAACAAACAGCATCAGAACTACTACATCAAATTACATATCTTTTGCTTGTGACATAAAGAGACGGAGAGAGAGATTTCTCAGATAACCCCCATACACTGGAACAGGTGTGATACAAAAAGATCTCCTTCTGGATACCTCAAGTCTTTATTTCGCCCAATTTTCCTTTGGGAGAAATCAACATTTTCTGTTTGGTACTTCTTTTAGAATGTAAAATTAAGAAAGAGAAAGGCTGCAGTGGTAAACTATGTACCCACACTTGGACTGGTTCAGCAATACCCATATTCATGGAGATGTGGTAAGATTAAATATTTAGATGCACAAATTAAAAAGGATTCTGTTACGTCAACTAAGGAGATTAAAAAGGATTCTGGTACGTCAACTAAGGAGAAGTGGGAAGATACTAAACAAAACGTAACACAAAACTGAGAACCTGGAATATCCTGTTTGCGGACAACAGAATATATAAGAAGCGAAAATATTTTAGTACCTTCAGATTTAGATAGAGGTCAGGAATATTTTTATCAAGCATAGAAGTTGTTGACAATTAATAGGTTTGAAAGAATATATATGGAAGGGAAAGAGGGCAAGAATTAAGTGGGAAAAGTTGATCCTTGCTATACAACAATCTAGTTTAGGATTACTTTATTTAAATGGATACTTTAGAACTACACAGTTAACATTCATACACATAACACAAGCAGAAGGTTATAAACTAAAGGTATTACTGCTCAATGCTAGGAGTCTGAACAAAAACCTCAACTCCCTAGAAGCTATGCTAGGAGTCTGAACAAAAACCTCAACTCCCTAGAAGCTCTCTTTATCCTAGAAAATGCTGACATCTGTGCTGTCACTGAGACATGGTTTAAAGCCGCAGACAGCACATCAACAGTGCTAGGTTATAATGCCTTCCACACATTTAGACCAACTACGTCACAGGCAGGGACTAAAGGTGGATGTGTCTCTAATTACATCAAAGATAAATATACTTTCAAGTCTGGTCAAACAGGTCCAGGACAATGCACTTGAGCTGCTCCATGATCAAACCACCAAAGGCAAAATCCAATACCACTTCCTTGCAAGCTATAGGTCCCCCTCTATGACCCAGGAAACCCATACCATGTATTTAAACTTATTAGAAACACTAACTATCCAACCCAATACCATATTCATGGGTGATTTAATTATCGCACTATTAACTGGGAATCCAATGCGACACCAAATGTACATGCACAGAGATTCCTGGATTTTGTAAACACAAACTCCCTGGACCAGACAATCAATACACCAACCAGGGGTGCAACCATACTGGATCTGGTCCTCACTAACAATGGGAGACTGCTGCACACCCCTCTACTGTAATGCCTTCCCCCTGGTAAGGTCAGACCACAAAATGGTCTCCTTAGAAGTAAAAATAAAACCTGGACCCCCAGCTACATCTGGAATATTCATGAACTACTCTAAGGCTAACCTCCTGCTATTAAGTGAGAACCTGGCAAAATGTCAAGCCCCCATAAACCATGAGAACACGGCTGCCTATGCAGAACTGTTCACAGAAACCCTGTACAAGTATGTTAATAGCAGCATGGAGGCAGCTGTACCCAACAGGAAGAAGTACAGAATTAACTCAAAAAAACAAGCCACTCTGGTAGAATCACAAAATCAATAAGCTGTATAACAGAAGGAAGAAAATCAAGGCAAAAATTAGGAGATGCACCACCCAACAGGATAAAAGCATTCTCATCAAACAACTCCGAGGACAAATAAAGTTTACCAAAGTCAGCTTTGTGTCAAGTATGGCTTCCCACACCAAGGACAACCACAAAGCATTCTTTAGCAATGCCCAAAACCTCAAAAGCAATAACCAACTGTGTACAGAGCTCATTGTATATGGAGCCATCTACACTGAGCCAGAAGACATAGCAAACCTCTGCTGATAACTTGAGATCCAACTTTACCCCTCTCTCTCCTCCACCATCACTCAGGAAATATCAAATGCAACTCCCCCTACTATCACTAAGGAACAAGTCCTTAAATAGTCTCTCTAAGACCAAGAACACTACATCAGTAGGCCCAGACAATATACCAGGATGTCTTCTAAATAGTATAAAGCATGACCTTATCAGGGCCTTATGAATTACTATTTAACTGTAGCCTCCAAACAGGTTTCTTGCCTCATGAATGGAAAAAGGCAGCAGTCATCCCTCTGCACAAAAGTGGGCCATCTACAGACCCATAAGTCTCACTAATCTTGTACGTAAAGCCATGGAAACTTAGAACAAATGAAGGAGTCCAAGGTGATGCACAGCAAACACCAAACTTTAACAAACATTGAGTGCTTTCATCCCGGTAAAATGGACTTCATCAGAATACTTTTACAAACAAGCACACCAATATACATAACCCTCACTAACCACGTCTGATTCAATTTTCCAATCACATTACAACTCAGGCAATACAACAATCACCTGCCAAGGTACAAAATTAACTCCTCCTTTCTTGATAAATAATTCCTACCTATTTCAAAACAAATACATTTTTCTCCTAATAAAAACTACTATAATTTAATAATAATAAAAAAAGACATAGTGAAACTCTTGTAAGAATACATTGACAGAAACACAATTTTATTACTTACATTTTCACATCATTAAATTATTTAAAACGGTTAAAAATTCACATAAATAAGTTATCCTTCAGTTTCAACACACTACTCAGAGAGAGATGTATTAATTTAACCCAGGGGGTTCAGTAGCGCTGGTACGCAACATCCACTGCAATTCTAAGAAATCAGCTTCAGGTCCCCCTTAGGGCCAAGATCTTAGTGGCCAATGGCACAAAAAAAAAAAAAAAAAAACACTTTATTCTCCATAATGTACCTAAAAAGGGCATTTTTACTGCTAATTTTCTTAATTTCGTATAAATGCTGATATATTATTTCTTTGAAATCCCTTATGTAAAATCCATCACATAGTTGACATTTAGCAATGTAGACCACTCTCTTAGAATAACGATAAAACTTACACGGGAGGTCAATTCCCATGTTCCTTTTAATTATAATAACATCACACATTAAAGTATTTCCACACTGGGCACAACCCCCACATTTGGCCATTTTTCCTTTCCTCCTCACTCCTCTTGTCCTTTCTAACATCTCTCTAAAGTTAATTTCCTTCCTACAAACTACCATTGGTTTATCCCCCACTACCTGTAGGTAGTCCAAGTCTGTTCTAAAAAGATCTAGTTGTTCCTAAGTATCCTACAAATAGCATGAAAATCTTGATTAAAGGGAATAATAGAAGTTTTACTCCACAACTCATCCCCCTCCTTATTGTTTAACCTCTCAACGCATAACCCAATGTTAGTCGCTAAAAGTGGTTTGTGTGTCCCTCTGTGCCTCTTCCTCTTAACTTCTTCATAAATCTCACTAACAAACCCATTGTGATGACCCCTCAATCAACATTTCATTCAAAACCTTACACTGGTCATGAAACATGTCATCTTCTGAAACCATCCTGACTAATCTAAAATATTGCCCCTTCACTAGGGCCCTCTTTTGATGGGGTTAATGAAAACTCTTATAATGCAGCAATGTGTTAGAATATGTAGATTTGCAAAAAAGGGTGGAAACAAAGATCTCTTTCACAGTGTCTTTGTAAATCATCACATCTAAATAATTAACCTTACTATAATCAAACTTTGTAGTAAACTGAAAAAAAGGAGTACTACTAATATAATCAAAAAATTCCAACAATTGTTTCACCTTTGTTCCAGAAAATAACTATGTCATCCAAAAATCTCCCTTACAAAACACAGCAATCCCTAAATCTAAAAGAAAACAGATACTTCTCCCATTGCCCAATACAATATTAGCAAAAATGGCGGCACATGCTGCCCCCCCCCATTGCTATACCCTTGACCTGCTTGAATAGCTTATTTTCAAAAGTCAAAAAATTATTCTCTAAAACTAACGCCATTAACGCTCTCATAGTATTGGCTTAACTTGTATAGAACCCACCATCCTGACATAAAAACTCAAAAAATAAATCCATCCCTTCTTGATGTGGGATAACTGAAAATAAATCACAAACATCTACCATAACCAGGATTAGTTCATCAGAATACACTTCATGCCTAATTTTGGATACAAAATCCCACAAATCTTTAAAAATATGTTCTTACCCCACAACAGAATTTTTAATATGGTAGTCTAAGAACTTAGGTATAGGAAAAGTAATAGACCCTGAAGCATCCACAATAGGACAAAGGGGGAGATTTTGCATGTTTTTACAGACTTTTGGAATCCCGAAAATAGTCAGGATTCTCGGCTTTGAAAGTCTCAAATATTGGTGTTCCTGAGGTGTCAGTTCACTACTTTTAAGCATTTAGTCAAGAGCTTATTTAATATTCCTATACTTTATATTCAATTCATTCCTTGACACCTCCTCATAAGTTTCTGTAAATATGGAATACATCCTATCTATACAAATCAACCAGTCTATCACAACTAACCCCCCTCCTTTATCTGGTTCATCACCTGGATAGATTTATTACACAATTTCTTCCAAGTTCTTTTCTTCTTTAGTTAAATTATCATCCATTGTTTTTTCAGCTTTGTTACTTAATACGTTTCGAATCTGCCAGACACACAATTTTGCATAGATATTAACCACTGGATGGGGGACTGGAATAAAAGTGCTAGGCTTCCTTAAACCAGAACCCCTAAAATTCTCACCATCTTTAAACCTAAAACCCAAATGCAATTTTCTAGTAAACAATTTAAGATGGGTTATAGTTTAAATAACACTCATAGGTTCATAGGTTTATACTAGGCTATCTGCCCTAAGGCATTTATAAGCCTAGCCCAAAATTTTGTGGCTTACGCCACCCCTTATGTTAAAAAATACTGTGCCCATTAGTTTGTTGTGCCTCTGTCCAGCAGTGACACAGAGATGATTCCCGGGGTAAACCTACGATCTCCCATCCACCGGTCAAGATTTCTCTTGAACAGAGCCAGCGAGGTGCTCTGCCTCACATGGACTGGGATTCTATTCCACAGCATAGGGAGTCTCTGGGTGACAAATCTATCCCTCCAGCATGTCCTATTTATATCCGTGCTAAGGTTTAAGTCGCTTGCTCTAGTGGATCTGGTAGATTTGGATTTTTTGAGGTGGAGCATGTCCATTAATTCCGGGTTGGACATGGCCTTGTATGTCAGGCACAGATCACCTATGAGCAGGCGGTATGCGACTGAATAGAGCTGGAGTTTCTTCAGTCTGGCAGCATATGACAGATTTTGGAGTCCCTTTATCCTTTTGGTGAGGAACTTTTGGGGTCTCTCCAATTGCTGCAGGTGTTGGGTGAGATACATCCCGAATGGGGCATTGTACTCGATCATTGGTCTGATAAGTGAAGAGTACAGGGGAACAATGACCTCACTTGATCTGGATGTGAATCCCTTCATGATCAGGTGGGCAATGTAGAAGGTCTTTCTAACCACTTTAGCAATGTGAGTGTCAAAAGAAAGGCCACTGTCAACCTGGGTCCCCAGGTCCCTGATAACCTCTTCTGTGCTTAATGGATTGCCACCTATATGGTAGCTTGGGGTTACCTTGTTTTTCCCGAAGGGTATGACTATACATTTTTTGGCATTTAACTTCAGGCCATGGCTCTGGCACCAGTTATCAGTTTCCATGAGACCCCTCTGAAGGATATCTGTGTCCGATGTACTTTCCACTATGGCGCCCAGTTTGCAGTCATCTGCAAACTTTGTCAGCCATAGTCCTCCTATGTTTGCCTGCACTTCTGAGAAGTAGATGCCGAACAACAGGGGGCCAAGGACTGAGCCCTGTGGGACCCCACTTGTGACCGGCTTGGAGTCTGACATGGCGCCAGCAACTCTAACCCTGTGGGTTCTGTCCTTTAGCCAGTTTGCAACCCATCTTGTGACATATGGGTTTACATTTAAGCTGGTAAGTTTCTCTATAATACTCAAGTGGGTATTGTGTCAAAAGCTTTTGCAAGGTCAAGGTAGGCTGTATGGACTGCCTTTCCCTCATCAATGGCCTTGGTGACTGTTTCGAAGAAGTTGACCAAGTTCAAAAGGCATGATCTGCCCTTGACAAAGCCAAACTGGGTCGGGTCCAATGTCTGCAAGTCCCCTATGTCTTTGTTTATGAGTTCCATTATGATCCTCTCCATAGATTTGCAGACCAGGCTTGTTAAGCTTATGGGGCAGTAATTTCCAGGGTCCGTAGAGGTACCACCTTTGTGGAGTGGGACCACAGTTGCCGTACGCCACTCCTTGGGCACGTATCCTGTGGTAAGGCTAAGATTAAACAGCTGCCTTATATGCGGGTTTAGTTCCTCGTTGAGTTCGTGTAGCACACAGCCGGGGACACCATCCGGTCCCATTGATGCTGTGTTTTTAGCTTTAGAGAGAGCAGCTTTCACCTGCGCATTAGAGATGTCTGGGAGGCTACACTCCGCTGGGATAGTTATCTCTCCTTTTGGGGAGAGGGGTGAAGTTTGCACTGAACCTGTCTGCCAGTATGTTGGCAATGTCTGTGGGTTCAGTGATTTTTGTATCATTTTGGACTAATTCTGCGCATATCTGGGAGTTTCCACCCAGGTTTCTAACATAGCTGAAGAAGGCCTTATGACTGTCTTTTGAATCTATTGCAATTTTTCTCTCAAATTTGGCCTTGGATGATTTTATGAGTGCTTGTATTTTTTTACTAATAATGATCAAGGGTGTCTTCTCTTTAGTGGGTACAAAGTTAAATCCTCTCTCCAGGAGGACGGCCCATTCACTTGCTACATTCCCATCGCTATAGCTGTATATGGTAAAAATCACATTTTTCATTGATTACCAATACAGGTCCTTCATCATTACCCACCTGTTCTATTGTATTCTTCCTCTGCCGTTCCCTCTCCCCCTGTATGAAGAACTGAAATCCTGTGTCCTGTGGATGTTCATTAAGTTTTCCCTCTCCCTTTATTGTATCAGTCTTTGTGATCTCCTCACTGTAGGATGCTCTAAAGGGTGCCTCAGTTGAGTATTCTCATTAAAATTCCCACCCTGTCTCTCAACATTGCTCATATCATTAGTAAACCCACTTCTATTGTCAAATAATCCCTTTGGTATGGGATATGCAGTACCACTTGCATACTCTCTCTGATCCCTCGCTAACTTCTTTACTTTATCTTTTAAGAGAAACATTTTTTCAGCATTGATGAAAATACTATTAAATTAGTTGACCTTAGTAGGAAACAACAAATCATTTTTAATACTTTCATTTAGTTTACCAGTCTATTCATTTAATTCAACCATCTTAAAATCATTGTGCTTGATTAATACAGTTAACAGTTCACATCCGTGTTTATTAAACATTAACAGCAACTCACGGTGCAGTCCTGAATCTTTAATAAGCCCATTCGGATACTTGCATACCCTCAAACCTTTGGGTATCTCTTCCCTTCTTAAACACTCCTTAAGGTAACTGTTTTCTAATTGCAATTTTTTTAATTAAAAAATCTTGTCATGAAACAGTTTAAGCTGTTGATTCAGCATTCCAAACATCGCCTGGTTGCCACCATGTTGATTTTGTGCCACACTCCACCCATGCTCTTCCTTCAGACAATCAGACAAATCAAAATCTCTCACCATGGTTACAGAAGATTCATTGCCCGAAGCAGCCTGAGAACATGTTTCTTGTAACAAATGCAGCTTGTCTCTCTCTTTGCTGGAGTAATTAAAGAAACACCCAAATTATGAATATCAGAGGCAGAACCAGTGTCAGTTGGAAAGTTATAGCTTCTACTACCTCCGCATCCGTTAGTCACCACCAATACCTACTAGCTCAACTGGTTTACCAAAGTCAAATTACCAATAGAAGCAATCATTTCTTGAAACATACGATTGTAGCTGCTACTAAATTGGGAGTCACCACACAGGTCTCCTTCCATTTCCAACCACAAAAACAACAATTAACACCAACTTAGAACAAATGAAGGAGTACAAGGTGACACACAGCAAACATCAAACTTTAAATAAAACATTGAGCGCTTTCGTCCCGGTAAAATGGACTTCATCAGAATACTTTTACAAACAAGCACACCAACATATATAACCCTCACCAATCAAGTGTCTGATTCAGTTTTTCAATCACATTATAGCTCAGGCAATGCAACTTAATCACCTGCCAAGGTACAAAATCAACTCCTCCTTTCTTAATTCCTACCTATTCCAAAACAAATACATTTTTATCCTAATAAAAAACTACCATAAATTACACTAAAAAAATAGTGAAAATCTTGATGACAAAAACAAAGAAAATCTTGTAAAAATAGGAACAGGAAGAAGTACAGAACTAACAAAAAATAATCCACTCTGGTGGAATCACAGAATCAACAGGCTGTATAAAGTACAGTTTTGTACCTACCATAAACGTAGATGTTCGAGTGTATACCCTGCTGCAGTCATCACACTTAGGTTATCCTGTCGTCAGGCGGTCCCGCAGTCGGCCTGAATTCCAAAGTCTTGGTCCGGCGTCGGTTGCTTTCGCTTCTTCCCTGACGTCAGTGCACCAGGGGTATATAAGAGGCATCCTACGCCATTTTCTTCAGTATTTCCTGCCCCAGATGTCAGGTGCCCCCCCAAGATATGGCCATTTTCTTCAGTTTTTCTTGCCCCAGACTCAGGTGCCCCCAGATATGGTAAGCAATACATATTGCTAATAAAACATACAGTAACGTAAAAATAAAACCTTCAGTAACCAGCAAATACACCACATAGGTAGTATAGGGTTGAGAAATATAGATAAGTCCCAGCTAAGAAAGAGGGGATGGCGGGTGGGTAACCTGGACTGCAGCAGTGAAGACACTCGAACATCTACATTTATGGTAGGTACAAAACTGTACTATGTTCATCGTGTTTCACTGCTGCAGTCATTACACTTGGGTTGAATCCCAAAGCTGAGTTAGGGTGGCTGGTTCTATGGAGGATTTGGAGTGGCTATGAGGCCCTGCAGCACTGCAGTGGCAAAGCCAGCTCTGGATCTAGAATAAAGAGGCAAATGGCAATGCTTGGTAAAGGTGTGCACTGAACTCCAAGTTGCAGCTTCCAAGATATCTTTGGGAGGTACTCCTCTAAGGTAGGCAGTAGAAGTGGCAGTTGCCCTGGTGGAATGTGGTCTAATGTTACTAGGTACAGATTTCCCATACTGTGTGTAGCAGAACCGGATACAGTGTCCTATCCACTTTGAAATGGTCTGCTTTGAAATAGCCTTTCCCTGTGATCCTGCAGCATATGCTACAAAGAATTGCTCAGTTTTTCTGAAAGCTTTTGTTTTGTCCAAGTAGAAATGTAATTGTCTGTGTATGTCCAAGGAATGCAGAAGTCTCTCCCCCTTTATTCTGGGGATTTGGATAAAAGATTGGCAAGTGGATAGTTTGGTTAAGGGCCACACTGGATATCACCTTAGGTATAAAAGAAGGGTTTGTTCTTAAAGAAACCCTGTCTTGATGAAAAATGATGAAAGGCTCCACTGCCATTAGTGCCTGTAACTCTGAGACTCTTCATGCTGAGGTTACTGCTAGAAGCAGAGCAGTTTTCCATGATACATATTTTAATTCTGCTGAATTGGCTGGCTCAAAAGGAGGTAAAGTGAGTTTTTCCAAGACAAAATTGAGGTCCCAAGTAGGTGTTGGTGCTCTCCGGGGCGGTCTTATGTTTTTAGTCCCTCTGAGGTACTGCTTTAGCAATGGATGAGAGAAAATAGGAGGGTCTGTGTTGTAATGAGCCAAGATGGCAGAGGCGTGGATCTTAATGGATGAGAAGGATAGTCCTTTGTCCAGCATCTCAGTTAAGTATTGTAGTATCTGAGGAATGTTTGGGACAAGAGGGTCAAGGCTTTGAGCCTGGTTCCAGGCACAGAATCTCTTCCACTTTTCTGAATAAGATTTCCTGGTGCTAGGCCTCCTGGCCTCCAAAATGACATCCATAACAGCTTTAGAGAGAGATGTTGTCTGTTTGACTAATGAATCTGCCATGCAGCCAGGTTTAAGGTTTTGAGCTGACTGTGCAGGATCTGATTGTTTTGTTGAGTCAGAAGGTGTGGAATTTGAGGTAAAATCCATGGTGGTCCTTGAGCTAAGTTCTTTAAGACTGGGTACCAGTGCTGGTGTGGCCAGTCTGGAGCAATCAAGATCATCTGTGGTTTTTCTTGTCTGGCTTTTAGGAGTACCTTTGAAAGGAGAGGCAGTGGTGGGAAGGCAAAAACTTTTAGGTTTTTCCAGCTGAACGAAAGAGCATCCACTTTCCATTCTTGTGTGTGATAAGTCCTTGTGCAGAATTTTTGTAGTTGGCAATTCAGGTGGGAGGCAAAAAGATCTATGTCTGGGCACCCCCATTTTTGCGTTGTCATGCTGAAGACTTGTGGATTTAGTTTCCACTCATGAGGATCCATGATGTTTCTGCTTAAGTCGTCTGCCAGAGTATTTTTCCTTCCTGGCAGGAATTGTGCTTGCAGATGAACTTGATAAGTTAGAGCTGTGTTCCACAAGGTCATGGCTTGTCTGCATAGGGGGTAAGAATGAGTGTCCCCTTGCTTGTTTATGTACCA
Source organism: Protopterus annectens (assembly GCF_019279795.1). Taxonomy (NCBI): domain Eukaryota; kingdom Metazoa; phylum Chordata; order Ceratodontiformes; family Protopteridae; genus Protopterus; species Protopterus annectens. The sequence goes on from NC_056732.1 coordinate 1,103,236,431, forward strand.
CATTACTGTGGTGTTGTCTGTCTTTAATAATAATTGTCCTGGATGCAGAAGGTCCTTGAAAGCTGTTAGGGCATTTTGTACAGCCAACACCTCTTTTTGATTGATGTGAAGATGCATTTGGTCTGTGGTCCACTTGCCCTGAATACATTTTCCTGCCATGTGTGCTCCCCCCAGGCATAATCCGAAGCATCTGTTGTTAAAGTCTGCCTGGCTGTGAGAAGAGTGAAAGGCTGACCCTTATTGAGGTGACATGCCTGTGCCCACCATCGAAACTCCTGTTATAGGCAGGGAATTAGTGGTATTACTGTTTCCAAACTGTGAGAGTCCAAACACTTTTTAGGTACCATTGTAATTTCCTCATATGCAGTCTGGCATATGGAATTAGTAGTATGCAGGATACCATGAATCCCAAGGCCTGCAGAATTTTTCTTGCAATGAGTTGGGACTTTGTTGCCATAAATTGAAAATACTGAGTCAGTTGTCCTTGTTTGTCTGGCGTGAGACAAGCCATCTGGGCCGTTGTATTTAAGCTGGCACCCAGGAATATTATCTCTTGTGAGGGTACTAGTTTTGACTTCTTTTCGTTTACTGTGTAACCTAGGCAAATTAGCAACCTTTTTACAAATGCCAGATGCTTTAGAAGAATGTCCTTGCTCTCTGCTTGAATAAAGCAGTCGTCCAGGTATGGATATATCTGAATTCCCTTTTGTCTGCAAAATGCAATTACTGGTGCCAGGCATTTTGTGAAGACCCTGGGCGTAGTAGATAAGCCAAAGGGCAGTGCAGAGAATTGGTAGTGCATTGAACCAGCTATGAATCTGAGGTATCTTCTGCAATTCTGTCTGATAGGGACATGCAGGTATGCCTCTCTGAGGTCCAAAGTAACAAGCCAAGCCTTCTTGCCCAGCATGGGAAGAAGCTGCTATAGTGTCAACATTTTGAATTTCTGAACATCCAGGTAAGTATTTAGAGTAGAAAGATCTAGTATGGGTCTCCAGGCTTTGTCCTTTCTGGGGACCAGGAAAAGTCTTGAGTAAAATCCTTGTCCTTCTGCTTGCTGTGGCACTTTTTGAATAGCTCTCATGTCCATGAGGGCTGTAATTTGTTTTTGTGCCTCTGCCCATTGATTTTGCGGCAGGTCTGGCATTCCTTTTAGCCTTGGTAAAGTGTGAAAGTGGAACCTGTAACCTTGAGACACAATATTCAGAACCCATTTGTCTTGGGTGACTGTTTGCTGATTTTGATAAAAAAGTGCTAGTTTCCCCCAAAGGGAAGTGCTTGGCATTCGAAGGGGGAAGTCATTGGGACTGTTTCCTGTAAGGTTGTGACTTGTCTTCAACTCCTTTTGGGGTTGGAGCACCCCACTGTCGTGGTCTGTAAGAGCCTTGGGGCTGAGATCTGCCTCTTGGGCGTATGTATCTGCCTCTTTGTGGCCTGTCTGACACTGGAATGGACCAATTCTTTGTAGGCCAATTTCTGCTAAATCGTGGTGGCTGTACCTGTAAGAAATCCTTCACTGTTTGCATAGATTTTGCCTTATCCTCCATTTTCTTTAATACCTCTTCTGCCTTAACACCAAATAAAATGTCTTGCTGTAAAAGTGCATCCAATAATTTTGCCTTAACATGATCTGGTAAACTTTGTTCTTTTAACCAAACATTACTTCGAATCACAGATCCTGTAACTGCTGCTCTAAATGAAGCCTCTAATGAATCAAAACCACATTGCAGAGTATGTTTTCCCAATTGCTCAGCTGCATGCAATAAATCCTGCATTTTCTTATAGTCAGGATGTTCTGAACTTGTAATCATTTTCTGTTTTAACTGACACATTAAATATTGTTGGTATTTATGCATGTGAAACTAGCAATTTAAAGCCCTCACTGCTAAAGTTGCAGAAGTGTAAACTTTCTTCCCCCATCTGTGTAATGCTCTAGAATCCCTGTCAGAGGGAACTGGATTTTTAGCCGTGGAAGCCTTTACCCCTTTGGGACCCCTGGGAAATAGTTTTTGGGTCAGCAACAGGGTTTTTATAAAGAAATTTGTGAGAGTCAGGGACTCTGTAGTACCTGTCTGGCTTGACTGGATCAGGGGGTAAAGAATCGGGATTTAAACTGGATTAAGAGAACACATCATCCACAATATCCAACACTGGCGGAATAGCAAGGGGCCTGTGTTGAGGCAATAAAAGAAAGTCTCTGAGCCTTTTCTTGGATTCTGAGTAATCCTGGCCCTCCCAATGGAAATGCTCCCTCATGGTATGTAAAGTTTCCCCAAAAGAATAATCCTCAGGAGGAGAGGCTGAAGGAATTGATTCTTCAGCATCAGAGTCCTCATAGGGGGGTAAAGAATATCCCTGGTCTGAAGAGGTATCTGAAGATATAGAAACCTGGTCAGAGGAATCATAATCTGTATCCTGCCTAGGCCTTTTATCAGGAGGGGGGATGGGAACCCCTGATCAGAGTAATTAAGTCTTCGGCCATTTTGAGCATCTGCTTTTTAGGCATGGAGGCCTGTCCAGGTGAATGCAGTACTTGCTTCTTTGTCTTTAATGGAGTTTTAGACTTGGCTGTAGTTTTTATGGTAAGCTGTGAAGGTCTGAAAACACCCTCAGAAGCCGATGCCTGCTCAGTGGCTCCGGACCCATCTGAAGGGTTAGTCTCCGTAGGCCCAACACGATGAGTATCCAGAGGCCTAGACATCTCCACGTGGGAGTCGGAGGTGGCCAGAGCCTCACTGAGAACCGGCGACTGGCCTAGAAGAGGCTTCGTCGTCAGTTTTGGGCCTCGGATGCCTGTCCTTATCCTTGTCTTTGCATTTTTTGTGTATTCCGGTAGTCGGTTGCTCCAATGGCATGGTATAATTAAATCCTTGGCCAAAGTAATGGCGAGCAAAATCAAGCCGACGTTTAATAGTGCGCTTGTTAAATCTAGCACAAAACCGACAATTAGTGACGTCGTGATCTGGGCCTAGGCATGGAATACAGTAAGAATGAGGTATTTGCTTCCCACAAGAAATACAATTATTAACTTTTACTGACATCGGTCTGAGGCAAGAAAAAGTTTCCCCAATGGGGTACTTAGCTTTATTGAAGACTTCGGTTCTGAAAATCGAATTAGATATCTCAGGAGTTAGCCGACCGGCACTTGCGAACTGCTTTTGCTTCGGGTACTGCGCGGCAAGAAAGACTGAAGAAAATGGCATCGACTGCATCTTATATACCCCTGGTGCACTGACGTCAGGGAGGAAGCGACAGCAACCGACGCCGGACCAAGACTTTGGAACTCTGGCCGACTGCAGGCCCGCCTGACGGCAGGATAACCCAAGTGTAATGACTGCAGCAGTGAAACACAATGAACATCCACAAAGCATTCTTTAGCTATGTCTGCAACCTCAAAAGCAATGCACAACTGTGTACAGAGCTCATTGTAAATGGAGGCACCTATACCGAGTCAGAAGACGTAGCAAACCTCCTGGCTGATAAATTCAGCTCCATCATTACCCCCCCCCCCCCAATCTTCACTCAGGAAATATCATCAAATATAACCCCCCCTACTATCACTAGGGAACAGGTCCTTAATGTTCTAAGACCAAGAACACTGCTTCAGTGGGCCCAGACACTATCCCAGGATGCCTTCTAAATAGCATAAAACATGACCTATCAGGGCCTCATGAATTACTATTTAACTGTAACCTCTATACAGGTTTCATGCCTCATGAATGGAGAAAGGCAGCAGTCATCCCTCTGCACAAAGGTGGGCTATCTACAGACCCTGGAAACTACAGACCCGCAAGTCTCACTAGTCTTGTATGTAAAGCCATGGAAAGAATTATCATGGAGATGATCAACAGAGATATAGTAAACCTCCAGACACTGGACCCATCATAGATTGGTTTCGTCAATAGCAGATCATGCCCATGCAACCTGGTGGACTTTTGAGAAGGTTACCAAACCAAAGGAGGAGGGCAAAATTGTGCACACTGTGTACCTTGACCTGGCCAAGGCAATTGATACAATACCTCACTTGGGCATTGTTGACAAACTCAACAGATTAGGTACAAACCCATACATCACCCAGTGGATAGCTAACTGGCTCACAAGCAGGAAGTTAGAATTGGGAAGTCCACCTCTACAAAGAGGCCAGTCACAAGGGGAGTCCCTCAGGGATCAGCCATTGGACTGCTCCTTTTTGGCATTTACTTCTTAGAAGTCAAGGCCAATGTCAGTGATCTCTGGCTGACTAAATTTGCAGATGATTGCAAATTAGGAGCTGTAACTGAATCTCACACTGACACAAATGTTCTCCAGGATGGGCTGGCATAAAAATACAACTGGTGTCAGAGCCATGGGCTAAAATTAAAAGCCAAGAAATGCATAATAGTATCCTTTGGGAAGTCATTCATTAATGGTAACTATCATGTTGACAGCACACCCCTTACAGCTGACCCAGTAGTCAGGGACTTAGGGACATACACAGATAGTAATCTCCATCATGTGTCTACAGTGGTGAGGAAATCATTCGACATTGCGCAACTTATAAACAAAGGTATGGCATCCAAGTCCAAGGAAGTCACGGTTGCATTGTATTCGGCATTCATCAGACATAGCGAGTACAATGACCCCTTGGGTATGTACCTAACCAGGCATACCCAACAACTGGAATGTCCACAGATGTCCTCATTAAAAGAATACAGAATGTGAGTAAAAAGTCCTTGCAGACCGCCTTATCCCTGTATTCTGTCTCCTACAGGCTTTTGAGGGGAGATCTATGCCTGGCATAGAGAGCATCGTCAGACCCCACTCTGATAGACCTCCAGTACATCGAAAAAACAAACAGCACCAGAATTACCAGTTATAAAGACTTAAACCTTGCCCGTGATATATATGGGTCCTGCTGGAGGGATAGGTATGTATCCCAGAGACTACCACGTCTATAGAACAGGCTTCCCCATCCATGTGAAGTTGAGTTCCTCCCTAACCCAATTCAAGTGCAACTTGGACAACTGGATGGGAAACCGGAATGTGGTTGTTAGCCTAGTAAACACCTATGAACTAATAAAATGTTTTAAACATTTTTTTACTGTCTCACTGCTATTTTTATGCTGTTTTAAACATTATCTAGTGTTTACCACTAAAATTGGGGTAAGCTAGTAGCCGTAGCATAGTCTAGATACAGGCTTGCTGCTTCTGGAACTGTTTGTTCAGAGTACGTTTTCCAGGCCATTGGATTGGAAGGGGCCTATCTGCACTTTCATGAGAGAATTTTGGTGATTGGTACACGTCTGGTAAAGGGAGAAAGGTCTAGGGCTTGGAATAAGCATCCTCATTGGTCCTTTTGAATATTTTTAAAGTATTGTTTAAAGTTTGTAGCTTCTGGTATGTAGGCCCTGCATTTGAGCAAGTTTTTCCTCATTTGTACCAAGCTGAACTGAGGTGGGCTACCAGCCACAACTCTGAGCTGAGATACCAGACGACTAGAGGCATCTCATCATCATCATCTTCTTTCGGCTGTTCCCGTTAGGGGTCACCACAGCAGATCACCTGTTTCCATTTCTTCCTGTCCTCTGCATCTTGCTCTATCACACCAACCACCTGCATGTCCTCTCTCACCACATCCATAAACCTTATCTTAGGCCTTCCTCTTTTCCTGTTACCTGGTAGCTTCATCCTTAGTATCTTTTTCCCAACATACTCAGCATCCCTCCTCAGCACATGTCCAAACCAACGTAATCGTGCCTCTCTGGCTTTGTCTCCAAATCTTCCAACCTGGGCTGACCCTCTAATATACTTATTCCTAATCCTGTCCACCCTCGTCACACCCAGTGCAAATCTTAACATCTTTAATTCTGCCACATCCAGCTCAAACTCCTGCCTTTTTGTCAATGCCACTGTCTCCAACCCATATAACATAGCTGGTCTCACTACCCTCTTGTAGACCTTCCCTTTCACTCTTACAGGTACTCGTCTGTCACAAATCACTCCTGACACTCTTCTCCACCCACTCCATCTTGCCTGTACTCTCTTCTTCACCTCTCTTCCACACTCACCGTTACTCTGAACTATTGACCCCAAGTATTTAAACTCATCCACCTTTGCCACCTCTACTCCTTGCATCCTCACCATTGCTCTATCCTCCCTCTCCATTCAAACACATATATTCTGTCTTAGTCCTGCTGACCTTCATTCCTCTTCTCTCTAGAGCATATCTCCATCTCTCCAGGGTCTCCTCCACCTGTTCCCTACTCTCACTACAGATCACAATGTCATCTGCAAACATCATAGTCCACGGGGACTCCTTTCTGATCTTGTCTGTTAACCTGTCCATCACCATTGCAAATAAGAAAGGGCTCAGAGCTGATCCTTGATGTAACCCCACCTCCACCTTAAACGCATCTGTCACTCCCACCGCAGACCTCACCGCTGTCACACTACCCTCGTACATATCCTGTACCACTCTTACATACTTTTCTGACACTCCTGACTTCCTCATACAATACCACAACTCCTCTCTAGTCACCCTGTCATATGCTTTCTCCAAGTCTACAAAAACACAATGAAACTCCTTCCGACATTCTCTGTACTTCTCCATCAACACTCTCAGAGCAAAGAGGCTTCTAAGCTTCCCAAAATACATAACTTTCCTGTTTTTGCTTATTTATACTATTTAATGCACTTTTTATTGCCTGCCGCCTACTTTTGTATTGTAATGATTTGCTGTGTACTAAACTACACTGTTGTACTCCAATTGTCTGCTTTACTGTGCCTGTTAAAATTGAATTTTACTGTTTTCATTGTTTACAAAGCTTTTTTGTCAGTTTCACCATTTAAGTACTTACTGGTATTTTTCACTGTTTTTAAGCTATCTGTTCTTCTTGTTCTGGTTTTCCCACCAAGCACTGTTTAAATAACTTATCTGTTAACTGTTTTAAAACATTCTTTTGAGTTTCCTTGCTGATTTTCTGCTGTTTTAAACATTTTTTGTCTCACTGCTATTTTTCTGCTGTTTTACACATTCTCTAGTGTTTCATGCTGAAACTAGATTATTTAGTAGCTGTAGCACAGTCCAAATACAGGCTTGCTGCTTCTGGAACTGTTTGTAGTGGTTTGTTTCTTCTGAACATGTTTTCCAGGCCATCTTGGAATGGAAGGGGCCTATCTGCACTTTTGTGAGAGAAATGTGCTGATTAAGACCTGTCTGGTACAAGGAGGCTGGTGGTCTAGGGCTTGGAACAAGCATCCCCTTTGTTCCTTTTAAATCTTTTTATTTTTTTTTTCAAGTTGTTAGCTTCTGGTGTTTAGGCTCTGCATTTGAGCAGATTTCTGCTTTTGTGTGTGTCACGCAGCACCACGCACTGCCGCGGAGTTGTGTGCCACAGCTGGCACTTAAATTCAATAAATTTTCCCTAAAAACCAGGCAAAAATATCCATCCACTGAGCTCCTCTGTGATTGATTCTGAATAGCCACCCCCAGTGACAAAGGTCTTCAACCTAGCATTATGGAGAGTTTGACTACCCTTGTTTCTCCTGGCAACCTTGTTGACTTGGGTCTTGAAACTGCCTCATGTACAGACAACCCTCTACTAATAACACACTAGTACAGACTGCGTGAGATGTATTTACACCAATAATCTAGAATCCATATTCTCGCTCACTCAAAACAGTAACATGGAGAAGGCTGTCAACTCACCCACCACTACATATCCTCATAGTACCACTACTCATACACATAGTACGCATCAAACATGTAAATCCATATGCACTGGTTCTCTCATAAAACTTACCAAAACATCAGAGACCTCCAAAACACAAGACTGCTACAGCTAAACACAGTCCCCATGGCACACAGCAACACCAGTGTCTCACCTACCAAGCCCATAAGGCGCAACACTCAAAAAACAAATGTTATAGTCATTGGAGACTTAATAGTGAGACATACGATCTCTCACTCACCAGGGTGGACAAGGAGAAAGTCACTGTCAGCTGCCTGTCTGGTGCCAGGATTCATCAGATCACACATGCACTCAGGTCTCGCAGCAACAAGTACCATTATGCCTCTGTCATAGTTCATGTTGGTGTGAATGACCGGAGATGTACCTCAGTGGACTATATGGAAAGACACATGGTTGGGCTCTGAGTATGTGTCCCAGGGTCGGTATGTCCCTAGCCTCGAGCAAAATACTACGCTCATCTAGAATGATGCCACAGTATAAACAATAAATGACTGATTTCAATAATTGGCTCAGTTTTTGGTGTCATCCAAAAGGGATCCAGCTCCTGTAAGCATAGGAAGCCATGGTCGACCAAACCTCGTTGCTTTGCCAGAGACGGTTTGCACCTGGCACCTCTAGGCTTTCGGCTGCTGGCAAAGGCTCTTGCCTCCCCCATAGTGTCTTTTTTAGGCAAGGTCTCGAAAACACCATTACTGACATGAAATTAACCAATCAGAATAAAATAAAGGTCAGCTGCTAAATTCTTGGAGCTTAAACCAAAAACTGCACTCCCTGTAAGCACTTCTATCACTAGAAGATGGAGACGTATGTGCAGTCACAGAAACCTGGTTTAAGACCGCAGAGAGTACCCCGGCCTTGCAAGGCTACAATGCCTTCCACACTTCTAGAACGCAAAATGAGTGTGTGAAAACCAAAGGAGGTGTTGTTTCAATTTACATTAGAGATAAATTCATCTCCCGTCTAGTTAGACTGAACAACTTAATGGAGTTAGTCCAGGTCCAGGTTACGGTGGGTTAAAACCCCCATTCAAGTCATAACCAGTTATAGCTCCCCTCCATGAGTCACAATGTCCACAAAGCCTACCTGACCAAACTGGAGACCATCCAAGTTTCACTGAACACACTGGTTATGGGAGATTTCAATTATCCCACCATCAACTGGGAAATCTACGCCAGCCTTAACTCGCTAGTGCAAAAGTTCCTTGATTTTGTTAATTCAAATGCCCTGGAACAAACTGTCCATGTCCCGACAAGGGGAACAAACATTTCAGATGCACTGCCACAAATGTCGGACCCTCAGTAGTTAAAACTGACCACAAATCAATCACCTTCAAGCTCGACTTAACACCAGAACTCACAAGGGGTGAAATCACACTAAAAAACTTCACCAAGGCAAACTATACCCTCCTAAGTGAAGATATAAATGCATTCCAAGCCCACCACCCCAAGCTGGAAGTGGGAACTACGCCAAAGCTTACACTAAAGCCCTGCACAACCACTTGTATAAGTGTATAAACTCGGCTGTTCCAGAAAGAATCAAAGCTAGAGCCCTAAATAAACACAAGCTGCCATGGTGGACATCCAGCATCAACAAACTTTACAATAAATGCAAAAAGCTGCTGTCCAAGAAATTAAAGGCAAGGCCCCAACAATGAAAAAGCACCCTTCTCAGCTTCAACAAGCAAATAAGACAACTTATCAAATACTCCAAGGGCTCCTTTGAGAGACACTTAGCAAGTACAGCCAAGGATAACCATAAGGCCTTTTACAGCTATGTATGTAACCTAAAGGGTAGGCCCAATCATGTGCAGAACTAGTGGCCAACGGTATCACACAAACTGATCCCCACAGAAATAGCAAACCTGGTAGCGAATCGGTTTGCCAAAATTTCACTCCCTTATCCCCTCCTAATTTGCAACAAACTTTCACCCAAGACCCACCCCCCACATATCTGAAGAGCAGATCCTCAAAGCCTTGTTCAAGGCAAATAAAACACTGCCTCTGTGGTTCCAGATGACATCCCAGCCTGTCTTCTAAACAGGCTAAAACATGAACTAACATCACCACTAAGTACCCTTTTTTCATAGCCTAACCACAGGCTTTGTTCCTGCGGAATGGAGAACAGCAACAGTTATTCCCCTCCACAAAGGTGGCCTAGCAACAGACCCAGGGAATTACAGACTCATAAGCCTGACCAGCCTTATCTGAAAGGCCATGGACCTCATAACTAAAGACATAGGTGACCTTCAAACCCTGGATCCTACCTAATTCAGCTTCATGAAGGGCAGATCCTGCCTGTTTAATCTGGCGGATTTCTTTGAAAATGTGACCAAGACCATTGGTGAGAGCAAATATGTGCACACAGCATACTGCAACCTGGCAAAGCCTTTCGACACAATCCCACATTTAAGAATTACCGATAAACTTAGGAAACTGAATGTAAAACCCTTTGCTGTAAGTTGGGTCACCAACTGGCTCACAAACCGGACACACACTATCAAAGTGGGTGACTCCACATCAACCAGCAGACCTGTTACCACTGGGGTGCCACAGGGGGTCAGTGCTGGCCCCACTACTGTTTGGTATATACTTCTCAGAAGTTCAACTCAAAACTAAGGGGTTGTGGCTTACCAAATCTGCAGATGACTGCAAACTAGGTGCAATCATTGAATCCCCAAATTATATCAGTATACTCCAGGAGGGTCTCAATGCAGTCCAACGACTGGTGTATTAGCCATGGTCTCAAACTGAAGGCAAATAAAAGCATCATCATTCTATTTGGCACAATGTGCCCTCACACTATCAAAACACCACCACCTTAAGTACCCATGAAGTCGTAAGGGACCTAGGATCACAACTTGACTGCGACCTTCCACCACCATGTGTCTACTGTAGTAAGGAAAGCTTTCTACATAGCACACTTGATTAGCAAAGACATCACCTCGAGAGCAAAAGAAGTTATAACCCCCTATACTCAGCACTTATCTGGCCCATAATTGAGTAGAACACTCCATTTGGAACGTACTGTACACTAAACACCTGCAGCAATTAGAAAGTCCTCAGAGATTTCTAACAAAGTAGATCAAGGGGCTGCAGCATATGCCTTAGACAGCCCAACTAAAGTCCCCGTCACTATGCTCTGTGTAGCATAGACTTCTTAGGGAAGAAGAATGCCTGGCCTATAGTGCAATCCAAGACCCAAACCTAATGAACTTGCTGCATATCCACAAATCAAACGGGAGTAGGGCTACTTGTTTCAGGTACCCAAATATGGCCTGCAACTTAAACAGGACATGTTGGAAGGACAGCTTTATCTCCCAGCGACTGCCACATCTTTGGAGCAGGCTACCAATTCATATCAAACAGAACACCTCTACGAGACTGTTCAAGAGGAACCTGGACAAGTGGATGGGATGCCACAAATTCTTACCAGGGATACAGCTCACAGCCCTCCTGGACATGGGCAGTCATCACTAAATGCAATCTTGAGTACTGAGTAGCATTTCTATGGTATTACATTGGATTTAAACGGCTAGGCTTAAAATGACCTCCGGGTCGATAGCCTAGTAATCTCCTTTGATCTCCTACAAATCAAATGATGATGATTAATGGGAAAGAGTGTGAGAAATAAGGAGTGCACAGGATTTTGGATGCAGATCCTCAAGAACAACCACCACCAGCACCATACAGAATACTACATTCATAAAGTTGCACTCTATGAACTAAGCCAGCAAAAGAATAGAGAAAGGAGATTTAGTCAGTAGGGTTGACTGCAAAGCAGGGGTATAGAAAATAGGAAAGAGGAGACTGGAATTTTCTGGCAAAAGGACTAAGACCAAGCAGAAGTTTGTACTGCAGGTCAGAGAATGCTTTCCTTATCAGGGATTGATAAGAGTACAGGCAAACTGAGAAAGATAGGAGAGTGCTAAGTGAAAGACTGGGCTCTGGTAAAAGTTTTCAGTAGAGTCTAGAACAGAAGCTGCTGTTAAAAAAGGATAACTAGTAAAGCATATAAAACATTGCATTACAAATGGTAATTATGTGCTTCCCTTAATACTGAATTTGTTCAAGCTGCTTGTTGGATCCAACATGGTAAAAAGTAGTGCTCCAGCATCTAGTCCATTTAAAATGTTCACCTCCCATAATACACCTGTTTGTGAAGGTTCGTCAGACTGAGTTTGCTGATCCAGAGTATAAAAAATCCAGAGTATAAATAATCCCATCAGCTCTCCATATAAAATAGGTCTTCCAGAAGTAGATAATGGCAGGCAGTTGTCATATCAGATGGACACAGCTGAAATGATCTGGCATTATGGTAAATACTTAAGTACCATAACTGAACCTTGGAAGGTGGTGAGCCAAGGCAACAGATCTTTGTGCTGAAATAAAGTATATTAGGGTTACCAATGTGTGCAATATTATTACTTAAGTATTATATCCTATTCATTCCATCTGACTATTGAATGAGAACCCCCAGTTACTTACTCCTTGGGTGACATCAAGACAGGAGCCCTTTGAAAATAGTGGAGAATAATGTTTAGTAAATGTATGCAAGGAAGTCCAAGTAGTCCCATGACAATGTGCAGGGAGGAAGGCAAGTGACTTCCTGCCAACAGATTGTCAGATGTTAGCCATCATGACACATGGCAGTGACAAACCTCTGAGAGTCTCATGGAATACTGCAATGGATGTGTTCTCAAGAGACCACTGGACTGAGAGAATCTGCTAAAACACCCTCATGTAAAACTTGGCAAGAGGAACCAGCGAAATGGTAGCAGGAGACAGCGAACTTAGAGGGCCAAAAATCAGAGAAGTGGTGGCCTCTGTGGAAGATGAATCTGACATGCTTGAAGACAGAGATGACAACCTTGACAGCTGAAACCTAGCAATCTGAGTAGTAGGTGTCGGGATGGCATCCTATAAATTCCAAAGCTTGAACTTATTCTAGTTTAGATTTTTTAAAGCTCACTGTAGTTCTTAAAACATGGCACAAGGAGTCTCCCGATTGAATCAACAAAGCTTTTCACAACACCATAATGAGCCATTTGTCCAGGTAAGGAAAGAATCTGAATCCCTGCAGGCTGGGCTGCTGCCACTGAAAAGTATTTGGTGAACATCCAGAGTTTGTGGGGAGACTGAAGGGCAATGCCTAAAAGTGACTGACTGGATGACTACTTAAGAACAGCTTTTCTACTTTTACTTCTGCTTCCTTTCTTTGCTGGAGTGGAATGCCCAGAAAAGACTTTGATGAAATGTCTGGTAAAACTTGCAAAGGGATACTGCAGTCTCTGGTGACAACTTAACACCCAGGAGTCTGTGGTTCATAGGTTCATAGGTTCATACTAGGCTATCTGCCCGAGGGCATTTACAAGCCTAGCCCATCGTTTTGTGGCTTACGCCACCCCTTTAGTATGGGGAACTATACCCATTATTTTGCTGTGCCTCTGTCGAGCAGTGACACTGAGGTAATCCCTGGGGTATATCTGCGATCTCCCATCCATTGGTCAAGATTTCTCTTGAACAAGGCCAGCGAGGTGCTCTGCCTCACATGTACCGGGATTTTGTTCCACAGCATAGGGAGTCTTTGGGTGATGAATCTATCCCTCCAGCACGTCCTATTAATAACCGTGTCGAGGTTTAAGTCTCCGCCTTGTGGCTCTGATGGATCTAGATTTTTGAGGTGAAGCATATTCATCAAATCTGGGTTTGACATGGCCTTGTATGTTAGGCAAAGGTCACCTCTGAGCAAGCGTGGCGACTGAATAGAGCTGGAGTTCTTTCAGTCGGGCAGCATAGGACAGATTTTGAGACCCTTTATCCTTTTGGTGAGGAACTTTTGTGGCCTCTCCAGCTGCTGCAAGTGTCGGGTCAGATACATTCCGAATGGGGCATTGTACTCAATCATTGGTCTGATGAGTGATGAGTAAAGGGAGACTATGACCTCCCTTGATCTAGATGAGAATCCTTTCATGATAAGGTGGGCAATGTAGAAGGTCTTCCTAACTACTTTAGCTACATGGGTGTCGAATGACAGACTACTATCAACCTGGGTCCCCAGGTCCCTGATAACTTCTTCTGTGGTCAGTGGATTGCCACCTATTTGGTAGCTAGGGGTAACCTTGTTTTCCCGAAGGGTATGACTATGCATTTTTGGCATTTAACTTTAGTCCGTGGCTCTGGCACCAGTTATCCGCTTCTGTGAGACCCTTCTGAAGGATATCTGTGTCAGATGTGTTTTCTACTATGGCTTCAGTTTGCAGTCATCTGCAAACTTTGTCAGCCATAACCCTCCTGTGTTTGCTTGTACTGGAAAAGTAGATGCCAAACAAGAGTGGGCCCAGGACTGAGCCCTGTGGGACACCACTTGTGACAGGCTTCGAGTCTGACATGGCGCCAGCAACTCTGACCCTGTGGGTTCTGTCACTCAGCCAGTTTGCAACCCATCTTGTGATGTATGGGTTAACATTTAAGCTGATGAGTTTTTCAATGATACCCGAGTGGGGTATTGTATCGAAGGCCTTAGCCAGATCGAGGTAGGCTGTATGGACTGCCTTTCCCTCATCAATGGCTTTGGTGACTGTTTCGAAAAAGTCAACCAAGTTTAAAAGGCATGATCTGCCTTTGACAAATCCAAACTGGGTTGGATCCAAAGTCTGCAAATTCCCTATGTCTTTATGGTGATGACCTTCTAAGCTTAAAAGTGAAGAGCCAAGCTTCCAAGACTGCTTTCAGAGTTTAGCAGTTGGGCAACTCTTCAGGAGTACTGAAAAGGTTTGTCAAAGAAGTTGCAGGGGAACTACAGGTCTAAGGCTATTCATGGCCTTGTGATGCAAGATGCTCCTGAAGAGGATGATGTGTGACAGAAAATTCAGGAAGACTGGAGGGTCAGGCTGCATCCAACACAAAGTGAGATTCTCCAATCCCCAACTGAATGGAATCCTCTCCACAATCTCTAATGCCAAGGCCAGACAACTAGGGGCGGACTTCACTGGGTAAAAAGTCATTGGGGAAGTACAAACACTAGCCGCCAACCAGGCCAGATCTGAGGCATATACCAGAACTGAGCTGTCCAAGGCTGATGCATCAAGGAGCAGAGGATTGATCCGAAACCCACAGAGTCACCCCCGACCCTAGGCCTCCAGCCCTGACCTTCAGGCTCCAGGAAACAGATGGTTCCAAGAAAGCTGGAGTTGAATGCATCAAGGTCATAAGTGAAGCTGAAGGCAATCAAGCAGTATTCATAGACAAGGCAATCAAGCAGACAGGAGTCTGATTCAGAACCACTGGATCTGAAATGCGGACCAGTGAAGGAAAAAACAAAGGGAGTGAGAGGGACACAGTTCTTTCTACCTCAGAGCAGAGGGGGAGGGAAACATCTCAAAGTCCATTCTGTGTCTTCAAGAAGGCCCACATCATCTTGTCTAAATCTACTTCTAACTTTCCTAGAAGATCATGAGGACCTTGAAGATGGCTTAGTGGGTCAACGCAAAGGCCTATCCAACTTCAGAACCATAAACGAGGGAGACTGGAACCAAACAGGTGACAGTTACAGCCAGAACATCGTTTCTGGGTTGGCAGTTATGACTGGTGATGGTTACCTACACGGAGCAGACACCAAAGGCACTGAAGGACTCTGGGCATGCAAGGTTTGGTACTGATGCAGTTCAAAGTCAAAATTAAAGAGGCCAGGGATCAGGACCAGATAGGTGCTGATGCCAGATACAAGAAAGGAGCAGAGGAGAGGGCCTGAAGGTTTTCTATACCGGCTCATTTAAAGGTTTGCAATCAATGGATCTTTTCCAAAAATCATCTTTTTTCCTTCACCACTTTTTTCTCTCTTTCATCTCTGTCTCTATCCTTCTTGGACTTTTCCTGGGTATTATTAGTAGGAGAAGCAGCAGAAAAGTACAGTTTTGTACCTACCATAAATGTACATGTTCGAGTGTATACCCTGCTGCAGTCATCACACTTGGGTTATCCTGCCGTCAGGCGGTCCCACAGTCGGCCCGAATTCCAAAGTCTTGGTCTGGCATCAGTTGCTGTCACTCCTTCCCTGATGTCAGTGCACCAGGGGTATATAAGACACATCCGATGCCATTTTCTTCAGTTTTTCTTGCCCCAAATGTCAGGTGCCCCCCCCCCCCAAAATGTGATCGGTAGATAGTACCAGTAATAAAAGTTTAGCACAATCAAAACATTCCTCCAGCTATATGCAAATACACCACAAAGGTTGTATCAGATTTTAAGGCACTGAAAGGTTTCAGTTAGGTCAGAGGGATGGAGGGAGGTAACCTGGACTGCAGCAGGGTATACACTCAAACATCTACATTTATGGTAGGTACAAAACTGTACCATGTTCATCGTGTTACCCTGCTGCAGTCATCACACTTGGGTTGAATCCCAAAGCTAAGGATGAGAGGTGGAGTCAAACAGGGTTAGAGGAGGCTAGAAGGCCCTGCCAAGCTGCAGTGGTGAAGCCAGCTCTAGACTTAGAGTAAAGTGGTAAGTGATAGTGTTTGGTGAAGGTGTGTACTGAACTCCAAGTTGCAGCTTCCAGAATATCCTTGGTTGGCACCCCTGAGGAAGGCTGGAGATGTAGCTGCTGCCCTGGTGGAGTGGGGCCTTATGCTAGCAGGAACGGTTTTCCATGATGGGTGTAGCAAAACGTATGCAATGTCCTATCCATTTGGAAATGGTCTGTTTTGAGATAGCCTTTCCTTTGTGATGCTGTAGCATAGGATACAACAAGCTGGTCAGATTTTCTGAAAACCTTAGTTTTATCCAAGTAGCAATGTAGTTGCCTGTGAATGTCCAAGGAATGCAGGAGTCTTTCTCCTTTGTTCTGTGGATTTGGGAAGAAGGTGGGTAAATGGATGGTTGATTTAGAGCCACACTGGATACCACCTTTGGCATAAAAGAGGGGTTAGTTCATAGAGAAACTCTGTCTTGATGAAAATGAGGAAAGGCTCTACTGCCATTAGTGCCTGTAGCTCTGAGACTCTTCTGGCTGGAAGTAATTGCTAGCAGCAGGGCAGTCTTCCATGATATAAACTTTAAATCAGTTGAGAAGGCTGGCTCAAAAGGTGGCAGCGTAAGTTTTTCCAGAACAAAGTTGAGGTCCCAAGTTGGTGTTGGTGCTGTCCTGGGAAGTCTAATGTTTTGGCCCTCTGAGGTACTGCCTTAGAAGTGGATGTGAAAATAAGGGAGGATCCGTGTTGTAGTCAGCTGAAATAGCTCAGGTGTGGCTTTTAATAGATGAAAAAGAAAGTCCTTTGTGTAACATCTCAGATAAATATTGTAGAATCTGAGGTATGTCCGCTCAAGGGTATTTTGGCCTTTAGCTTGGCTCCAGGTGCAAAATATTTTCCATTTGTCTGAGTAGGCTTTCCTGGGGCTGGGCCTCCTGGCCTCCAGAATGGCATCCATAACAGCTTGTGAAAGAGGAGCTGGCTGGTTGCTTAGGTGATTTGCCATGCAGCCAAATTTAAGGTTTTGAGCTGGCTGTGTAGAATCGGACTGTCTTGCTGTGTGAGCAGATGAGGAATTTGTGGTAAAATCCATGGTGGGCCATGTTCCTTAGTAGTGGGTACCAGTGCTGGCGTGGCCAGTCTGGGGCAATGAGTATCATTCGGGTCTCTCCATCCTGACTTTCAGCAGCACCTTTGTGAGAAGGGGCAATGGAGGAAAGGCATATACTGTCAGCATTTTCCAACTGAATGAGAGTGTATCCACTTTCCAAGCTTGATGGTGAAATGTCCTGGTGCAAAATTTTGATAGCTGATAATTTTGGGGGTTGGCAAACAGGTCTATGTCTGGACGCCCCATTTTTGAGTTATCATTGCAAATACTTAACATCCAGTTTCCAGTCGTGGGGATCCATGATGTTCCTGCTTAGGTCATCTGCCAATGTGTTCTTTTTTCCTGGCAGGAATCGAGCTTGTAATTGAACTTGGTAAGCCAGTGCTGTGTTCCACAAGGTGATTGCTTGCCTGCATAGAGGGTAGTGTGTACCCCTTGCTTGTTTATGTACCACATTACTGTGGTGGTGTCTGCCCTTATTATAAGCTGTCCTGGATGTAAGAAGTCCTTGAAGGCTGTCAAGAGCATTCTGTACAGCTAGCATTTCTTTGATTGATGTGCAGATTCCTTTGATCTGCAGTCCATATAATTGAATGCACCGTCCTGCCATGTGTGCCCCCCCAGGCATAGTCCGATGCATCTGTTTCATAGTTTCATAGTATAGTACTCGGCTATCTGCCCTGGGGCATTTGTAAGCCTAGCCATAGTGATGTGGCTTTTGCCACCCCATGAAATGGTACAAAAATGTACAGAATAAATTTAGAATACTGTGCCTCTGTCTAGTAGTGACGCAATGAAGGTCCCCTTATATAATAGAATTAGTTTAATGTGCCCCTGTCTAGCACTGACACAGATGTGACCCCTGGGGTAAACTTACGATCTCCCACCCACTCATCAAGATTTCTCTTGAAGAGGGTCAGTGAAAGGGCTCTGCCTAATACGAACTGGGATCTTGTTCCAAAGCATGGGAAGCCTCTGGGTTATGAATCTATCCCTCCAGCATGTCCTATTCATACTTGTGCCGAGGGTTAAGTCTTTAGCTCTCGTGGTCCTGAAGGATTTGGATTTTTTGAGGTGGAGCATGTCCATCAGATCCTGATTGGACATGGCCTTGTACGTCAGGAAGAGATCACCTCTGAGCAGGCAGTATGCTACTGAATAGAGCTGAAGTTTCTTTAGTCTGGCAGAATAAGACATATGTTGGAGACCCTTGATCCTCTTGGTGAGGTACTTTTGTGGTCTCTCCAGCTGTTGCAAATGCCGGGTGAGGTACATACCAAATGGGGCATTGTACTCAATCATGGGTCTGATGAGGGAGGAATATAGGGGTACAATGACATCCTTGATCTGGGTAAACCAAGATCAAGTTCAGGAATGGTTCTACCCTTCCCATTAGTGTCAATAGGAGCGAGTCTTGGCCTAGAATCTGAGAGTACCGCTAGTGGGTTTCCATAAATGGAATTAGTGGGTACTTGATTTCCCAAAGATCTAACTTGCATGTTCAAAACTATCAAACTCGGTTCCACCCTAGGCCTCTTATCAGGCGGGGGCATAGAACCTCTAATCATAGTAATCAAATCTTCTGCCATTTTAAGCATATGTTTCTTAGGTACAGAACCCGAAATGCTAGGAGAAGCCCCCACTGAAGCTAAAGTAGGCCTACCTCTCAAAGAAGTTTTGGCAACAGAAGGAGAGGCTCTAACCACCTTGGGAAGAGAGGGAAGAACAGTTACCTGAGAAGCCCCTCAGCCTGGCCTAGCTCCTGAGAAGGCACATCCTGTAACAGTAAAGTTTCTGCCTGAGACTCCATGGAAACACCTGGCAAAACCTCTGGCTCCACTGAGCCTTCTAAAGAACCGACGTCCGCGACTGCCGGTTCATCAACCCCCGGCTTTGCTCTTTTGTCCTTGCGCTTCTTGGAAGCGGCCGGAGCATCCGACGGCATTTTATAATTGCAACGCTTCCCAAACACTAACCTGGCACAGTCTAACCTCCTCTTAATAGTGCGTTTGTTAAACCTAGCACAAGAGCGGCAACCAACAACGTCGTGCTCAGGCCCTAAACAAGGTAAACACAAGGTATGGTAATCCCTATGACGTATCTGAATCCCAGAAGAAATACAGTTATTCACTAAATCTGACATCCGGTTAAATACTGAGGCAAGAAAAACCAAAATGTTCCCCAACGGGTACTTAGCCAACTCTGTTTCGGTCTGAAACCCGGTTTCGAAATATTTCAGAACGCCAACCTGCACTCGCAAAATGCTTCTGCATCGACCATGCGGCAAAAGACTAAGGATATGACGTCGGTCATGCGCATTAGTACCCTGACGTACTGTCGTCAGTCTAATGCGCCCTGACCGACGTCAGCCTTATACTCTGGTATTCGGGCCGACTGGACGCGGACTATACCCAATAGTAAGGACTGCAGCAATGGGGAACGAAGAACATCTAGGGGCGGACTTCACTGGGTAAAAAGTCATTGGGGAAGTACAAACACTAGCCGCCAACCAGGCCAGATCTGAGGCATATACCAGAACTGAGCTGTCCAAGGCTGATGCATCAAGGAGCAGAGGATTGATCCGAAACCCACAGAGTCACCCCCGACCCTAGGCCTCCAGCCCTGACCTTCAGGCTCCAGGAAACAGATGGTTCCAAGAAAGCTGGAGTTGAATGCATCAAGGTCATAAGTGAAGCTGAAGGCAATCAAGCAGTATTCATAGACAAGGCAATCAAGCAGACAGGAGTCTGATTCAGAACCACTGGATCTGAAATGCGGACCAGTGAAGGAAAAAACAAAGGGAGTGAGAGGGACACAGTTCTTTCTACCTCAGAGCAGAGGGGGAGGGAAACATCTCAAAGTCCATTCTGTGTCTTCAAGAAGGCCCACATCATCTTGTCTAAATCTACTTCTAACTTTCCTAGAAGATCATGAGGACCTTGAAGATGGCTTAGTGGGTCAACGCAAAGGCCTATCCAACTTCAGAACCATAAACGAGGGAGACTGGAACCAAACAGGTGACAGTTACAGCCAGAACATCGTTTCTGGGTTGGCAGTTATGACTGGTGATGGTTACCTACACGGAGCAGACACCAAAGGCACTGAAGGACTCTGGGCATGCAAGGTTTGGTACTGATGCAGTTCAAAGTCAAAATTAAAGAGGCCAGGGATCAGGACCAGATAGGTGCTGATGCCAGATACAAGAAAGGAGCAGAGGAGAGGGCCTGAAGGTTTTCTATACCGGCTCATTTAAAGGTTTGCAATCAATGGATCTTTTCCAAAAATCATCTTTTTTCCTTCACCACTTTTTTCTCTCTTTCATCTCTGTCTCTATCCTTCTTGGACTTTTCCTGGGTATTATTAGTAGGAGAAGCAGCAGAAAAGTACAGTTTTGTACATACCATAAATGTACATGTTCGAGTGTATACCCTGCTGCAGTCATCACACTTGGGTTATCCTGCCGTCAGGCGGTCCCACAGTCGGCCCGAATTCCAAAGTCTTGGTCTGGCATCAGTTGCTGTCACTCCTTCCCTGACGTCAGTGCACCAGGGGTATATAAGACACGTCCGATGCCATTTTCTTCAGTTTTTCTTGCCCCAAATGTCAGGTGCCCCCCCCCCCCAAAATGTGATCGGTAGATAGTACCAGTAATAAAAGTTTAGCACAATCAAAACATTCCTCCAGCTATATGCAAATACACCACAAAGGTTGTATCAGATTTTAAGGCACTGAAAGGTTTCAGTTAGGTCAGAGGGGATGGAGGGAGGGTAACCTGGACTGCAGCAGGGTATACACTCAAACATCTACATTTATGGTAGGTACAAAACTGTACCATGTTCATCGTGTTACCCTGCTGCAGTCATCACACTTGGGTTGAATCCCAAAGCTAAGGATGGGAGGTGGAGTCAAACAGGGTTAGAGGAGGCTAGAAGGCCCTGCCAAGCTGCAGTGGTGAAGCCAGCTCTAGACTTAGAGTAAAGTGGTAAGTGATAGTGTTTGGTGAAGGTGTGTACTGAACTCCAAGTTGCAGCTTCCAGAATATCCTTGGTTGGCACCCCCCTGAGGAAGGCTGGAGATGTAGCTGCTGCCCTGGTGGAGTGGGGCCTTATGCTAGCAGGAACGGGTTTTCCATGATGGGTGTAGCAAAAACGTATGCAATGTCCTATCCATTTGGAAATGGTCTGTTTTGAGATAGCCTTTCCTTGTGATGCTGTAGCATAGGATACAACAAGCTGGCCAGATTTTCTGAAAACCTTAGTTTTATCCAAGTAGCAATGTAGTTGCCTGTGAATGTCCAAGGAATGCAGGAGTCTTTCTCCTTTGTTCTGTGGATTTGGGAAGAAGGTGGGTAAATGGATGGTTGATTTAGAGCCACACTGGATACCACCTTTGGCATAAAAGAGGGGTTAGTTCATAGAGAAACTCTGTCTTGATGAAAAATGAGGAAAGGCTCTACTGCCATTAGTGCCTGTAGCTCTGAGACTCTTCTGGCTGAAGTAATTGCTAGCAGCAGGGCAGTCTTCCATGATATAAACTTTAAATCAGTTGAGAAGGCTGGCTCAAAAGGTGGCAGCGTAAGTTTTTCCAGAACAAAGTTGAGGTCCCAAGTTGGTGTTGGTGCTGTCCTGGGAAGTCTAATGTTTTTGGCCCCTCTGAGGTACTGCCTTAGAAGTGGATGTGAAAATAAGGGAGGATCCGTGTTGTAGTCAGCTGAAATAGCTCAGGTGTGGCTTTTAATAGATGAAAAAGAAAGTCCTTTGTGTAACATCTCAGATAAATATTGTAGAATCTGAGGTATGTCCGGCTCAAGGGTATTTTGGCCTTTAGCTTGGCTCCAGGTGCAAAATATTTTCCATTTGTCTGAGTAGGCTTTCCTGGGGCTGGGCCTCCTGGCCTCCAGAATGGCATCCATAACAGCTTGTGAAAGAGGAGCTGGCTGGTTGCTTAGGTGATTTGCCATGCAGCCAAATTTAAGGTTTTGAGCTGGCTGTGTAGAATCGGACTGTCTTGCTGTGTGAGCAGATGAGGAATTTGTGGTAAAATCCATGGTGGGCCATGTTCCTTAGTAGTGGGTACCAGTGCTGGCGTGGCCAGTCTGGGGCAATGAGTATCATTCGGGGTCTCTCCATCCTGACTTTCAGCAGCACCTTTGTGAGAAGGGGCAATGGAGGAAAGGCATATACTGTCAGCATTTTCCAACTGAATGAGAGTGTATCCACTTTCCAAGCTTGATGGTGAAATGTCCTGGTGCAAAATTTTGATAGCTGATAATTTTGGGGGTTGGCAAACAGGTCTATGTCTGGACGCCCCCATTTTTGAGTTATCATTGCAAATACTTAACATCCAGTTTCCAGTCGTGGGGATCCATGATGTTCCTGCTTAGGTCATCTGCCAATGTGTTCTTTTTTCCTGGCAGGAATCGAGCTTGTAATTGAACTTGGTAAGCCAGTGCTGTGTTCCACAAGGTGATTGCTTGCCTGCATAGAGGGTAGGAGTGTGTACCCCCTTGCTTGTTTATGTACCACATTACTGTGGTGGTGTCTGCCCTTATTATAAGCTGTCCTGGATGTAAGAGGTCCTTGAAGGCTGTCAAGAGCATTCTGTACAGCTAGCATTTCTTTTTGATTGATGTGCAGATTCCTTTGATCTGCAGTCCATATGCCTTGAATGCACCGTCCTGCCATGTGTGCCCCCCAGGCATAGTCCGATGCATCTGTTTCATAGTTTCATAGTATAGTACTCGGCTATCTGCCCTGGGGCATTTGTAAGCCTAGCCATAGTGATGTGGCTTTTGCCACCCCATGAAATGGTACAAAAATGTACAGAATAAATTTAGAATACTGTGCCTCTGTCTAGTAGTGACGCAATGAAGGTCCCCTTATATAATAGAATTAGTTTAATGTGCCCCTGTCTAGCACTGACACAGATGTGACCCCTGGGGTAAACTTACGATCTCCCACCCACTCATCAAGATTTCTCTTGAAGAGGGTCAGTGAAGGGCTCTGCCTAATACGAACTGGGATCTTGTTCCAAAGCATGGGAAGCCTCTGGGTTATGAATCTATCCCTCCAGCATGTCCTATTCATACTTGTGCCGAGGTTTAAGTCTTTAGCTCTCGTGGTCCTGATGGATTTGGATTTTTTGAGGTGGAGCATGTCCATCAGATCCTGATTGGACATGGCCTTGTACGTCAGGAAGAGATCACCTCTGAGCAGGCAGTATGCTACTGAATAGAGCTGAAGTTTCTTTAGTCTGGCAGAATAAGACATATGTTGGAGACCCTTGATCCTCTTGGTGAGGTACTTTTGTGGTCTCTCCAGCTGTTGCAAATGCCGGGTGAGGTACATACCAAATGGGGCATTGTACTCAATCATGGGTCTGATGAGGGAGGAATATAGGGGTACAATGACATCCTTGGATCTGGATGTGAATCCTTTCATGATGAGGTGTGCAAGGTAGAATGTTTTTCTAACCACTTTGGCAACGTGGGTGTCAAATGAGAGGTCGCTGTCGACTTGGGTCCCTAGGTCTCTGATTACTTTTTCCGTACTCAGTGGGTTGCTGTCTATGTGATAATTTGTGGTAATTTGTGGGTACTTTGTTTTTCCCAAAGGGGATGACTATACATTTTTTGGCATTAAGTTTAAGGCCGTGACTCCGGCACCAGTTGTCCGTTTCTGTGAGGCCTTTTTGTAGGATGTGTGTGTCTGCTGGTGTATCGACTATGGAGCCTAGTCTGCAGTCATCTGCGAACTTGTGCCAGCCACAGCCCTCCCATGTTTGCTTTAACAACTGAGAAATAAATGCCGAACAAGAGGGGTCCCAGGACAGATCCCTGTGGGACACCACTTGTGACTGGCTTTGAGTCTGACATTCCTCCAGCGATTTTAACTTTATGGGTTCTGTCCTTTAGCCAGTTTGCAACCCATCTAGTGACATAAGGGTTTACTTTTAAGCTGTTGAGCTTATCTATGATGCCTTGTATTGTGTCGAAGGCCTTAGCCAAGTCCAGGTATGCTGTATGGACTGCTTTGCCCTCATCAATGGCTCTAGTGACTGTTTCGAAAAAGTCAGCCAGGTTTAAAAGGCAGGATCTGCCCTTTACAAAGCCGAACTGGGTGGGGTCAAGTGTCTGTAGGTACCCTATGTCTCTGTTTATGAGTTCCATAATGATTCTTTCCATAGCTTTGCAGACCAGGCTGGTTAAGCTTATGGGGCGGTAGTTTACAGGGTCTGCAGAGGCACCCCCCCCTTGTAGAGTGGGACCACTGTTGCTGTATGCTAGTGTTCAGGTACATATCCCGAAGTAAGGCTAAGGTTAAATAGCATTTTTGTGTGTGGGTTTAGCTCTTCTTGGAGTTCACGTAACACGCAACCCGGGATACCGTCAGGTCCCATTGATGCTGTGTTTTTTGCTTTGTTTAGGGCGGTTCTCACTTGGACATCTGAGATGACAGGGAGATTACATTCAGCTGGGATAAGTATTTCTTCTTTTGGGGGTGAACGAGGGGAGAAATTTGCACTGAACCTGTCAGCCAGAATGTTGGCAATATCTGTGGGTTCAGTGTATTTTTTGTTGTTGTGAACCAACTCTGAGCATATCTGAGGGTTTCCCAGGTTTCTAACATAGCTGAAGAAGGCTTTGTGGTTATCTTTAGTGTCCTTAGCGATTTTTCTCTCAAAGTTGGCCTTGGATGTTTTTATGAGAGAACGTAGTTTTCTGCTAATGTTGATCAGAGATGTCTTCCCTTCATGGGATTTTGCTCCGACGTGCAGTAGCTTCCTTCTTTTGTTATACAATTTGTTTATGGCTGAGGTCCACCAGACAGGACGCTTACCTTTGGTGAAGAGGGACTTGGATTTGTTTGGGATTGCATGATCCATGCATTCTTGGGGATGTCCATAGAAAGCATTTGTGAAGGATTCGGCATTGTGGGATGTGGTATCCACTGGCACAGTGGGCTTAAAGGATACCATCTCAGTCTTAAGAAGAGTGAAGTCTGCTTTTGAGAAGTTTTTCACTGTGGTCTTTTATGCTGGGGGTGGAGGTGGGATATGTATATCCAGGGTGATTAGTTTGTGGTCAGATCTCACTAGTGAGGGGTATACTTCCGGTGTGGAGCATTTTGCCCCCATGTTTGTGATGATCAGGTCTAATATATTATCTCCCCTAGTGGGAGAGGTGACTAGTTGTTCCAGTGCATTTGAATTTATGAATTCCAGGAACCTTTGGGCTAGGGTATTAGGGCTAGAATAATGTTTGGGTAGTTGGTCTCCCAGTATGATGGTATTTTGTGATACATTCATATCCTCCAATGTCTTCAGGAAGGCTGAGTGGGTTTCTTGAGATTGGGAGAGTGGTCTGTAACATGCTACCAGTTGTATAGCAGTTTTGCCTATGGTTAGTTGCACCTGTATGGTCTCTGATGCTTCATGTGTTGCTACTAACCTGGAGGTGTGGGTGTCCTTGATGAATATGGACACTCCCCCTCCCTTTGTGGTTCGGCCCGGGTTTTGGGGCCGAAAAGCATGATACGAGGTATAGCCTGGTAGCGCTGGGGTGCTCTCCGGAGCCTTGAACCAGGTTTCAGTTACTGCACAGACGTCGATGTTCTCCATGCTGAGGAGTGCATCAAGTGCCTGCATCTTGAGATTTAGACTTCTGGCGTTGAGCAGCATTACCCTTAGTTTTTTTCCATTTTTGTTTTCTAAGGAGGTGGGTTTGTCTTCTGAGCCTTGCCTAAAAAAGGCACTATGCCATAGTTTGCCTGGCTGGGGGATAAGGTGAAAGGCTGACCCTTGTTGAGGTGACATGCCTGAGACCACCACAGAAACTCCTGTTGAAGGCAGGGAATGAGAGGTATCATTGTTTCCAAGCTGTGGCTGTGTTGAGTCCATACACTTTTCAGGTACCATTGTAATTTCCTCACATGCAGTTTTGCAAGTGGTATTAGTAGTATGCAAGATGCCATGAAGCCCAAGGCCTGCAGAATTTTTCTTGCAGGGAGTTGGGTCTTTGCTGCCATTATTTTGATGTATTGAGTTAGTTGTAGTTGTTTGTCTGGCGTCAGATAAGCCATCTGGGCCGTTGTATTTAAGCTGGCACCCAGGAATGTCATATTTTGAGAGGGCACTAGTTTTGATTTCTTTTCATTTACTGTTTACCCTAGGCAACTTAGAAGGTGTACAAAAGCCAGATGTTGTAAAAGAATGTCCTTGCTTTCTGCTTGAATGAGGCAGTCGTCCAGGTATGGGTATATTTGAATTCCTCTTTGTCTGCAGTATGCAATTACTGGTGCCAGGCATTTTGTGAAGACCCTGGGCACAGTAGATAAGCCAAAGGGCAGTGCAGAGAATTGGTAATGGGTTGAACCTGCAATGAAACGAAGTTATCTTCTGCAATTTTGTCTGATAGGGACATGCAGGTATGCCTCCTTGAGGTCCAACATTACTAGCCAAGCTTTCTTGCCCAACATGGGAAGAAGCTGCTGTAGTGTTAGCATCTTGAATTTGGGTACTTGCAAGAAGGTGTTTAGAAACGAAAGGTCCAGAATGGGTCTTCAAGCATTGTCCTTTCTGGGGACTAGAAAGAGCCTTGAGTAAAATCCTTGGCCTTGCTCCTGTGTAGGTACCAGTTGAATGGCTCTCATATCCATGAGAGCTGTAATTTGTTTTTGTGCCTCTGCCCATTGATTTTGTGGCAGGTCTGGCATTCCTTTTTTCATTGGCAAGGTGTGGAAATGGAATCTGTATCCTTGTGAGATAATGTCTAGGACCCATTTGTCCTTTGTGATGATATGCCAGTTGTCTGCAAAAAGTGCTAATTTTCCTCCCAAGGGAGCTGCCAAGAGAGCTTTGTTTGGCAGTTTGAGGTTTAAGTCATTGTGTTTGTCTTCTAGTAGTTTGGGACCTGTCTTCTCTTCCCTTCTGTGTTGCAGAGCCCCATTGGCGAGGTTTGTAAGGGATTTGTGCTTGACCCCTGCCCCTTGGGCGTCTGTATTTACCCCTCTGTTGTCTGTCAGAAGCTGGAAAGGACCAATTTTTTGTTGGCCAATTTATGCTGAAGCGTGGGGGTTGTATCTGTAAGAAATCTGTGACCGTCTGCATAGATTTTGCCTTATCCTCCATTTTCCTTAAAACCTCTTCTGCTTTAACTCCAAATAAGACATCCTGCTGTAAGGGTGCATCTAGTAACTTTGCTTTAACATGATCAGGCAGAGTTTGTTCCTTTAACCAAGCATGCCTACGTATAACAGACCCAGTAACAGCTGCTCTACAGGAAGCTTCCAAGGAATCAAATCCACATTGTAAAGTATGTTTGCCCACCTGTTCAGCTGCATGCACCAGATCCTGCATTTCCTTGAATTCAGACTGTTGTGGGTGCGTGCTCATCTTTTGTTTTATTTGAGACATTAGTAATTGCTGGTATTTCAACATGTGGAATTGACAATTTAGTGCTCTCATAGCTAGAGTAGCTGAGGTGTAAACCTTCTTCCCCCACCTATCTAGTGCTCTGGAGTCCCTTTCAGAGGGTACAGGATTTTTAGCCATAGAAGCCTTAGCCCCTTTGGGACCCTGGGAGATTGTCTCTGGGTCAGCAACAGGGCTTTTGTAAAGGAATTTGTGAGAGTCAGGCACTCTATAATATCTGTCTGGTTTGGCTGGAGCAGGAGGCAGAGAATCTGGATTTAGACTAGATTCTAAGTAGACATCAACCACAATGTCTAAAACTGGAGGGATAGCAAGTGGTCTGTGCTGGGGGAGTAAAAGAAACTCTCGGAGCCTTTTCTTTGAATCAGAGTAGTCCTGACCTTCCCATTGGAAATGTCCCTTATGGTATGTAAGGTTTCCCCAAAGGAATAGTCTTCAGGGGGAGAAGCTGAGGGAATGTAATCTTCAGCATCAGAATCTTCATAAGGGGGAAAGGAGTAATCCTGCTCCTCAGAAGAGCCTGAGGAAATAGACACTTGATCAGAGGAGACATAATCCTCCTCTTGCCTAGGCCTTTTGTCTGGGGGGGGGGGGGGGGTTGGGAACCCCTGATTAAAGAAATCAAATCTTCAGCCATTTTAAGCATCTGTTTCTTAGGCATGGGGCCTTGAACTGGAGACTGGTGTGCAGTCTTTTTTGGTTTTAGAGGAGTCTTAAGCTTAGCATAAGATTTTATGGTGAGAGTAGTCAGTCTGAAGACACCTTCTGTAACCGAAGGTGTTTCCACAGCACCGGCTTCTCCTTCTGCAAGGTTGTCGGTAGGGCCTAAAGAAAATGGCTGCGTCAGCCTAGAACCCTCTGCTTGAGAATCTGAAGCGGTCTGGGGTTGCAATTCTGCGGTCGCCAGGGGCTGTGTAGGCGCCTCACTGAAAACCGGAGAACCGGCGACCAGCCCAGCCGAGGCCTCGGAGTTTTGCTTGGATCTAGGCTGCCTGTCTTTACCTTTGTGTTTTTTATGCACGCCGGTAGTCGGTTGCTCTGACGGCATAGTGTAATTAAATTTCCTACCGAAGCAGTGTTGTGCGAAATCAAAGCGTTGCTTAATAGTTCGCTTATTGAACCTAGCATAAAACTGACAACCAGTGACGTCATGGTCTGGGCCTAGGCAAGGTATACAATAAGAATGAAAGTCCTTATGAGGTATTTGCTTCCCACAAGAAATGCAATTGTTAACTTTTTCTGACATTGGACTGAGGCAAGAAAAGGTTCCCCAACGGGGTTACTTAGCTTTGAAGACTTCGGACTGAAATTCGATTCGAAAATCTCAGGTGTCAGCCGACCGGCACTTGCGAACTGCTTCTGCTTCGGGCACCTCACGGCAAGAAAGACTGAAGAAAATGGCATCAGATGCCTCTTATATACCCCTGGCGCACTGACGTCAGGGAAGAAGCGGCAGCAACCGTGGAATTCGACTTTGGAATTTGGGCCGACTGCGGGACCTCCTGACAGCAGGATAACCCAAGTGTGATGACTGCAGCAGGGTAACACGATGAACATCTGGAAGTTCTTGATTATATGTATAGTATGATACAAGCAGTGAAAATGTTTTTAGTACCATCAGTTTTATTTACAGGTCAGGCATATATTTTCAACCAGAGACTACATTCTGAGCAACAATTAAGAGCTGAAGGAATTTATTTGGGACTGGAAGAGGGTAAGTATTAAGTGGGCGACGCTGACTCTCTCCACAGAGCAAAGTAGTTTATGGCTAGCAAATTTAAAGGATTACTTTAGAGCTATGCAGTTAAAGCTCATATACATGGCACAAGTAGAAGGTTATAAGTCAGAGTGGAAAGAGATGATGACAGAATGGCGTGGGGAGTTTGAGAAATAATGCAAGAGTAGGATTTTGGATACAGATCCTTAAGGAGAATTGCAACACACACTATTATACCCATAAAGCAGCAGAAAATATTGTAAAAACCTAAGTTAATAAGGGAACGTAGAAAGATTTTACCAATACGGATGAGTGCAAGTAGGAGTTGAGAAAATAGGCAAAGGGGTGGGGGCTGGAATTTACTGAGGAAATTAGCAA
The DNA here is from genome assembly GCF_019279795.1 of Protopterus annectens. NCBI lineage: Eukaryota > Metazoa > Chordata > Ceratodontiformes > Protopteridae > Protopterus > Protopterus annectens. The sequence continues at coordinate 1,103,266,265 of NC_056732.1, forward strand.
AGGAACCAAGGCAGTGGAAGCAAATTAAGATGGGATGGAAAGGTAAAAGAGTGGTATGAGGACATTCAGAAGTTAGGATTGTAAGTTAAAAACTGCCTTCCCTACAAGGACTGATAGAGTATAAGCAAACAGAAACAAACAGGGGAGTGTTAAGTGAAAAACCAGCTCTGACAGAGTTTTTAGTTGCATCTAGAGTCCAAGCTACTGTTGAAAAGGATGATTAACAGGGCATATAAAATCTGCATAACAACTAAGAGCAGGTTAGAAAAAATTGGAAAAAAGAGAATGGAAAGGTAATTTACAAATGAAGAATTGGAGGGGGGGGGAGCATTTGTATGGTTCCCACATATGAAACTAATTCCAGAAGGTTAGGAATTTTGCATGAAGTGTTTGCATATGTATTTTATACCCAGGACAGACTTCAGAAAATTCTTCCTCAGGTACATACATTCTGGAGGTGCGATAGGAAATAGAGCGGCAACTGGGACCATGTTTTTGGGAATGTAGCAAGCTGGCAGATTTTAAAATTTCCCCATTTAGGCATAATTTCCTTAGTTACAACAAAATATCCCCCTAACATTTAATTTTTGGGATGGAATTCAGGATATGAATTGCCCAGACATAGAAAAGCTTTACTACATTTAATGCTACTGCCAAACAAACTGACTAGAAAATGGAAACACATTTAGACCAACTGTAAAAGCAGTATATAATATGAGATAAAAGAACTGGAGGTAGGATCTCTAGAAAGGGGAATGGACAAACTGCATAAAAATAAATGGAAGCTGTGGGAAAAATACATGCAGAACAATATTTCAAAAGATGAGTAAAGTTAAAGGGAAGGCAGGAACTGAAAATATTATGTAATGGAGTAAATGAAGATAGTTAAAAAGAAAATATATGTACACTATATGAAATAATGAAAATATTTTTTTATTTTCTAATAATGTATTTGTATTCATGTCACTCTTTAAATATGATGATCCAGTAAAGTTAAAAAAAAGAATGATCGGTAGATACCAAGACAAGATTATTGGCTTGTAAGTACTTGTTGTCACTTTAACCGGATCCTTGCATCTCTCCCTGGGATGAGCAAGTATGATAGGACTTTTTGTTTTATAAGGGAAGGCTTACACCTTTCATACCAGGACTTCTACCCAATGGCTAAAGCTTTGACGCTCCCTCAATGCCTTCTTTAGGCAATGTCTCCCTATTGGGTATTCCTATACAAAAAACTAAAACTCAAATTTGGACATCATCATGAACACACTACTCAAAAGGCAGGAGTCTAAATGTAAGTTGCCTAAATTGAGGACCTCTAGGAACCTTAACACATTCATATTTGTGTAGTTACTGAGATAGGGTTTCAATGCATTGACAGCACTCCATCTATACCAGGGTTTAGCACCTACAATGTCTTCAGGCCCTTGGGTAACTGTGGAGGAGTTCCTGTAACTGTCAGAAATGCCATCACCACTTCTCAAATTACTAACAGCCCTAACATGAAGCAAATGCAGACACAAATCACAGTTAAAGAAATCCAACTATTACTTTACTACTAGCTACAGACCCACATCAATCTCCCCCAAAGATCATGGAAATTACCTTAACACTGAGGGATTAAATATCAAACCAAATACCTCCCTGCAAGGGGATTTCAATTACCCAGACATTAATTGGCATTCTTACACCACTAAAATGATGCTTAGTGTTTCATAGAAACTGTTAATGCCCAATGCACTAGAACAAATTGCAAAATTACCCCGGAGAGGCTCAAACATCCTAGACCAGGTCCACACCAACCTAGTCCCTGCCTGTACTATACCCTGCTTCCCCTCATCCCTGGTTAAATCTGACCACAAGTCAGTCATCATCTTTGTCAGTCCTATACCCCCCCCCAAATGACAGTCTTTAGGGACTTCATCAGAGCAAACTAAATTCAGCTTGTTGGAAACCTAACCAAAAGTTCTTAACAATCCCCTGCAAATGGACCAGAGGACTACCACATACACATCTGACTTTTACCAGTACTTAAAACAGCTGCCTAGAATATGTCCATACCCATCTGCCCTAAACAATGTTAAATTCAGGAATAAGTCTCTTTGGTGGAACTTTCATTAACAAGCTGTATAACGAATGAAGGAAAATGATGAACAGCTGTTAAGAAATTCCCACTCCCTTAATTCAGGACCACAGTGAAACATGCCAACAAGGAACTTAACTAGTATTTTTAGAAAATATAAAGCAGAGTACGAGCTTAAGGATGCATTAGATACTACTAGAAACTACAACTCTTACTTCAGTTATGACAGTTAATTAAGGAATACTGTCCAACAATGCAATAAGATGATCTACAATGACATCACATATTCCAAATAAGGATATACCCAACCTATTACCAGACAAATTTAGTACCAACTCTTCCCTACTTACACACACTGCTGTCCCAATACTCCTGAAAATTTAAATTGCGACTGACATCACCTTGGAAAAAGTCGTAAAATCCCTGATGAAGACTAACATAATACTTCTATAGGATCAGACAAAGTTCCAGGTTGCATGCTCATCGGTGTCAATCATGCACTATTTAAGTCTCTGCTTAACCTATTTAACCTTAGCCTATGCACAAGATGTGATGCCTGAAGAACAGCCACTGTGACTATCTTAGGGTAAGGATGACCCCTCTACAGATCCAAGCAAAACAGACCTCACCACACCACCAAAACAGCCACACCAGCCTTATATGCAAAACCATGGACTATCTTAAAAGCAGAAAGTACAGTTGTGTATACTTACCATAAATGTAGATGTTAGAGTGTATTCACTGCTGCAGTCAACACATTTGGGTTATCTGCTTGCAGGTAGCCCTTGGTGGTCTGAATACCAGAGTCTTGGGATTTCTGCTTCGGATGCTTTAGCTTCTTCCATGACGTCAGGTCATTAGGGGTATAAAACATGCAGCCGACGCCATTACATCAGTGTTTCTTGCCCCAGATGTCAGGTGCCCCAAAAATATGAGGCAATTATATGGTGTGAAACACTCCCAGCAAAAAGCAAATACACAGTATAAGATATGCCAAACCAAAAAGGATAGTTGAAAGCAAAGACCATCAGGGGGCTGGAGGGAGGGTAACCAGGACTGCAACAGTGAATACACTTGAACACTACATTTATGGTAAGTGTACACAACTGTACTATGTTCTTCGTGTTTCACTGTTGCAGTCATCACATTTGGGTTGATTCCCAAAGTTAAGGAAGGGTGGAGGTAGATTAAGAAGCATTAGGCCTGGCAATCAGGCCCTGTAAGACTGCTGGGGCAAATCCAGCTCTGGATTTAGAAAAGATAGACAAGTGGTAATGCTTGGTGAAAGTGTGTACCGAGCTCCAGGTCGCAGCTTCCAGGATTGTCCTTGGTAGGGACTCCTCTGAGAAATGTAGTAGAGATAGATGTAGTCCTAGTGGAATGTGTTCTTATCCCCTGTGGGGAAGTTTTCCATGGTGCTTGTAGCAGAAATGGATGCAGTGTGCTATCCATTTAGATATGGTTTGCTTTGAAATGGCCTTCCCCTCTGCCCCTGCAGCAAAGCTGACTAGCAGCTGGTCAGATTTTCTGAGAGGCTTAATCCTGTCCAAAAAGAATCTAAGCTGTCTGTGCATGTCTAGAGAATGCAGTATCCTTTCCCCTTTATTTTGAGGATTAGGGAAAAAAGTAAGCAAATGAATGGACTGATTTAAAGCCACACTAGACACCACCTTGGGCATAAAAGATGGGTTAGTCCTGAGGGAAACCCTGTCCGCATAGAAGATAATGAAGGGTTCCACTGCCATAAGGGCCTAGAGTTCAGACACTGTTCTTGCTGAAGTGATGGCTAGAAGTAAAGCTGTTTTCCATGAGAGGAATTTCAACTCTGCTGTAGCAGCCGGTTCAAAGGGGGGAAGTGTAAGTTTTTCTAATACAAAGTTAAGGTCCCAAGGCTGGAGTGGAAGCCCTCCTGGGGGGGGTCTTGTTTGGCCCCTCTAAGGAACTGTTTTACTAGAGGATGAGAGAAGAGGGGAGGGCTCAGTATTATAATGAGCTGATACAGCAGAGGCATGAATCTTAATTGGAGAGAAGGATAGGCCCCTGTGGAGCATTTCTGTTAAGCAATCTAGTATATGAGGCAAGCTGGGCACAGCTGTGGCCATCCCTTGAGACTGGCTCCAGGAACAGTATCTTTTCCACTTTTCTGAATAGGATTTTCTAGTACTAGACCTCCTTGCCTCAAGAAGGTTGTTAGAGGTGAGTTCAGGGGATTAGCCAGGCTGCAAGGTTCAGGGTCTGTAGCGGAGGGTGCAGAATTTGGCCCCCCTGTTGGGACAGCAGGGAAGGGGTCTGAGGCAGGTGCCACAGTTGTAGCACTGTCAGACTGCGCAAAAGAGGATACCAGTGCTGGCAAGGCCAGTCTAGCGTAATCAGGATTGTCCTTGGCTTGTCCTGTTTGATCTTTAGTAGAACCTTCGAGAGGAGAGGCAGAGGGGGAAGGCATAGACAGAGGCTTTCCCAGAAAAAGGACAGGGCATCTACCTTCCTAGCTTGGCTGTGGGGAGTTCTGGTGCAGTATTTGTTCAACTGATAGTTCTGAGGGGAAGCAAACAGGTCCACCTCTGGTGTCTCCCATCTGTTCCCCAAAAGTTTGAATATTTTGGGTTCCAGTTTCCATTTGTGTGGGTCCATGAGATTTCTGCTTAAGTCATCTGCCAGTGAATTTAGTTTGCCTGGCAGGAATTCAGCTTGTAGGTACACTTGATTGCTCATGGCTGTGTTCCACAAAGCCATGACTAGTCTACAGAGTGGGTAGGAATGTGCTCCCCCTTGCTTGTTTATGTACCACATAACTGTGGTGTTCTCTGCCTTTACCAATAGTTGTCCTGGAATAATAAGGCCTTTGAAGACTGTCAGAGCATTCTGTACAGTTAACATTTATTTTTGATGGATATGCAGGTGCATCTGCTTTGGGTTCCATTTGCCCTGAATGCACTGCCCTGCCATGTCAGCCCCTCCATGCATAGACTGATGCATCTGTTGTTAGGGTTTGGGCGGCAGGAGGTAGAGTGAAAGAGTCCCTTGTTGTGGTTGCAGGCCTCTACCCACCAGAGGAACTCTGCCCTTAAACACGGAATGATAGAAATTATTCTTTTCAGGTCCTGAGAATGTTGACACCATAGACTTTTTAGATAGCATTGAAGTTTCCTCATATGCAGTCTTGCATATGGAATTAACAGAATGCAAGGCCATGAACCCCAGAGCTTGCAGTATTTTCCTTACAGATAGCTGGGTTTTGGTGGCCAGTAGGTTGAAGTAAGTTATCAAATAAATTTGTTTTTCTGGAGTAAGGAATGTCATCAGGGAAGTTGTGTTCAAGCTTGCTCCCAGGAATACAATCTGTTGGCAGGGTACTAGGTGTGATTTCTTTTCGTTGATGGTGTACCCCAGTGAAGTTAGAAGTCTCTCTACAAATGCCACGTGCTGTACTAGCAAGTCCTGACTTTATGCCTGAATCAGGCAATCATCCAAGTATGGATAAATCTGAATACTTCTCTACCTGCAAAAAGCAATGGCTTGAGCTAGGCACTTTGTGAATACCCTGGGCGCAGTAGATAAATCAAAGGGAAGTGCAGAGAACGGAAGGTATTTCCTGCAAGATTCCCTTATGGGGAAGTGCAGGTAAGCTTCTTTTAAGTCTAGGGTTGCCAGCCAAGCATCCTTGGCTAACGTAGGAAGCAGCTGTTGGAGAGTTAGCATTTTGAATTTTGGAACCACCAGAAAGGTGTTGAGAATAGATAAATCCAGGATAGGATGCCACGAGTTTTCTTTTCCTGGAACCAGGAACAGTCTTGAATAAAAGCCTTGCCCCCTTTGTTCTGCTGGGACAGGTTGAATAGCCTTGATGCTGAGGAGTAAAGTACTTGCTTTTGGGCCTCTGCCCACTGGTTTGGGGGAGGTCTGACCATCCACTTAGGGTTGGGAGTCAGTGGAAGTGGAATCTGTATCCTAGGGAAACAATGTTTAAAACCCATTTGTCTTGGTAATGTATTCCCAGTTTTTTGCATGCAGGGCGAGTTTTCCTCCTAAAGGTGCAAGTACTTGAGCAACACTTGGGGGAGTTAAGGATAAGTCATTGTGCAAGTTTACCATAGGGGGGTGGCTTACTACCTCCTGTTTTGGACATGGGAGCACCCCACCGCTTAGATCTGTACATAACCTGAGACTGAAGTCTTGGGGGTCTGCTGCCCCTGGGTTTGGACTGAGAAGGACTGGAAAGGACCAGTTCTTTGAAGGCCAATGCCTACTGAATCTAGGTGGCTGTACCTGTAAGAAATCTTTAACAGTTTGCATAGATTTAGCTTTCGCCTCCATCCTTTTGAGAACAAATTCTGTTTTATTGCCAAGTAGGCGCTCTTGGTTTAAGGATGCATCCAGTAATTTTGCTTTGACATGATCTGGCAAGTTTTGTTCCTTAAGCCAAGCATGCCTTCTAAGAACAGATCCAGTGACAGCAGCCCTACAAGATGCTTCCAAAGCATCAAAACCACACTGCACAGTATGTTTACCAACTTGATCAGCGGAATGCATTAACTCTTGTAAATCTTAGTGTTCTGCACAGTCAGGAGTCAACATCATTTTCTGTTTAATTAGCCCCATAATATGCTGCTGATACTTTAACATATGAAACTGGCAATTTAAAGCCCTAATGGCCAGAGTAGCAGAGGTGCATACCTTCTTACCCCATCTGTCTAAAGCCCTAGAATCCCTGTCAGATGGGTTAGGATTCTTGGCAGTAGTAGCCTTAATGCCTTTTGGTCCTTGGGAAATGGTTTCTGGCTCCGCAGTAGGATTCTTGAAATTGAATTTGAGAGAGTCAGGTACTCTATAGTACCTGTCAGGTTTCCTGGGAGCTGGAGGCAAAATATTTGGGGTAAGGCTGGATTCAAAGAAATCATCATCTACAATCTTCAGAACCGGAGGGATAGCTAAAGGCCTGTGCTGAGGCAGGTCTAAAAATTCCCTGAGTCTCTTTTTGGACTGAGAGTGGTCCTGGGTTTCCCAGCAGAAATGCTCCCTAACGGTATGCAGGGTTTCACCAAAAGAAAAATCTTTTGGAGGGGAAGCAGAAGGAATGGAATCCTCTGCATCATAATCCTCATAGATAGATAAGGGTATGTCCTGGTAGTCAGAAGGAACAGAGATAGCAGATTCTTAATCAGAAGGAAAATCAATTCTAAGTCTCTCTGAGGGGGAAGGCTGGGCTTCCCCTAATTAAGGTAATAAAGTCTTCAGCCATTCTAATCATTTGTTTTTGAGGCCTGTGGGCCTGCAAAAGCGCTTTGGTCATTGGTTTCCTAGGCGTAGTGCGAACTTTAGGCCTAAGAAATTTAGTATTTTTGGCTTGAAACTAAGTCATCGGTTTAATATGAAAATAAGTAGGCCTGAATACACCCTCAGAAGCTGGTGCCTGCACAGCGGCTCTGGACCCATCCAAGGTAGAGACATCCGTAGGTTCCATAGTTGAAGCATCTTGCGGCATAGGGTCTCAGTAGAGGCCTGGGAATCTGTAGAAGTGGGTATCAGGGGCTGCAAAAGCACCTCACTGAGTACCAGTGGACTGGCGACTAGCTTAACGCTAGCGTTGTCGGCAGTTTTGGACCTATGCGGTCTGTCTCTGTCGTTATCCTTACGTTTTTTCAGAAGATCGGTAATCGGATGGCTTACAGATGCCATTTCGGAGTACAGAGATCGAGAGCAAAAGTATTTAGCTACAAAAATTGCCCGACAACGGACAGTTCGGGCATTGAACAAGGCACAAAACTGACAGCGAGGGACGTCGTGGTCTGGGCCTAAACAGGTGACGCAGTAAGAATGAAAATCTCTACGAGGTATTTGCTTTCCACAACAAGACAATTAATTTTTTCTGACATCGGTTAGAGCAAGAAAAAAGAATCCCCAACGGGGTACTTATCTTTTAGAAGATTTTAGGTCTGAAACTCGAAAACGAAAATTTCAGGAGTCGACTGACCGGCACTTGCGAACTGCTTTTGCTTCGGGCACCGCGCAGCAAGAAAGACTGATGTAATGGCATCAGCTGCATGCTTTATACCCCTGACGATCTGACGTCATGGAAGAAGCGACCGCATCCAACACAGAAATCCCAAGACTCTGGTATTCAAAGCTGGCTGAGGGCTACCTGCAGGCGATAACCCAAATGTGATGACTGCAGCAGTGAAACAAGAAGAACATATAATTTAAGCAAACAAAGGCAACTTAACTAAACTAGCCCTCAGTCAGTTTGGTTTTGAGGAACACAGGTCCTGTCTCCAGAATCTTGTGAACTTCTTTAAAAATATCACAGAGCCAGTGGACAGAGGTCACTCAGTGCATACTGCTTATCTTGATCTGCCCAGGGCTTTGGACACTATCTTCTATGCTAGTATTGCTAGAAAAATACACAAATTTAATGTAAACCCTTATATTATCCACTGGATTGCAAACTGTCTGACAGACCCCATGTTGTGAAAGCTGCTGGTACTCTTTCTGAACATAAAACAATAGCTAGTAGGTTACCACAGGAATCAGTACTGGATCCTCTCTTGTTTGACATTTCCTTTGGAGACCTTTAGTTCTATATTCCAGAAATGTGGTTGATCAAGTTTGCTGATGACTGCAAGCTGGTTATCTGTTCATCTATGGATACTAAACTCCAAAAGAAGGGCTAGAATATGCACATAACTGGTTTCCTGAAAATGGGCACAATTTAAATGTACAATTCAGCAAAAAAAGCTGTTCCTGCCTTTTACACTACAAATGGTACTCCCCTTCAGACAACACTGTCATAAAAGACTTGGGTCAGTTCTCTCTCTCATTTGATATTTCCACCATAGTCACCAAAGCCCTATATTGCCCATTTAATTTCCAAGGGTATAGCTTCAAGATGCAAAGTCGTCATCCTTCCATTATATTCTCCTTATATCACATCCACCATTGAATGCAATCTCTGTTTGGTATGTATAAATCAAAGCATTTTGTTCAACTAGATAGGTCCTAAAGATAACCTACAAAGAAAATTAAAGGCCTTAAATCCTTCATGTATCCCAATAAACACAGCACTGCTCTCTCCATACGTAGTAGTCTACAGTCTCTTCTGAGGTGACTGGCCCAATCTTATTCAAACTCCTGTTTCTTTACAAAACCAATGGCTCTATAAAAACCTGTAATAAGGTCTTAAACCTACACTAACAAATAAGAATCACTGGAGTGATTGGAACCAAGTTCCTAATTTAATGCATTCCCAGCTTATGGAACAATCTACAAGTACAGGTCAAACAAAGTACTACTAGGACTAACTTTAAGGCTAGTCTTGACTGGAAATGTAGAGAGATTTATACCAAGATTGTCATGTACATACCCACTTGATTTGGGAGCACTATCAAGTGTTTGAAAAGGGAGGTGCAAACTTGTATGCATGTCAGCTTAAAGGTGTATATGGCCAGGCATCTTACTCTTGATTGATTGCTTGCCTACCTAGTACTGCTCCTACGTAATCCCAGTGTCTTCAAAAACAATACTGCTAACAGAGCTTATTATATGACTGAAAAAGCCCACCAACAGCTGAAAGCTATCCCAAGAAGAAAGATGACGGACTTCTTTGGCTTTTGGATTCCTGACAGCTTACAGAAATACCTTATTTTCAGATGTTCATTGGTCTAATTTCTACAAGCCAACAAACATGCCTACATTATGGAAGCAAATCAGTGTCTGCTGTTAATTAGACAACTATCCAGAAAAAGGAACCATTAATTTATTTCCCATATGCAAATGTTAAATCAAGTACTTTATTAATACTTTAGATATAGTAGAAATGCCAAAAGACAGAAGTGCAAACTAGAACTGCCTAACTGGAACCTAAGAAACTTTTACATTCATTGTAAATTAAAATATGCAAGTATGCATTCCGCACAGAGTCAGTAAGGATGCCTCTTACAAAAGTCATAGGAGATGCTGCAAAGCCAGTTTTCTTTATGCAGATTTGTTCAGATTTGGGAGATTAAGAATAGTTTTTTTTTTTTTACAGTAAGAAATAAAAACAAACTTCTTCAAATACCTTTTAATTTCTGCTTCTGGAACGGTCTGTAAATGCTTAAATACTTGTCAGATTTTGTACTGATGGAATTACCAATTCCAGTACTCTTTTGTTGTAGAAATGATGAGGCCTCAAACTGCTGTGGCACAAAACTCTACTGAGTACCCCTATGGCGTTACCTCTTCTACCAACTAATGTACAGTTAATCATTGTTCTGATAAAAATTTCCTTCAAGTATACTGGATAAGGAAAAGAGATAACAAGAGACACTGAACAAGACAAAAGACTCTTCTTGCTGTGAAGATCTCTGCTGCTGCTATTGCATCCCTTTTTTCCAAATGTATTTCCTCTGGAAGTGTTTCTTGCATTTATTCTTTCGATTTTGACAGAATGACCAACCCCTTGATGAATATTTCTTCTAAACATTCCTTCTTTTCCAACTCTCATATCAAATACAATGCTAAAGTTATGCTACTAGCAATCTTTTTTTATACTTCGGCTTAACTACCTTGTACTAGCTTTATCAACCATGTACATTAACCCTATGATCCCTGAATTTTTTAAGCTAGACAATGTTTATAACATATTTCCATTTAAAAACCACACTGTTGCTGAATTATGAATTAATTTATCTTTAGCTACATTGTACATCCCAAATTATTGTTTACACCGATAAGGATCATGAGCAAGGTATAGCACCTTGTAAAATGGTTGAGAAAAAAACTTTGCCCTCATAGTAACATCGTTCAGTCACTGGTTCTCCTAAAGATCATAAAATACTTTTGTGCCATTTACAGTTAAAAATATAAAGCAATATATACTTGGCAAATTTGCCTTATGTCATCTCAAATCTAGCATACTAATGACACGAATGTGGGAGGGGGGTGGTGGTCATTGCCTTTTACCTTATCCACAGAACTCATAACACATTGATGTATAAAAAAATTAAATAATTAAATGTCAGATATTAGATACTGTCAAATAAGTAATAGTTTAAGAATAAATGTAGATGTGAATCTTTAATCAAGAAATATTCTGCTCAAGTGTGCATTCTCTTACTTTATGTATGTTGACAAGAATCCTGCCCTGTGACCAATTACAATGAATACAAGCCTTTAAAAAATAGACCTGTCTATTGCCATTTTTAACAATACATGCTGCATGTCAGCAGTGGAAACAGGCATGTCAATGAGGGGAAAAAAAATGGCTGGGGTCTAAAAATAAATATTAATATAATGTAATCAGGGCAGAAACACGAAAAAAAAAAACTTCTACACCTGACTACATATCACAAACACCAAATACAGCCGCCACACACTGGAAAGGGGGAAGGCATGGGCAAAGCGTGTCTTTTTGCAGTGCTATTTTACCAAAATATTATACTGCATGAAAATAAGACTACAACATCCATTAACCACCATCAAAACTCTCAAAAAAGTTTGCACATAATCACTAACATCCATGCAACCATACAAGTAGCTGTACTCCAATCTCATTTTTTTTTATATGCTGCTACCTGCTGGCCAGGGCTGCTTCTGAAAAGGATCAGTGAATCTGCAAGAAGATAAGACATAAGCAAAAAGCCTGATTCCCCATGCAGATGATCGCAATGTTCTCAGTGTTGTCACCCCATTTGGAAATAAATGGGCCAATGCAGAGCTGGTGGGGCTTTACTGTCAACAGGGGGACCACAGCAAAGTGTTAAAGAATAGTATGTCAGACAACTGAGAAGAAAAGGACCATTTTCCTCACGTGGAGTGGACAAAACATACTGCGACAGTTTACTTACTTTTGCAGACTGCAGATAGTCCCAATGGGCTTCTGACCTATTTTCAGGAGATACCCAATGTGACATTTATACAGATAAGGGGAAATATGGCTATACCACAAGGGAGATGTCCTACTTTTTTACGTATTATTTTGATGTTTTTTTAATATACAATCACAAACAGTGCTTTTGCTTAATATTACAAGTTTTTTTAAAGATAAAAAAGAAATCCCTACTCTTTCAGTAATGGCCGAAGAGCTTAAACACTTGTGTTATCACCAACACAACACATTTCAGGAGTGCAACACGTCCTCCTAACACTACAATGCTGTGCCAGTATCTGTACATAACAGCTCCTGTTGTGGGGATAAAATCCACAGCCTTACGATCATCTTGTTATTAAAGGCTAGTATGCCCCACTGACATAGCCAATACTTGTTTTTGTGCTTTATTTTTGGCTCCAAAGCAGACCATCAGTTACTGTCACCGTTTCTTCTTGTCCACCGGGTCTACTGAACCCATCTGTCCCTGGACTTCCTAAAGCCAAGTTTGCAGCTAGTAAGAAGTTCAAGGCATCCTGGAACAGCATCACTCTGTTGCCGAGGAAGTTTCATTTTTCTTAAGGCCTAGTTTCATCCCCTGCATATGCAATCATTCCCCAAGTATTTGATGTGTAATGGGCACTGCAGTGTACTGTTCACACCTCTTCGTCCAACTCAGTTAATGTCCCCCACCAAGCATGTGTCCAGTCTCCAACCAGGGATTGACCTCTGCAGTGTGCCTGAGCAAGGCCTCCTCCTCTACTGTGAACTGCTGAAGCCCACAACCTTTGCCACTGAAGCCACTAACTGAATTTTGTTCATTTTGGTCACAGTCTTGGTTTTATCACTCTGTACCATTGAGCTGGGTCTGACACTGTTAATAGCTTCTGGCAGTCCCTACAGCCAGCATTACCAGAAATAAAAGCTACAGGCAGACATCACTTAAAGGTCCAGGGAGGAAAAATTCAGTTGTATAAATAAACTTACTATAACAAAAGATATCTGAATAGATTGCTGCTGTGACAGCCTTAAATATGGGACATCCATTTTTCCTATGTAATTTACTCCTAGGCTTTTAACAAGGCCGTGGTGGTGCAGTAGTTAGCTTTGTTGCCTCACAGCAAGAAGTTCTCCCATTCGATTCTCAGATGGAGCACCTTCTGTGTGGAGTCTGCATGTCCACCCTGTGGTCAAGTGACGTCAAAAGACATGCAGGTATGTGCATGCATGAATGGGTGTGCCTTCTTTGAAGGTTGGACGTTGGGCTGGCAACACGGGACCGTAAAAATCCACTGCCAAGCATTAGCAGACCGGAGTTCCACTGTGGTGACCCCTAACCAGGAAAAGCCGAAAGACTTTTTTAAAATTTACTCCTAGGCTTTTCTAAAGATCCCACTTCCAGTTCTTTATTCTCTGTTACAATATTCACTACCTGAAATACAGATGGTTTAGAATTTGATTTCAAATTTTTAGTAATTGTTTTTTGGTAGTCAGCAAAATTGAATATAAGACCTTACTATGTCTAGGCAAATTCAGATCCTATATCCCAGTTAAAAAATAAAAAAAAAATTCCTTGGGTACACCCATTTGCACACTAAATATTTCTGACAGTTCCCTGCAGGGAATTTTTTTGAAGTCTACCAACTCATTACACTCCCAAAACATGTTGCCAATCAGTTACCTCCTCCTTCCCCATCACACCACCAACAGTTGCCATTTACCTGAGGGAAAATTCTTTAGAGTCTGTTTGGGGTATAAAAATATCTATGCAAATACTTTCAAGCAAAAATCCTAAATCTTCTAAATTTCATTGAATATATGAAAGCCATACATATGCCCTCCCATTGTTTCCTTGCGAAGTGCTTATCCAATCTCTCTTCCCAATCTTTTATAACCTCATCTGATTAATTCCTATAGGTGTGCAATGTCTTGTATCCCCTACTAATTATCCCTTTTTAACAGCAGCTTCTGTTCTAGACTCAACTAAAAACTCAACAAGGACAGGTCTGTCACTTAGGGTTCTCCTATTCTTTTCTCTTTGCCTGTACTGATATCAATCCCTGCTAGGGAAGGCAGTTTTCTAGCCTGCAGTCCAAATCTATTCTTAGCTTCTTCCCATTTTATTACCTTTCCCTCTCTAGTTATTTGCTGCCGATAGCTTGGTTCATTTGCCAATTGTCTCCAGTAAATTCCAACCCCCGCTCGTCTATTCTCTTTACCCCTAACTGTAGCCCATATTGTCAGAATCTTTCTCTATTCTTTTGTTGGCTTAGTTCCTAGAATACTTTCTGCTAATTTATGAATAAAATATTCTGTATGGCTGTTATTCTCAAGGATCCGCATTGAAAATCCCACTTTCATCATTTCTTGAATTCCCCCCTTCATCACCATCCCTTTCCACTCTGAATTGTTGCTTTCTGCTTGTGTTATGCATATGAGCCTTAACTGTGTAGCTCTAAAATATCCTGTCAAATCAGGTAAGGCTAAACTACCTTGTTCTATTGGAGGGATCAACTTATCCCACTGAACCTTGTCATCTTCCCCTCCCAGATAAAATCCTTCAACTCTACTAATTACTGTCCAAAATTTCTCCTGTGATTGATAAAAATATGCCAGACCTGTACATAAAACAAACAGAACTAAAAACATTTTCTATCTATATCCATAAACAAGACCATCCAGTTTTTCAGTTTTTGTATTACCTTTTGTTTATTCTCTTCCCACATATCCTTAGCTGCCATAACCAAATCCTTTTTAACCCATACTCCTAAATCCTTCATTTTATTACGATCCCAAAAATATGGGTATTAGTGAACCAGTTCATCTACTGGTACACAATTTACAGCTATAGCCTTTGTTTTCTCTTCATTAATTTTATATCCTGACAAGACTTGAAACTGTACCAGAACGTTCGCCAACACGGATATATCCTTTCCTGGTTTGATCAGGTACAAAATAATATTGTCTGCAAATAAAGCCACCTTTTCTTGATTACCATACCAATTATATCCTTGGACTTCTGAGTACATTTTCTCGGCCAACGGCTCCAAATATAATGCAAATAAAGGGGAAAGAGGACACCCCCTACTTAGTTCCACTGATCAGGCAGGAATCCTCCCACTTTAATTTTTGCCTCCGTTCCCTCATATATCCTCCTAATTATCGTTACTAATGAATTAAAGAATGCAAATGCTTCCATTGCCCTAGTCATAAAAATCCCAGCTTACACTACTGAATGCTTTCTATGTGTCAAGATCCACCAACAACAGCGCTATTTTCTAACGTTCCGTTTCCCTTTAGATCATCATTGTTCTATTAATGCTGTCAAATGTCTGCCTCCCTTCCACAAAATCACACTGAATAATCTCTATCAATTCTAGCAACACTACTGGCTATTATAGACAAACACTTAATAGTCATGATTTAAAATTCAAATAGGCCTATAAGACGCTTGGTCGGATAGATCTTCGTCTTTAGGATTTAACGCCACCACAGCTTTCTTCCAGGATGTTTCTTCCCTCTTTTTAAAATACTGACAAAACCTTCCAGATCTTTATCAATTCCTTCCCTCCTAGCTTACAAACTTCCATAGCAATACCATTTATTCTTAGAAACTTCCATGCAGAATGATAATACATCACTGTTTTATCTCATCTACTCCTACCTTTACTGTTGATGGTTGAGACTCATCTACCTCTAACCTTGGCATACCCAAGTCTTCAATAAATATTTCTATTTGTACTTCTCCATTTTCACATTCCTCTGCTTTACTCAAAATTTTTTATAAAATTTCTGAAATATCTCTACTACTACTCCCTAAGTTTAGTAACAACCCTTTCTACTTTCCGTTGTCTAAATCATTGTGCTAAAAGTTTTTGTAAAAAAGTTGTTTAAACAGCAATATTCTAAACTCATGCATATTATGAAGATACTCCCACTGTTTTCTCTTCAGCTCTCTGCATGTGTGCCACTTCTTATTCTGTGATCCCCCTTCTGTAATACTTTAACCTTTGTAAGCTCCCTGTAGCCATGTAAAATGGCTTTAGCAAAGCTAGCTTTGGATCTGGAAATGCCATCCAGTTTGTAGTGTTTGGTAAAGGCATGAATAGAAGATCAGGTGGTTGCTTCAAGGGTGGTTGCTGTTACCTAAACCCTTGAAGAATGACTCACAGGAACCCACAGCCCTGGTAGAGTGGGCTTTCACAGGTGAAGAGTCTCTTTCCATGGAGGGAGTAATAAAGGCAAATAGTCTTTGGAATCTAAGAACAAACAGTCTGCTTGGAAATGGGTAAAACTAGAGCCCTGGGATGAAAGCTCAGAAATATCTGATCAGATTTCCTGATAGCTGTAGTCTTTGTCCAGGTAAAACTAAAGTTGTCTGTGTATATCTAAGGAGTGTAGTACCTTCTCTCTGTGGTTTTGTGAAGAAGGCAGGTAACTGAATGGATTGGTTAAGTGATAATGCATTAACCAATTTTGGCATAAAGGAAGGATTTGTTCTCAAGAATACCCTACATCCTTATGAAATACCAGGAAGTGGGGCACTGCCATAAGGGCTTGAAGCTATGACACCCTTCTAGCTGAGGTCAAGGCCACGAGTAAAATAGTTTCCCCAAGAGCAATGTTTGAGGGAGGCTGAGGATGCTGGCTCAAAAGGGGCCAACGTCAGCTTTTCTAGAACAAAATTAAGGTCCCAAGGAGGAGGAATAGGTTTCCTGAAAGGCCTAGTATGAAGAACGCCCTTAAGAAATGTGTCACCTCAAATCTGGACGCTAGCGGGGGAGAAAGAGGCAGACAAGCAGAAATAGTTGACTTGTGCTTTGACAGAGGAGTAAGCCAAGCCAGCAGAGAGCAATTCATACAAGACAGAACCACTGGGATTCCCAATGTCAGTGGGTCTTGGTTCTTAGAGAAAGACCACAGTGAAAATCTTTTCCACTTGGAAACATAAGACTTTCTTGTATTGAATTTTCTGGCCTCCTGCAAAACCCTGAGCACATCCTCTGAGAATAGGTGTCTGAAGGGAATTAGAAACCTGCCATCCACAGCGTCAGCTATAGTGTTGATAGGTGTGGGTGTATTAGGGATCCTTTGTTCTGTGTGAGTAGGTCCACTCTTTGGGGTAATTTGTGGTGATGGCCTTTGGCTAAATGTAAAAGGAGGAGGAATCAGTGCTGTCTTGGCCAAAAAGGGGGTCACCAGCAAGAATTTTGGTTGGTCTTGTTGAATCTTGAACATGACCTTTGGTATTAGAGGAAGGGGAGGGAAATGCATTCAGAAACATCCCCTTCAAGAGAAGGAGAAGGTGTCTACCTTCCAAACCAGAGCACTTGTGACTCTGGAACAAAATTCTGGAAGTTGTCTGTTCAGGGGGGAGGTAAGTCTATTTGAGGAATAACCCATTGGTGGAGTTTGTCCAGGAACACGTCCCTGTGAAGCATCTATTCATGGGGACTGAGTCAGGGACTTGCTTAAGGAGACTGCCATAAAATTTCCTTAAGAGGGAATGTACACTGCCTGAATAGTCATGTGGTATTGGGCCAGAAATTCCCATACCAGAAGAGCCAATCTGCAAAGAAGATAGGATTTGGTCCCCCTGTTTGTTCACATACCATAGGACTGTCATGTTGTCTGTGAACAGTTGTAGAGGGCCTAGGCAAAGGAGAGGCTGAAATGCTTGTAGAGCTAGTAGCAATGCTTGCATTTTCCTGATGTTGACATGTTCTGATGTTTGGGATGGAGACCAAATTCCCTGAACTGTGAATTTGCCCAAGGCCACTCCCAAGTTCACGTCTGATGCATCTGTGTAGAGTTCCAGGACTGAGGTGAGAGGATGCAGGGGTAGACCTGGATTTAGGTATATCCGTTAGATCCACCAGAGCAGTTCTCTCTTCAGGCAAGGATGAGGGGAACCTGGTATTCTAGTGGGTGAGAATGTTGGGTTCCACAATGATCTGAGGAGCCACTGGAATTTCTTTGTGTGGAGGTCTGCCATCAGTACCATGGGAATGGTTGAATCCCAGCACCCTGAGGAGCTCCCTGGACGCAATGCGAGTCAAGGGGAGAAGGTCCTTCACCTTCTGAGGTGGAAGGGACACACTCAATGTCTGTCTGGATTCGACAACCCAGGAAAATGTGGTCCTGTGAAGAGGTGAGGACCAACTTCTTGTAGTTGATGGTGAATCCCAGTTTTCCGAGGAGGGAAATGGTGGTCTCCAGGTTTTGGAGTACAGTGTGGTAGGCCTGTAAGAGCAGGTTGTCCAGGTATGGAAAAATCTGGATGCCCAAATGTCTGCAGTGTGCAATCACTGGAGCCAGGCATTTTGCGAATACCCTTGCTGCTGTAGAAAGACCAAAGGGCAAGACAGAGAATTGAAAATACCAGGAACCCACAGAAAAAAATCACAAGAATTCCCTGAACATGGGGTGAATGGGAATGTGAAGGTAAGCATCTTTTATATCTAGAGATGGCATGTATCCTTGTGAAAGGATAAAGAGGAATAGAGTTTGGAGTGTCAACAATGTGAAGGTAGGAACTTTTAGGAAGGCGTTGAGATGGGATAAATCCAATATTGGTCTCCAGAGCTCATCCTTTCTGGGTACTAAGAACATTCTTCGATAGAAGCCTTTCCATCTTAAAGATTGAGGAACCTTTTGAGTGGAGCCTTGTTGCCAAAGCTCCTTTGGAAGGAGGGGCAACTGCTCTTGGGAGGGGGTTGTGGGATGCTCCTGAAGGAGGGGGTGGACTGTCAAAAGGAGCTTTGGGAGGAGGGGCAACTGCTCTTGGGAGGGGGTTGTGGGATGACCCTGAAGGTGGGGGAGGAGTGCCAATCCATGAACTATCCTTTTTTGATTACAGAAAGAGCCCAGATGACTTGGGTGATGCTTTCCCAGACCCTGTGAGCATTTGGCATACGAAGGGAAAGAGGGGTAAAGGAGACATCTGTAGGGTAGTCACAGACTCCCTGCTTTGTCAGGAAAGGACTACCTCTGTTGTGAGGATGGCTGAAAACACCTAGGCTTCAACTGTCTCTTGCCTCCTCTGAAGACTTACTGGAGGGGTGTTGAGTGCGGCTATGGATGAAAACAGGCTTAGAAGGGAAATTCCTGTGAAACCTGGGCACAGGTGAAACTAAGATGTGTTTCAACTCCTTGAGTTCCTTGTTTTTCTTCTTGTAGGGACGTAAAGAGATTGCTGCCTTACCAAATAAGGCTCAACTGTCTAGTGGTGCATCCATTAACTTAGATTTGGAAGACTCTCCCATTACTGCCTACCACTAATCCCTCCTCTTCCTGTCCTTTTTAACCATTCATACTTCACCTCCTGCCTGATATTTCCCAACTCTTACACCATCACTACTTACTTTATTTCATCCTCTCCCAAACCAGTTTATACTCTCATAGTCCCTCCTACACTCACCAAATAAATAATCATGTTACTTCTATAACTAACATTACCAATCCTAACTCTGCTCGCAAATCTAACCTCCTACCATACAAACCTTTCCCAGCCTTTCCTATACTCTCCTACCACATGTACTCTCTCAAACCTTCCCCTCCATCTCACCCCATCTTAATCTCCCCATCTCTCTTCAACTTCACATTTTACTGCCATCATAAATGTATTATACTTGAGAGCTACCCTCTCTCCTATAAACCCAAGCCAAAACTTTACCACCACTTTTTCTCACTAACACACTTTACCTCACTTCCCAGCAATATACTTCTCACTGGTGATATACACCCAAATCCAGGCCCCCCTCCCAAAACCTTACACCCACCATCAGCTCCTCCACCCCCCATCATCACAACTCTCACTCCCTCCTCATCCTCCTTCATATCAAACCTCACAACACAAACACATCTCTATGTATGCCCTAAATATACAAAGCCTCACTAACAAAATCACTGAGCTACATATGCCTGGATATTGCCCAAACCACCCCTCACACATCCTAGCCTTATCCAAAACATGGTTAAAACCCCATATAACTAACAATGAAATACTGCCACCAGGCTATAATATCTACCGCTGTGATAGAATTACTAAAAAGGGCGGTGGTGTTGCCATCTTCCATTCTGACAGCCTAAACCTCTCCACTATCACCACACCTACTCCTGATTTCCACCCAGCTGAACTTATCATCCTTAACTGCCACCTTAACCCCCATAAGAAATGTGTCATTGCCTCCATATATATGCCCCCTGGTAATATTCCAATCCTAGAATTTATCCTGTCTTGGTTCTCTCACAACGTACTCTATGAAACCCTCATCCTAGGCAATGTTAACATCAGCTGGACCAAAATTTCTACTGACTCTCCACAGCTCAGTATCAACCTTCAGGGATTCCACCAACTGATTCCATCTCCCACCCGTCTGCACACCACCAATTCTACCATCGACTGGATTCTCACTAACTCACCTAACCTTTACCACAGCCCAACTACCTTAGCAAACTCTCTGAGTGACCATTTTCCTACTGGGTCTATATTATAATCTCAAAGGTTTAAAACTTCAAATCGCTAAAGACCAAACTTTAGTGATCGATGTCTTAAACCATCGAAACCAAAAAAAAAAAAAAATACTAAATTAAAAAAAAATAAATAAAAACTAAATAGTGTGTAGGCAGGGGGCAAGCCCCCCTGCATCCCCCACACCCCCCTACTTAAATATACCAACTCCGAGAACGCACTACATTGAAGTAAACAGAAGTTTGCACCAACTGAGATTTTCCATTTAAACGTTCAATGTAGTGCGCTTTCGGTATTCCGGTGTCGACAATATCGTATTCGATATTGTCAGACTTCGAGATTTTAATATAGACCCCTTCCTACTACCATCCTACGACAGTCTAACCAAGCAGCAAAAGCTCACTCTTATAGAGACTGTCGAACTTAACTTCAATACCATGCAATTCAACTCTATCCTCTCTAGTACTGACTGGCCCATCCTCAAACTAATTCCTCTGAATGAAGCTGTTCACAAATTTATTAACATATTCCTTGATATCCTCAACTCCCTAGCCCCTACCAGACGTATTCAAATCAAATCTAATTTTGCCCCCTGGCTTTCTAAAGAAACAACCTCTCATGCATAAACGTAACAATACTTGGAAAGCCTGGACTAAGACTAAACAACCTTTCCTATTTCACAAGTACAAAGAACTTCGGAACGTTGTCAAAAGACATATCTGTAAGGACAAAAAGTCATATTATATCTCTCCCCAGAATAACTGCAAAACCAATCCACAGAAATTCTGGTCCACCTTAAAGAAAATTCTCAATCCCGGGTGCCCTTCTAATCCCTCCCCTTTCCCAAACAACACTCCTCCAGAAACTGCTACCCTTCTCACCAGATACTTCGACACTGTCCAGAAACTTACACCCTCAAATTCCAACACAAATTCCACCTCTATCCCTCCCAAGCCACAAAACAGTAACCTTTTCTCCCTTCAAATCCGTTCCAACTTCTTACATTAAATCACTCCTTCTGAAGCTTAAACCTTGCTCTCCCTCAATCTCCCACCCACGTTTCTCAAATTAGCTGCAGAATCCATAGCCTATCCAGTATCCCTTTTAATCAAAAGATCTATCCACGAAGTAGCAGTGCCAGAGATTTGAAAGTCCTTCTTCACTATCCCCTTGCATAAAGGGGGGCACTCAATGGACCCATCAAATTTTCATCCAATTGCCATCCTCTCTCCAACATTCTGGAAAAATGTATACACTCAACTCCTAAACTATCTCCTCCAACAGAACCTCCTCAGCCCTCCTGTCTTTTACACATACAATAGCGGAGGCCCACGATTACAACCTCCTAGTATCCAGCCTTTTCCTCAACCTCTCTAAAAGCCTTCGACACTGTCTCTCATCCTATACTTCTAACTAAACTTTCCAAACTCAATCTATCTCCTTCCACCCAAGCCTTCTTCTAAGTTATCTGTCTCACAATCTGTTTGATGGCCCTCCTCCTGCTCACCCTACCTCCCAGTGACAACCGAGGTACCTCAAACCTCCATCTTGGGTCCTTTCCTGCTCATTATCTTTACAAATGAACTTCATACCTCCTGCAAACAATCTTCTCTAATCCAATATGCTGACAATTCGACTCTTATCTACACTTCCAACAATATCTCTGACCTTCAAACTCTTACCCAGGACACTTTTCTATCTGTTGAAAAATAGCTAGGCGATAATTTACTCATCCGGAACCCTAAAAAAAAAAAACTCCTGCTATTCCGCCCACATTCTCTCTCTTACCTAAAATCTATTTTTCTTATCTCATCCTCCAACACTACCACCATACAACCTGACTCCCACACAAAGCTTATAGGTGCCATCATTGATGACTAACTTACCTACACATCCTTCAAAGTGTAAAAAAAAAAAAATCACCAAAAACTGGGTATGCTCTACCAAAACCATAGATTCCTGACCTCTAATGCTACACTGTCCCTGGCACAGGCTCTTCTTTTCCCCTCCCTTCTCTATGCCACCCCAAGACTAACTAGTATTCAGTCCACTACCCTGGCAAAACTCCAACAAACCTACCACAAAATAGCAAGATTAATCACAAACTCCCCACATAACTCACACCACTGCCTTGCACTCAATTCACTACAATGGCTAGAACTCACTCAACAACTCCTATCTCGGTTACAAATTATTCACTCTGTACTTTATAAACCATCCTCCTGCCCTGCTCTCTCATCCTTGGTATCCATCTACAGTCCAACTAGCACACTTCGTACTTCCAACCAGCAACTCTGTGACATCTACTAACCCAAAAAAACTATAGGGAAACTACTATATAAACCCACTTTATCCCAAGCCTGGAATAAGCTTCCATCCCACTTATGCTCCATTACAAACCCTATACAATTTAAGAAAGAACTCAGACTACACTTTATAAGGACCAAAACTTGCACTTATCATGACTCTACCTAACTCCAATACTATTCTTTATTCCACAATCTCAAATAACCTCTCAGCATATTTTTTCCCCACATATTTTACACTAGCATTATATTATATATAACTAGCATTATAATATACATTATTGTATACACCTCGGATGGCTTAGTGGCAAGTCCCATGACTATAGTGTGCATGGTCCAGGGTTCAACACCTACGATGCTTTACAAATGTTTTTTTGGGTTGGGAGGGTGGCTTAATGGTTAAGGTGTTTGCCTTACAAACGCAAGGTGCGGGGTTTGAGTCTCCCAAGGGATAATTGTCTAGGCTTAAAATGGCTCATAAGGGCAGTTAGCTTAGTACTGATCTATGAACCTATTACACCTCCAGATATCCCTTCCACCCCATTCATGCACACTCATCTCTCACACCTCATCTTCTTCTTTCGGCTGTTCCCGTTAGGGGTCGCCACAGCAGATCATCTGTTTCCATTTCTTCCTGTCCTCTGCATCATGCTCTTTCACACCAACCGCCTGCATGTCCTCTCTCACCACATCCATAAACGTCATCTTAGGCCTTCCTCTTTTCCTCTTACCCGGCAGCTCCATCCTTAGCATCCTTTTCCCAATATACCTAGCATCCCTCCTCAGGACATGTCCAAACCAACGCAATCTCGCCTCTCTTGCTTTGTCTCCAAACTGTCCAACCTGAGCTGACCCTCTAATATACTGATTCCTAATCCTGTCCATCCTAGTCACACCCAGTGCAAATCTTAACATCTTTAACTCTGCCACATCCAGCTCTGACGCCTGCCTTTTCGACAATGCTACCGTCTCCAACCCATATAACATAGCTGGTCTTACTACCCTCTTGTAGACCTTCCCTTTCACTCTTATTGGTACCTGTCTGTCACAAATCACTCCTGACACTCTTCTCCACCCATTCCACCCTGCCTGTACTCTCTTCTTCACCTCTCTTCCACACTCACCATTAATCTGAACTGTTGATCCCAAGTACTTAAACTCATCCACGTTTACCAACTCTACTCCCTGCATCCTCACCATTCCTCTACCCTCCCTCTCATTTACACACATGTATTCTGTTTTAGCCCTGCTGACCTTCATTCCTCTCTACTCTAAAGCACATCTCCACCTCTCTAGGGTCTCCTCAACCTGGTCCCTACTCTCACTACATATCACAATGTCATCTGCAAACATCATAGTTCACGGGGCCTCCTGTCTAATCTCATCTGTCAACCTGTCCATCACCACTGCAAATAAGAAAGGGCTCAGAGCTGATCCTTGACGTAATCCCACCTCCACCTTAAACGTATCTGTCACTCCCACCGCAGTCCTCACCAATGTCACACTACCCTTGTACATATCCTGTACCACTCTTACATACTTCTCTGCCACTCCCGACTTCCTCATACAATACCACAACTCCTCTCTAGGCACCCTGTCATATGCTTTCTCTAAGTCCACAAAGACACAATGCAACTCCTTCTGACCTTCTCTGTATTTCTCCAACACTGTCAGAGCAAATATTGCATCTGTAGTGCTCTTTCCTGGCATGAAACCATACTGCTGATCACTAATCATCACCTACCTTCTTAACCTAGCTTCCACTACTCTTTCCCATAACGTCAAGCTGTGACTGATCAATTTTATCCCTCTGTAGTTACTGCAGCTCTGCACATCACCCTTATTCTTAAAGATAGGTACCAAAACACTTTTTCTCCACTCCTTAGGCATCCTCTGACTTTCCAAAATTTCATTAAACAATCTGGTTAAAAATTCCACTGCCATTTCTCCTAAGCACCTCCATGCTTCCACAGGTATGTCATCTGGGCCAACAGCCTTTCCATTCTTCATCCTCTTCATAGCTGTCCTTACTTCCTCCTTGCTAATCTGCTTCACTTCCTGATTCACTATCCCCACATCATCCAACCTTCTCTCTCTCTCATTCTCCTTCATTATCAGCCCTTCAAAGTACTCTTTCCATCTACTCAACGCACTCTCCTCACTTGTGAGTACGTTTCCTTCACTGTCCTTTATCACCCTTACTTGCTGCACATCTTTCCCAGCTCTGTCTAGCCAATCGGTACAGGTCCTTTTCTCCCTCTTTAGTGTCCAATCTCTCATACAACTCTCTATATGCCTTATCCTTAGCCTTCGCCACCTCTCTCTTTGCCATGCGCCTCATCTCCTTATACTCATGTCTACTTTCTTCCTCTCTCTGACAATCCCACTTCTTCTTAGCCAGCCTTTTCCTCTGTATACTCTCCTGTACTTCCTCATTCCACCACCATGTCTCCTTACCCTCCTTCCTCTGTCCAGATGTCACACTAAGCACCTTCCTAGCAGTCTCCCTTACTAGCTCTGCTGTGGTTACCCAGCTATTCAGTAACTCGTCATTGCCTCCCCGTGCCGGTCTTAACTCTTCCCTGAACTCCACCTCACAATCACCCTTTTTTAACTTCCACCATTTAATCCATGGCACTGCTTTCACACTCCTCCTCCGCTTCTTGATCACCAACATCATCCTGCAGACCATTCTATGTTGCTTAACTACACTTTCCCCAGTCACCACTTTACAGTCTCCAATCTCCTTTAGACTGGCCCTCCTACATAGGATATAATCCACCTGTGTGCATCTTCCTCCACTCTTGTACATCACCCTATGCTCCTCCCTCTTCTTAAAATACGTATTCACCACAGCCATGTCCATCCTTTTCGCAAAATCCACAATCATCTGACCTTCTGTATTCCTCTCCTTAACACCATACCTACCCATCACTTCCTCATCCCCTCTGTTCACTTCAACATGCCCACTGAAGTCCGCTCCAATCACTAGTTTCTCACCACCACTTCATCCAACTCACTCCAAAATTTTTCTTTCTCATCCATCGCACACCCAACTTGTGGAGCATATGCACCAACAACATTCATCATTACACCATCAATTTTAAGCTTCATAAACATCACTCTATCAGACACTCTCTTCACCTCCAAAACACTCTTGGCATACTGTTCCGTTAGGATAACCCCTACCCCATTTCTTCTGCCATCCACACCATGATAGA
Organism: Protopterus annectens; assembly: GCF_019279795.1. Taxonomy (NCBI): domain Eukaryota; kingdom Metazoa; phylum Chordata; order Ceratodontiformes; family Protopteridae; genus Protopterus; species Protopterus annectens. Next base: position 1,103,292,189 of record NC_056732.1, read on the forward strand.
ACAATTTGAACCCGCCTCCTATACAGTTGGCCTTACTTCCCTTCCATCTGGTCTCTTGCACGCACAATATATCAACCTTCCTTCTCTCCATCATATCAGCTAGTTCTCTCCCTATACCAGTCATACTGCCAACATTCAAAATTCCTACCCTCAGTACTACACGCCTAACCTTCCTCCTTTCTTCCAGCCTTTGGGCATGCCTTCCCCCTCCTCCTCTTCTTTGGCCAACAGTAGCCCAATTTCCGCCAGCACCCTGTTGGCTAACAGTACTGGTGGCGGTCGTTAACCCGGGCCTCGACCGATCCGGTATGTAATAATTTGTACTATTCGTATACTACTACTTAATATACACCTTACCACACCACATATTGGAAAAAAAAAAAAAAAAAAAATATATATATATATATATATATATATATATATATATATATATATATATATATATATATATATATATATATGTATATATGTATAGTACTTTTTTGTGTTACTGATCTTACCCTATTATGGCATCTTAGCTTACCACAGTGAACTGCTTTGAATTGTACTGCTAAAAGTAATTGCTTTTGAATTGTAAACTAAACTGTCATGTATACTTGTCTAACTGGAGCTTTTCTCCTCGGGTCTCTGGCCCAGCTGGACAAACCCAGTTAACATATGTCAATAAATAAATAAATCCTTGAGGGGCTGCAGCCTGAGCCAGGAAAATCTTTTAAGAACTGAACCAGTAGCAGTTGCCTTGTCACAAGCCTCCGCAGCATCATGGCTGCATTTAATGGAATGTTTTGCCACTTGTGAGGAAGTTCCCAGGATAGAGAGAACCAAGGCTTTTCCTTCTGAATCTGGAAGATCTGCAATGGCACTAGATGGCTGAGACAAAAGCTCTAAGAAGTACTTATTCATATATGTCTGACAAATGATGGCCCTGAAAGCCAAGGTGCCCGACGTATAGACCTTTTTATCCAGTCTCTCAAGGCTTCTACTCTCCCATCAGACAAAGGGTGTAAAACCCTTGAGAGACTGGGTGGCTGATGTATAGGCCTTTTTACCCAGTCTCTCAAGGGTTCTACTCTTTGTCTGATGGGAGAATTGGAAGAGGGAAGCTGGGGCCTGGGAGTCTGGGGTTTATGAAGCCTTGTGTAAGGCATCCAGAAATGCAGGATGCACAGCTGGAACTGCAGAGGGGCCAGGGACATCAACTTGTATAAGTTAATATCTTTTCTGGACTTCAGAAATTTGGTAAGTATCCCATTTAAAAAGTGTTCTCCCGTTTTCAAGAGAGTTTAACCTTCCATAGGGGAGTCAGCACAGAGTCCTCTTCAAGGGAAATATTCCTGGGGAGAAGAGACTTGTGTAGAACAATCCAGGGATTCCTCATCAGAGGAAAATTCATCAGATGAGTTATTGTCCTTTTTTGAGAAGGTTAGGGAGCAGTTGTAGGAAAAGGCTGACAGGAAGGCGGTTTGAGTGCCATGAAGGCCTGAAACAAGCTTTGAGAAAAGGTCTGACAATCTGTAGGGGCCTCCCTGATAGGGGACATATGCTTTATTTTTATTTTGCAAGAGAAACAATCCTATGCAACATCAGTTGATCAGCCAAAGCCTACATTCAAATGCATCTATCTCTTCTCTTGCTTGGGTGAGAGGTACCATCCCAGGACCTTCCGTACTTTCATGCTTAGGTTCCTCCATGACATCCTGATTGGAGATTTGTTTGACCTTCACAGACATGTTTGCAGCCCAGGTCAAGGTGGCCTCAGAACTGGGCTTGTCCTGTGAATCCGTGCCTGAAGTCAGACGAACCTCCGAGTTGACAAGCACCTCGGGAGAAATGTCTGGAGGTGCAGTGGAAGCCACAGGCTGAGGTTTCTTGGCCTTGTGCTTCACCGGCTCGGTGTCGGACACCGAGGTACCCTCCATAGGCTTAGCTAGCAACTTAAGCCATTGGTTCTCTATATACATAAGAGAGGAAAGCCTGCTTCTAAGGGTCTTCGGAACGAGGGACTAGCAAATGCTGAAGGACTTGTGGTTGTGGTTAAGGACTAAACAAAAGAGACACTGAGAATGGCTGCCCTTATGTGGCAATTGTCTTCCACACTGGCACTTGCCTTTCTTGGATGACATAACCAAAACAGTAGTAAGAGAAAAAATTCCACAACGGGGTACTTATCTGGCAAAGTTGCAAATGCTGAAACAATCAGACCGATGGTCCAAATGGCGTTCTGACTGGCGGCAGAAAAGTTCTGAGGATGGTACTTGCGTATGTCGCTTTTATGGCCTACATCCGACAGCAGCCTATGTGCAATGTCTCACAAACCCTACAGTAGTGTAAGACTTTAGTATACTGGCCAATGTCGCATCGCCATCAGGCAGGAGATACCTCCGGTTAAGAATACCGAAGCAAGTGAAAAGACATCAAATTTTATGTTTTCAGAAAAAGATTAATTTTTTGCCTTAAGAAAACATGCAAAGACTATTTTTAAACAAAACTGAATTATGCATTGTACTAGCAAATGTGTTAAGGTATTTAGTTACCAGAAAAGCTACTGTACTGCTTGCCCTTGTACCTTTTAATTTTATATTTTTCTCAGTAAACAATGTCTAGACTTCTCGATTTATTGTTTTCAACTTTAGTCAACTTGTTTCCACAGAAAAATAACAAAATGTAAAGCCACCCTCAGCTCTAGACTTCTCAACTGGCACTAAACATTTGCTTGCTTAAAGAAAACTATTTAATATGTTGTGGTGTCTCAGTTTTAAAACCTACAGGCATTCACAAAAACCTTATCATTAAATTAAGCCAAGGGCATTAATCCAGACATTCACCTATGCAAAAGTAAAAGGAAACATTTCAGTTCTACATATATTAGGATCAGTGCACTTTTACACACCATCACCCATGCCAACAGCCAAGATTATAAGCTTTTGACTTAAATGTGCTTCTGTCCAGCTTTTCTTCTCTTTTTACATTGTAATGCCTACATTTCTTAAAACTAAAAAAGAGGAAAAAAGCACCTTTTTACTTTACTATCTTCATCACGTATATCAATCACTGAAAGTACTTTATTGTAGAACATGCAATTTATATCATAAAATATTTTATACAAATACTGTTAAGAACAAAAATGATTTTACTTACAGTTACCCTTTCCACTCTCCTTTTGGTGTCCTTCCAAACATTAACAACATGAAATGGGGCATATAACTGCCAGTCCCCCAACAAAGTAAACAAAAATCCAATCTTTCTCAGCCACTTTTTCTTGTAAACTCATATTTCACAAATGTGATTGATGCTTTAGAGTCTCTCATTCACTAATTTCAGTATCACTGGTCTTCCTGTTCATCTCCCAACCCCAGACTCTTATTCAAGTCCAAGGTCCGAGGTACTCCCAGTTCTAGTTGACTCCTGTGCTTTTCTCTGTCTCTCAAACACTTTCCTTTGGAACATAGGAAAAGGTTTCTTTGGCTAGGTCTACAAGCCTTACCATCAGAAGAGAGCCCCCTTCTGTTTGATGGATCGCCCCTTGTTGAATCAACTTTTTTTTTAAATTTTATTTCCCCCTTAGCCTAGTCTGCATCAAAAATGACTTTGATCCTCCAGGAAAAAATATTCTGAAGACAGCTGGATATAGCCCGCTTGAATCTCACTTCTGCACCTCGACATTTCCCTTCTCCAGCGATAAATTAGCTTCTCCTCTTCCTCGTGTATAGTGAATAATCATTTTTCAGAGTCTGCTGTCGCCAATTTGTAATATTTTGCCTTTCTGACACAGTTTGGTCAGGGCCAACTTTTTCTGCTGGTATGACTACATTTATTTTATTTTTATTTTAAATTTGTTGACCGGGCTAGTCTAACTGGATATATGTCCATTTTCAGTAGAGGCCCGGGGAGAAAAGCTCCACATAAAAGACATACACAAGCATTACATTACATTTAAATGACAAGATGCATATTAGACAATAACAGGTGTTGAAGATTTCAAAAAGCACATAAAAGGTGATATACATTTTTATTTATTTTTTAATAACTCACACTGTAAAAGGAATGAAAAAAGGATCAAGGAGAATGGGTAGACACCCAAAGCAAAGTCAAGGAAAGAACAGGAGAACATACTAGATAATAATAGGTTAGAAGAGTTAGTTGAAAGGGGGTAAGTTGTAACTAGGATAGTAAGAAGCAGAATTCAGTTGTTCCTAGGTAGAATAAGACAGTTTAGAAGGTAACGGCCTTCGAGTGTTTATGAGAGAAATGTAATAGGTGTTAGCTAGGACTAGGAGTAAGAGAAACTCTAGTCAGGGTTGGTACAGGGACATAGCCAGTGGGTTGTAAGGTATGATTTGAATTTCTTTTTAAATACAGAGGTTGAAGAAAGAGATGCGAGTTCACCTGGAAGTAGGTTCCAGCTTTTACCAGCAGTGTTAGAGAACAAGGGTTCTCCAGCTTTATTGTTAGATTTTTGAGTAGTAACTAGTAGTTTGTTAGCAGAACATAGGTTTGTAAGATTTTTATATGGGTAGATTAGACTTGTAAGTATTGGTGTGTTATTTGGATGGTAAAGTGTTTTGTGTGTAATTGTTAGTTGGTGAAATAGAATTTGGTTTTGCAATTCCAGCCAACCCAGTTTATTCAGGTTATGGCATTGGTGGGATCTGAGTAGGGAGCCATTAGCAAATCTGGCAATGTTATTGTAGGCAATTGCTAGCTTACTGAGGTTACTTTTAGATAGGTTTGCATATATGGGGGAAGCATAAAAGTGTGTTGAGATAAGGTGGATGTGGGCTATAGTAGTTCTGGCTAAGGAAGTAAGGAAGGTTTTGATTCTACAGAGTGAGCCTAGTTTTCGGTTAACTAATTTTATTGTGGTGTTAATATGAGTGTCATAGTTGAGTTTGTGGTCAATTGTCACTCCTAAACGTTTAGTGGTAGTGTAAGGGGATATACCACCATTTTTGGATTTAGTAGTAAAGTGTAGAGGGGTGGATTTAACTATGGGAGTAAACAGTAGTAGTTTAGTCTTTTTGGGGTTAAGGAGGAGGCAATGCTGTAAAAAACATTATTCAACAAGCTCAAAGACATTTTGGGTGAGGGACTGTAGTTCAGATGGCTCAGTAGCTGAGGAGATTAAAGTGGAGTCGTCTGCGTATTGAATGGATGGAGCATGCGGGATGCTAGTGGATAGATCATTAATAAAGATACAGAACAGAAGTGGACCCAGAACAGAAGTGGACCCAAAACAGAACCTTGGGGTACACCAAGGGAGACAGGGAGGTGGGAAGATAGTGTGCTGTCCCAGAGCACTGCCTGCTATCTAAGTAGGACTTGAACCATTGTAGTGCTAAGCTATCAAGTGAAAGGAACTTAAGTATATTTAGTAGAAGGTGATAGTTAACCATGTCGAATGCTTTTGAAAGATCTATAAAAATAGCAGAGGACAGGGTATTGTTATTACGTTTTTTGTTAATGTGGTCTGAAAATGATAGGGGGGCTGTAGTGGTGCTATGGAAAGGTCGGAAGCCATGTTGAGAGCAGGTAAGATGTTATTTTGGAGGAGGTGGTTTAGTAGTTGTAGATGGATGCATTTTTCCATGATTTTAGCTATGGGAGAGAGAAGGGCAATTGGACGGTAGTTAGAAAGTTCTGTTGAGTTACCACCTTTGTGTAGGGGGATTATATGTGAGACTTTCCAGATGGTTGGGATGGTGCCTTCAGTAATGGTTCTATTAATAAGGATAGAGATAGGGTAAGAAATAACTTTAGCTGCTATTTGAAGATACTTAGCAAGTAAGAGGCCAGCTGAGGGGGTAGATGGTTTAAGTTTTTGAAGGAGGGTACAGATAAGGGAGGTAGGGACAGGTTGGAGTTGGAAAGTGGGTGGTGGGTTATTTAAGGATGAAAGGGGATTAGAGGATACAGGGGGAAGTGAGTTAGCAAATGACTGGACAGCTTCAGTGAAGAAGGTATTGAAGGAATCAGCAATTAGTTTGGGAGCATCTTGAGTATTGTCAGCTGGGGTTGGTGTGTGAGAGTTGCCTGGATATAGGAGTCTATTAATACTTGACCAGAATTTTTGTGAACTTTTTTGATTGGTTTGTTGGAGTTGAAAGAAGAAGTTTTTTTTTTATCTAACAGTATAGATGCTTTAGTTGAGTTTCCAAGTTGTTTAAATTTTAGATGATCTGATGGGTTTTTGAGGTGCGCCATTTGGCCCATATTTTATTTCTTAGTAGAATCTTTTTCTTAGTTTCCTTCGTAAGCCAAGGAGCACTTTTGGTTCTGTTCCTAAGAGTACGAACAGGGGCATGGTAGTTTAGGATTTCAAGGAACTTAGAGTTGAAATATGCCACTGCTTCATCTAGTTGGAGGTGTGTTAAGGGTGACCAGTTGCATACACTCAGTTCCTTCTGGAAGGGTTCTGGGTTAAAATAAGAAGTTATGTACCTACCATAACGTTCCATGTTAGTTGTCTTCTCTCGCCTTCTTTCTTGCTTGATGGGTTCGGAGCCGATCCCTCGCCCACTCGCACTTGCTAAGCTCGAGAGTTTCTTCTACCAGCTCGAGGCAGCCCCATATCCCATGATGCAAGGCGGTAAGTACCCAGATCTCGTTTGTTAACAAAGGGCAATAGCACCAAGCATTCAATACTTCCCAAAGGAAGAAGAAACTTACAGATGGAAAAGGACCAGGTCTGAATGGTCTTTAGCATAATAGTTTCTTATACAAGGTCTGTCCAGGCCAGGGGGAAGGAGGGAGGGTCGAAAGAAAGAAGGCGAGAAGACAACTAACATGGAACGTTATGGTAGGTACATAACTTCTTAATGTTAAGTTGTCAATCTCGCCTTCATTCTTGCTTGATGGGACCGCGTCCCTAGCACCTCTATCCTGGGTGGCTCAATGGAACAAACTCTTGAGGACTGTAGAGCCAAAACTGGCTCTGTCCCTGGAGGCCAAGTCCAATTTGTAATGGGAAACAAAAGTGTGAGGAGTGGCCCAAGTGGCGCTGCACAAATAGTGTCCAAAGGCAGTCTAGCTTGAAAAGCTGTAGAAGTAGCTAAACTCCTAGTTGAATGTGCTTTAGGTTTTGAGCACAGCTGTTTTCCCCTGATCGTATAAATTTCAGTGATGACCGAAGAAAGCCATCTGGACAAAGTCACTTTAGAAACAGGAAGGCCTTTTTATTATCCGCATAGGAAACAAAAAGTTGATCAGATTTTCTAAATTTTTTGTTCTGTCCAAATAATATCTAAGCTGATGGTGGACGTCAAGATAGTGTAGCTTTTGTTCAGCTCTATCTGAATAGTTAGGAAAAATACAGGAGATCAATGGATTGATTCAGATTGTTCTTTGAAGCGACCTTAGGTAAAAGGATGGATTAGTTCTCAAAGATACTCTGTCTTTGTGAAAAATCAAATAGGGGGTCGAACCGAAGAGCATGAAGTTCAGACACCCTCCTGGCAGATGTAATAGCCACTAGGAATAAAGTTTTCCAAGAAAGATATTTCAGGGAACAAGAAACAGCTGGCTCGAAGGGGAAGAATCAAGGATGTCAGCACTAAATTTAGATCCCACTGAGGAGGAGGATTCCTGATTGGAGGCTTTAGTAGGAAAATTCCTTTCAAGAAGGCCCTGCAGAGCCTATGGGACATAATATTATGATCTGCTATCCCAACATGAAAATTAGAAATAGCAGCCAACTGAACTCTGACTGTGGAAGAAGAGGAGCCTGCATGAAAAATCTCTGCTAAGAAGTCCAGAACTGCCTGAACAGGGGCAGTAAAAGGATCAATATTTTGGGCCTTAGCCCAATAAGAGAAACGTTTCCATTTGCTTATGTAAATCCTCCTGGTAGAGGATTTTAGTGAAGCTACTATGATGTCTCTAACTGGGTTAGAGATCAAAGGAAGCCTGGCTAAGGAAGGAAGTGGAGCAACCATGCTGTGAGGTTGAGAGAAGGGATTGACCGGTGCAGCTGACCGGATTGGTGAATCAGTAGATCTGGCACTGGGTCCAGATGCCACGGCTGCACCAAAAGGTGATGATGGAGGAACGGAACCAAACTTGTCGAGGCCAGTAAGGGGCAATGAGAATCAATTTGGCTCTCAAAGCGGTAGCTTTCTGGATCACCTGAGGGATCAGAGGAAATGGAGGAAGGCATAAAGAAGTCCCTGGGGCCAATCCTGGGTCAGAGCGTCTCTGGGGATGGCCTGATAGAGGAAGAGGCTGAAGAAGTCTGGACATTTGCTGTTTTGGGGAGTAGCAAAAGATCGCAACATGGGCGACCCCATTCCAGAAAAATCTCTTCCGCTATAGATTGCTTGAGAGACCACTCGTGAGGCATGAGAATAGCTCTGCTCAATCTGTCCGCTATAATGTTGGTTTTCCCAGGGATATGCATTGCTACCAGAAACCGATGAGAGGAGATCGCCCATTGCCATAGTCTGAGCGCTTCTCGACACAAGGGGTAGGACTTGGTTCCGCCCTGTTTGTTGATATACCAAACTACAGACATGTTGTCTGTGTGGACTGCAATTGTCCCTACGGGAAGAAAGTCGTTGAGGGCTTGCAACGTTAAAAGCACTGCTCTCATCTCCAGGACATTTATGTGCAGATGGTACTCGAACGGTTGCCACGTCCCATGAACCATCCTGCCCTGATAATGACACCCCCACCCGATCAGGGAGGCATCCGTGGTGACAGTGGCTATCGGGGACGGAGGTACAAAGCACCTGCCTTGGTGAACCTGAGACGATGTGATCCACCAAGCAAGATGTTCTTTGCATGTTTGTGTCACCAGAATCTGGTGACGCATTGGGAGTTGCTGGTATGACCACTGTGTGAACAGCATCCACTGAAGGAGGCGCATGTAGAATCGAGCCAGGGAAGAAGAGTAATGGCCGCAGCCATGAGACCTAATACCTTTAGAACCATTCTGGCCTGTACTTTCTTGCTGGCCAGAATGATCCTGACATGAGTCTGAATGTCTGAAACTCTTTGTTCTGTAAGGGTAGCTGACATCCGAACAGTGTTTAAGTTTGCGCCTATGAAGGTAATAGACTGGCAGGGCGATAAGGATGACTTTTCAAGTTGATTGAGATGCCTAAATGAGAACAAAGGTCTATTGTGTAATCCCTGGCTTGTATAAGCTGATGCCTGGTGGTGGCTGACAGGAGCCAGTCGTCGAGATACGGAAACACCTGGAATCCTTGACGTCTCAGGTGAGCCGTGACCACTGCCATGCATTTGGTGAACACTCTGGGGCTGTAGTGAGACCAAAGGGCAGGGCTCTGAACTGGAAGTGACTGGACCCCAGCCGAAGCGGAGAAATCTCCTGGAGCGTCTGTGAATTTTGATGTGATAGTACGCATCCTGAAGATCTATTGAGCACATCCAGTTGTCCTTCTGTAAGAAGGGCAGAATTGACTGAAGAGTGACCATTCGAATCTTGTCTTCCTGACAGACTTGTTGAGTCTGCTGAGATCCAATATTGGTCTCCAGTCTCCCGTCTTTTCGCGGACCAAAACGCACCTTGACTACATTCCGGGCTCTGAATGGCCTATTGTAACTGGCTGAATGGCTCTTTTCTGCAGTAGTTTTGCGCTTTCTAACTCTGCAATCTCCCTCAGCCCGGGTGGTACATCTGGAAGGGAACTTGAGGGAAGGGACTTTCCTCGAAAGGAATTATGTAACCCTTGGATATGATCGACTGTACCCATCTGTCTTGAGTGAGGGAATGCCAGGCTTCTGGGTACAGTGATAATCTTCCCGACTGCCTCCAAGGAGGGACAGCCGGGCAACACCTCAGGGATGCTGAAAGGGCTTATCAGAGAGAGGCTCCCTGTTTCCCTGGTTCTTCGGACCCCCTCTGCCTCTAGAGCGGCGTCTGTTGTTGTTACCCCCTCTGCCTCTAGGGGTAAACTGACCACGTGAATCCGGCGTGACTCCTTGGGATTTACGGAACCACATCTTCCCACCCTTCTGTCCTTTGGGATAAGGCCTAGAAGGGGTGGAAAAACGGACTCCAACAGCAGAAAGAGTCTTGCCATCTTGCTCACACCTGGTCAAGGTTTCCTTGACCTGAGGGCCAAACAAAGCTGACCCATCAAAGGGAGAATTTGTGAAGGACGCCTTAAAGGGATCCGCAAAATCACATAGCTGCATCCAGGCTTGGCGTCTAAGAGCCACACCTGTGCCTGCGGCTCTACTCGCTCCATCCGCAGCATAAGATATTAGCCGCATGGAGGAGTTAGCAATGGAATTGAGGGTTCCTAGCTGCGAAGCAATCTTTTCTTGAGCCCCTGCAGCTGTAGGATCCTGAACTACTTCTCCCAGCTCCTTCAGGATATCTCTCTGGAGTCTGGTGAAGTGACAAAGATAATTCAGCGAACGCATAGCAAAGGTCGCTGAGGAAAACATCCGCTTGCCGTACCTATCCATGGTCCTAGAGTCCTTATTAGGAGGATGGACGGGCACGGAAGGATCTGCAAGTTCCTTTTGGTGGCCGCAGCCACCACCATGGCATCAGCGGGACACCCTTGGTAAGGAATTGTTTGTCACTCGGGGCAGTGATAAATTTTGAAGGCCTCCTAGGGACTGGCTCTACAGAGTCAGGAGCTGCCCACGCCTTTCGTGCAATAACCTGCATAAGGGGGTCGAAAGGCGGAGACACCCAGGAGGTGGAGGGCCGAGATCCAAACGCCTCTAGGTATACTGACTCATCCTCAGAGGGATTGTTGGTGGGCCAGTTTCCCTCTGTTTCAGAAGTTCTAGGATGTCTGAGAAGGAGACATCCACAGAGGGGGATCTAGGGATCCCTCTGACTCATCAAAGTCAGTATCCAGTGACAGACTCGGGGAGTCTACATGCTTCCTCTTACAAGTCCTCTTCCTAGGAGGATCTCCCAAACATCAGGAGAATCCTCGGAAGAGGGGAAATTCCCAATGGGGAAACCTGAGGCGGAGGATCTCTGGGTCCTGTAGCAAGAGAAGTGGCAGAGATGTCAACAGGTACTATAGAGGGAGGAGCTACGGAACAGACTGCTGACTGATACCAGTGGCCAGTTCACTCTTCATCACGTCCAATGCTCCCCTCCCAGGCAGGTCCGAGAGAACCCGCTCCGAAGAGCTAGGAACTCCCGGGACCACCGGAAGGGAAGTCTCCGAGGCAGATGTCGGAGCCGAGCTCACCAAGGCCGAGGCTCCAAGGGGAAGAGCGGGCTCGGACAAGGGTCCGATGCCACTCACCCCCTCGGAGGAGACCATGGAAGCCCGACCACCGAATCCCTCTAAGGAAGAGGAGATAAGAGTAGAGGCTGAAGGAACAGAAGGGGGTATCCGTCCTCCAGCCGTAGCAGTAACCATGCCCGAAGACTCCAACTCCAAACTCTGGGGTAGAGTTGAAGGAGGAACTGTAACGGGGTGTGGACCAACAGTCTGCTGAGACGGACTGTGCAACATTTGGGCCAGTACCTGTGACTTGAGTAATCTACTGACCACTCTCTCAAGGTCATGATCTGACAACCTGGATGACCTTGAAGATCGGCTCCGATGGCTCCGTTCCGATAGAAGAGGCGAAGCCGGAGCCGACAGTATCGGCTCCAAGGAAGGAGACCTCGACCTCTTCCTGGAATGAGCCATCGGAGCCGATACTATAGATCCTGTCGGAGCCGACTTCTCGGAGCCGACAGGAAGCCTCGATGTATCGGCTCCAGCTGGAGCCGATACAGCCACCAAAGTAACGGTGTCGGAGCCGATCGGAGCCGACACCGATGCCTGTGCCACATGGGTGTCGGAACCGATCGGCGCCGACATCGGTGGACAAAATAGGTTCGGCACCGATAGCCATCGGTGCCGAACGCTTTGTCAAGCCAGAATCGGCTCCAGCCGGAGCCGATCTCGACTCAGTACGAGTCGGAGCCGAGGCCGCAGGCTTAGGAACAGAAGCCTGGGCCTTGGAAACTTTTGCTGGTTTTGATGGAGCCGACTTAGCCGGAGAGCCCTCCGGCTTAAGAAGGCCCCTAAGAACCAGTTTGTTATGTCTCTCCTGCAGGACTCTCTGGCTGAAGGAGTGACAAATAGCACAGGAGTCCTGCAGGTGAAGAGGGCCCAGACAATACAGGCAAGAAGTGTGACCGTCTGTCAGAGACATCTTCTGACAGCACGAGTCACACTTCTTAAAACCTGAGACCCTCTCCTTTGACATGGTGCCGAAAAAACACACACCAGTCAAAATTAAGTTAAATAAAATACCAAAAGGTATTCTACAAAACCAATACACACACCCTAACAGGGGGGGGATGGGATAGGGTTTTAAGATACACTAACAAAAAATAAAGGAGACAGGGAATTTCTGTCAGAAAGGGAATAATATAAATTTAAAACTATCAATACAAGTTTTTTTGACTAAAAGGGGCTTAAAACTCACAAAAGTGAACAACTTACCAGGAGCTGGTAAAAAGAAGACCTCCTAAGCGGCAAATGAGATCTGGGTACTTACCGCCTTGCATCATGGGATATGGGGCTGCCTCGAGCTTGTAGAAGAAACTCTCGAGCTTAGCAAGTGCCGAGTCGGAGCCGAGGGATCGGCTCCGAACCCATCAAGCAAGAATGAAGGCGAGATTGACAACTTAACATTGTTCATTACAACATGTAGTTCTAAAAATTAAGGGGCTGGGAGTATTACTCATGTCGAATTATATAGGTAAGGGAGTGACCACTGATGTCAACTGGTAGGATACCTGTCATGTAGGTCGTGGAAACAGTATTTATGAGGATCCAGTCAAGGGTGGATTCTTTGTTTGTGGGGTTGTGGATTCGAGTAGTTGAAGTGATGACTTGGGAGAAGCCATATAGGTTAATATGGTTAGAAGGATTATTAGAATTACAGGTTTTACAGTCTATGTTAACGTCTCCTAGAAGAATGGTTTCTTGTGGAAAGTTAGTGGACAGCCAACTGAGGATATTTTCAAGGGAAGTGATATTATTGCCTGGGGGAAGGTATGAGCATACAATATAGATGGTCTTACTAGAGTTTAGTTGTAGCTTAGTAATAAGAATTTCAGTATTGCTATCAGAAGGTGGCTGAGTATTAAGAGGAGTAAGTTGGAGGCCTGCTTTACATAACAAGGCTATACCCCCACCATTTTTGTTAAGGCTATCTACTCTTATAATATTATAACCAGGAGGGGTGATTTCATAGTCAGGGGTTGTTGGTTTTAGCCATGTTTCTGATAGACAAAGAATGTCAAAGTCAAGTACTTCCAATAGGGCATGAAGGTAAGTCACTTTATTATTGACACTTCGAATGTTAAGATGAGATATGAAGAGGGAATTAGGAGGCCTTGTAGACGAGTGTGAAAGGAAAACGAAGAGGGTTTAACTGGGTAAGTGAGTTTAAAAATGGAAGGGCTAGGTTTGGGATGAATGTCACCATCATGCAGGAGGTGAAGGGATAGTCTAGGTGTGTGAATTTGAGTAAGATGCAATATATTATGTATTCTTTTCACTAGATGGTGTTTATAGTTAATGTGGATGACTCTATGATACTTTGAGAGAAGATAGGTGTAGATGTAATGTTGATGTGTTCAAGAGTTACTGATGAGGATGTTAGGGAAGGTCTTTACTAATATAGGTCTTGGCTGCTTTCTCATGGCTAGGTTTGTAGTATACACACAATCTGCCCTTTCAGTTAACAAATCCTGCTGTGTAATACCAGTTCAGTTACTTATTTGTGCCTTCATAAAATTAATACAGCCTACTCCTTACAGTTTTTCTCTGATACAGCAGAAAATTTCAGATTTTCTCCGAGTGGTCTGTCTTCTAACACTACAATTTCTAAGACAGTTCTTCTTGAGCAGTCTCATACTCAGCCATCCTTTACATTTCACCCACTGATTTCTGCAATTTTAACAGTTCATCTGAACAGCTGTTTAAAATTTCTTCCAATGTTTCCAGCCGTTTGATATTTGAATATACTCCTTCAATGTTTCATTTATTTTAATCAACTCTGAGCACATTTGACTTACTTTTTCCTTTTAAATTACTGGAAGACGGCTCTTGTTCCAAAGCTGGAGCTTGAACTGTTTTTTGTTCAACAGCTGCAGGATTCTTCCTGATCAGTGTTTTCTCTTCACCTTTTCTTTTTCATTTTCTTTCAGGCTCTCCATCGTTGTTCATTGCTGGTAACCAAGCAGTGTGCTTACTAGTCAGTAACTGAATTTTACTAAAACAGATAAAATTATTGGCCCTTATCTATCAGTTTCTTTTTTCACAGTGGGAGAAAGTTGAAATTAAACTGCTGATCAGTGTGCAGCCACCTCGGAAAAACCCATATATATTTAGGAGCAGGTTTCTTTATCTCCTTTAATACCTACTGCATGTTCAAAGAAAATAAAACTGACTAAAAGGTAGCAACATTACTGAAGATGCTGGACATTGGGGTACATCAAAAACTCACCCTGTTCTGTGTGATTAAATCCATTCTTTGAGGAAGCTTGTGGTAACTGCCCTTGGCCATTTTCAAAAGAAGGGAGAAAGTACAGTTTTGTACCTACCATAAATGTAGATGTTCGAGTGTTCACCCTGCTGCAGTCAACAAACTTTGGTTATCCTGTCGTCAGGCGGTCCCGCACTCGGCCTGAATTCCAAAGTCTTGGTCCGGCGTTGGTTGCTGTTGCTTCTTCCCTGATGTCAGTGCACCAGGGGTATATAAAGAGGCATCCGACGCCATTTTCTTCAGTTTTTCTTGGCCCAGATGTCAGGTGCCCCCAATAGGTAGGCAAAATATATATATATAGCTAGATAAAAATAAAACATTGCCCTTTAGGCACAAGCAAATACACCACAGAGGTTGTATAGGATAGAGTGGCATAGATTAGTTCAGCTAGTTCATTGGGGATGGAGGGAGGGTAACCTGGACTGCAGCAGGGTGAACACTCGAACATCTACATTTATGGTAGGTACAAAACTGTACTATGTTCATCATGTTACCCTGCTGCAGTCATCACACTTGGGTTGAATTCCAAAGCTAAGGATGGGAGGTGGAGTTAAACAGGGTTACAAGAAGCTAGTAGGCCCTGCAAAATTGCAGTGGCAAAACCAGCTCTAGTCTTAGAATATAGAGGTAAGTGATAGTGTTTGGTGAAGGTGTGTACTGAACTCCAAGTTGCAGCTTCCAGAATATCCTTGGTTGGCACTCCCCTGAGAAAGGCTGCTGATGTAGCTGTAGCCCTGGTGGAGTGGGACCTAATGTTAGCAGGTACCGGTTTCCCATGATGCATGTAGCAGAAACGTATGCAATGCCCTATCCATTTAGAAATAGTCTGTTTTGAGATAGCTTTTCCTTGTGATCCTGTAGCATAGGCTACAAAGAGCTGGTCAGTTTTTCTGAAAGCCTTAGTTTTATCCAAGTAGTAACGTAATTGCCTGTGAATGTCCAAAGAGTGCAGGAGTCTTTCTCCTTTGTTCTGGGGATTTGGGAAAAAGGTGGGCAAATGAATGGTTTGGTTTAGGGCCACATTGGATACCACCTTTGGCATAAAAGAAGGGTTAGTTCGCAGAGAGACTCTGTCTTGATGAAAAATGAGGAAAGGCTCCATTGCCATTAGTGCCTGTAGCTCTGAGACTCTTCTAGCTGAGGTTATTGCTAGTAGCAGGGCAGTTTTCCATGAAAGAAATTTTAAATCAGCTGAAAAAGCTGGTTCAAAGGGCGGCAGTGTAAGCTTTTCCAGAACAAAGTTGAGATCCCAAGTAGGTGTTGGTGCTCTCCTTGGCAGTCTTATGTTCTTAGCCTCTTTGAGGTACTGTCTTAGGAGTGGATGTGAGAATAAAGGAGAATCCGTGTTGTAATGAGCTGAAATTGCTGAGGCGTGGATCTTAATAGATGAAAAGGAAAGTCCTTTGTGCAACATCTCAGTTAAATATTCTAGAATCTGAGGAATGTTTGGATCAAGGGGATTTTGGGCTTTAGCCTGGTTCCAGGCACAAAATCTTTTCCATTTGTCTGAATAGGTTTTCCTGGTGCTGGGCCTCCTGGCCTCCAGAATGACATCCATAACAGCTTTGGATAGAGGTGTTGGCTGGTTGTTTAGGTAATTTGCCATGCAGCCAGGTTTAAAGTCTTGAGCTGGCTGTGTAGAATCTGATTGTCTCGCTGGGTGAGCAGGTGAGGAATTTGTGTTAAAATCCATGGTGGGCCGTGGGCCATATTCCTTAGAATTGGATACCAATGCTGGGGTGGCCAGTCTGGTGCAATGAGTATCATTTGTGGCCTCTCTAATCCGACTTTCAGCAGTACCTTTGCTAGAAGGGCAGTGGAGGAAAGGCATTACAGTGTCAATGTTTTCCAACTGAGAGGGCGTCCACTTTCCAAGCTTGTGGATGGAATGTCCTTGTGCAAAATTTTTGAAGTTGGTAGTTTTGGGGGCTTGCAAACAGATCTATGTGTGGGCGTTCCCATTTTCGAGTTATCATTGCAAATACTTGTGGATCTAGTTTCCACTCGTGTGGATCCATGATGTTTCTCCTTAGGTCGTCTGCCAATGTGTTTTTCTTTCCTGGCAGGAATTGTGCTTGTAATTGAACCTGGTAAGACAGTGCAGTGTTCCACAAGGTCATTGCTTGCCTGCATAGAGGGTAGGAATGTGTGCCCCCTTGCTTGTTTATGTACCACATTACTGTGGTATTGTCCGTCTTTATTATTAGTTGTCCTGGGTGTAAGAGGTCCTTGAAAGCTGTTAGGGCATTCTGTACTGCTAGCATTTCTTCTTGATTGACATGCAGATGCCTCTGATCTGTAGTCCATTCTGAATGCACTGTCTTGCCATGTGTGCTCCCCAGGCATAGTCCGATGCATCTGTCCTAGTTTGCCTGGCTGTGGGTAAGGTGAAAGGCTGACCCTTGTTGAGGTGACATGCCTGTACCCACCATAGAAACTCCTGTTGAAGGCAGGGAATGAGTGGTATCATTGTTTCCAAGCTGTGGCTGTGCTGAGTCCATATGCTTTTCAGGTACCATTGTAATTTCCTCATATGCAGTTTTGCAAATGGTAGTAGTAGTATGCAAGATGCCGTGAATCCCAAGGCCTGCAGAATTTTTCTTGCAGGGAGTTGGGTCTTTGTTGCCATTATTTTGAAATATTGAGTCAGCTGATGTTGCTTGTCTGGCGTGAGATAAGCCATCTGGGCCGTTGTATTCAAGCTGGCACCCAAGAATATTATGTTTTGTGAGGGCACTAGTTTTGATTTCTTTTAGTTTACTGTGTACCCTAGGCAACTTAGAAGGTGTTTGACAAATGCCAGATGCTTTAAAAGAATGTCCTTGCTTTCTGCTTGAATAAGGCGGTCGTCCAGGTATGGGTATATTTAAATTCCTCTTTGTCTGCAGTATGCAATTACTGGTGCCAGGCATTTTGTGAAGACCCTGGGCGCAGTAGATAAGCCAAAGGGCAGTGCAGAGAATTGATAATGCGTTGAACATGCAATGAAGCGTAGGTATCTTCTGCAATTTTGTCTGATAGGGACATGCAGGTATGCCTCCTTGAGGTCCAACGTTACTAGCCAAGCATTCTTGCCCAGCATGGGAAGAAGCTGCTGTAGTGTTAGCATCTTGTATTTTGGTACTTGCAGATAGGTGTTCAGAATAGAAAGATCCAGGATGGGTCTCCATGCTTTGTCCTTTCTTGGGACTAGAAAGAGTCTTGAGTAAAATCCTTGTCCTTGCTCCTGTGTAGGTACCTGTTGAATGGCTCTCATGTCCATGAGAGCTGTAATTTGTTTTTGTGCCTCTGCCCATTGATTTGGTGGCAGGTTTGGCATTCCTTTCATCCTTGGTAAGGCATGAAAGTGGAATCTGTATCCTTGAGAGAGAATGTTTAGGACCCATTTGTCTTTTGTGATGTGCCAGTTATCTGCAAAAAATGCTAATTTTCCTCCCAAGGGAGCTGCCAGGAGAGATTTGCTTGGTAGTTTGAGGATTGAGTCATTGTGTTTGTCTTCTGCTAGCTTGGGGCCTGTCTTCTCCTCCTTTCTGGGTAGCAGTACCCCATTGGCAAGGTTTGTAAGGGTCTTGTGACGGACCTCTGCCCCTTGGGCGTCTGTATTTGCCCCTCTGTGATCTGTCAGAAGCTGGAAAGGATCAGTTTTTTGTTGGCCAATTTCTGCTGAAACAAGGGGGTTGTACCTGCAAAAAAATCCTTGACCGTCTGCATAGACATTGCCTTACCCTCCATTTTCTTTAAAACCTCTTCTGCTTTGACACCAAATAATACATCCTGCTGTAAAGGTACATCCAATAATTTTGCTTTAACATGATCAGGAAGGGTTTGTTCTTTTAACCAAGCATGTCTACGTATGACAGAGCCAGTAACAGCTGCTCTACAGGAAGCTTCCAACGAATCAAATCCGCATAGTAAAGTATGTTTGCCCACCTGTTCGGCTGCATGCAACAGATCCTGCATTTCCTTGAATTCAGACTGTTCAGTATGTGTGCTCATTTTTTGTTTTAATTGAGACATTAGGAATTGCTGATATTCCAGCATGTGAAACTGACAATTTAATGCTCTCATAGCCAGAGTTGCTGAAGTGTATATTTTCTTTCCCCATCTATCTAGGGCTCTGGAATCCCTTTCAGAGGGCACAGGATTTTTAGCCATAGAAGCTTTAGCTCCCTTAGGACCCTGGGAAATTATTTCTGGGTCAGCCACAGGGCTTTTATAAAGGAATTTGTGTGAGTCAGGTACTCTGTAGTATCTGTCTGGTTTGGCTGGAGCAGGAGGTAGAGAGTCTGGATTTAAACTAGACTCCAAGTAAACATCATCCACAATATCTAAAACTGGAGGGATAGCAAGAGGTCTGTGCTGGGGTAGTAAAAGGAACTCCCGGAGCCTTTTCTTAGAATCAGAGTAGTCCTGGCCTTCCCAGTGGAAATGTTCCCTCATGGTATGTAAAGTTTCCCCAAAGGAGTAGTCTTCAGGGGGAGATGCTGAGGGAATACAGTCTTCAGCATCAGAGTCTTCATAAGGTGGAAAAGTGTAATTCTGTTCCTAAGAAGAATCCGAGGAAATTGAAATCTGGTCAGAGGAAGCATAATCTTCCTCTTGTCTTGGTCTTTTATCAGGAGGGGGATGGGAACCCCTGATTAGGGTAATCAAATCTTCAGCCATCTTAAGCATCTGTTTCTTAGGCATGGGGCCTTGAACTGTAGACTGATGTACAGTCTTCTTAGGTTTTAAAGGTGTTTTAAGCTTAGCATAAGATTTAATGGTGAGTGTAGTCAGTCTGAAGACACCTTCTGCAACCGAAGGTGTTTCCACTGCACCGGGATCTACTTCTGCTCCGGTGTCGGAAAATGGCTGCATCGGCCTAGTAGACTCCGCTTGAGAATCCACAGCTGTCTGGGGTTCTAGTTCTGCGGTCGTCAGGGGCTGCGTAGGCACCTCACTGAAAACTGGAGAACCGGCGACAGGCCCAGCAGAGGCCTCGGATTCTGGCTTGTTCCTAGGCTGCCTGTCCTTACCCTTGCGTTTTTTATGTATGCCGGTCGTCGGCTGCTCCGACGGCATGATATAATTAAATTTCCTACCAAAGTAATGTTGTGTGAAGTCAAAACGGCCTTTGATAGTCCGTTTATTAAACCTAGCACAAAACCGACAACCTGTGATGTCGTGGTCTGGGCCTAGGCAAGGAATACAATAGGAATGGAAATCCTTATGCGGTATTTGCTTCCCACAAGAAATGCAATTGTTAACTTTTTCTGACATCGGACTGAGGCAAGAAAAGGTTCCCCAACGGGGTACTTAGCTTTATTGAAGACTTCGGACTGAAATTCAAATCGAAAATCTCAGTGTCGGCCGACCGGCACTTGCAAACTGCTTCTGCTTCGGGCACCGCACAGCAAGAAACACTGAAGAAAATGGCGTTGGATGCCTCATATACCCCTGGCGCAATGACCTCAGGGAAGAAGCGACAGCAACCGACGCCTGACCAAGACTTTGGAATTCAGGCCGACTGCGAGACCGAATGATGACAGGATAACCCAAGTGTGATGACTGCAGCAGGGTAACACGATGAACATCCACTGTTACCTGGGCCAAAATGGGGTCACCACAATTACCTTTGGAGAGTCCTGAATCTTGAGGAAAACTGTGGTTCTCAGAGTACAGGCCATACAGAAACATTCCTGTCCATGGGAACAAATAGACATATGTCTTCCATGTTAGCCTGCAAGCAGTCCTGGAGTAGAAGTCCTTTGGCTGTCTGTTATGAGTGTAGGTAAACAGATCTAACTAAGGAGTTCCCCATAGATGGCTCAACTCCAGGAAGTCTCCTGGGTGCAACTTCCACTCATGAGGGTCTGTCCTGGTTCTGCTCAACTTGTCTGCCACAGTGGTTTCTGCCAACTGAATGTATGTAGCATAGAGGAACAATATGAACTATAAATAAATAGAAACTACATTTCACATCAGTAACAAATATAAACCATGCTTAGGTTCACAGGTTGGTACTAGGCTATCGGCCCTAAGGCCTATACAACCCAAGCCATAACAATTCCCTGGCTATTTCTTCCCACACTATTTACTTCCCTGGACCCCTGTCTAGTAGGGCGACTGACGTGATTCCCTGGGGTGAATTTCCTTTCTCCCATCCAATCATCAAGGTTCCTTTTGAAGAGGGCCAAAGAGGCGCTCTGCTTGACATGTATGGGCAGTCTTTTCCAGAGTCTGGGGAGTCGCTGGGTCAGGAACCTATCCCTCCAGCATGTTTTGTTTATTGTGATGACAAGATTTAGATCCCTGGAGCATGTGGCTCTGAGGGATTGGGATTTCTTTAAGTGTAGCATGTCCAACAGCTCTGGGTTTGACATGGCCTTGTATGTTAAGCAGAGATTGCCTCTGAGTAGACGATATGCGACAGAGTATAGCTGAAGTATTTTAAGGTGGTCAGCATAGGGCATCTGCTTTAGACCTGTGATTCTTTTAGTGAGGTATTTCTGCGACCTTTCCAGTTGTTGCAGATGTCTTGAGAGGTACATACCAAATGGGGCGTTGTATTCTATAATGGGTCTAATGTGGGATGAGTACAGTGGGACAATGACCTCCTTTTTTCTGGATGAAAAGCCCTTAGTGATGAGGTGTGCCACATAGAAGGATTTCCTGACTGTTGTGGAGATGTGGTTATTGAAGGTGAGACCACTGTCAACCTGTGTCCCTAAGTCTCTTATCACACTTTCGGTGTTTAGTGTACTGCCACCTATGTGATAATTCATGGGTACATGTTTTTTCCCAAAGGGGATAACTATACATTTCTTGGCATTGAGCTTGAGCCCATGGCTCTGGCATCAAGCATCTGTTTCTGTAAGGCACTTTTATAGAATATCCACATCATTTGGGGATTCAATAATGGCTCCCAGTTTGCAGTCATCTGCAACTTTGTTAGCCAGAGTCCCTTAGTGTTGGCCTGTACTTCAGAGAAGTAGATGCCAAACAAGAGTGGTCCCAGGACAGAACCCTGAGGTACTTCACCTGTCTGGAGCTGGATATGGAGTCGCCTACTTTTACAGTCTGGGTTCTGTCAGTAAGCCAGTTGGCAACCCATCGAGTGACGTAGGGATTAATGCCCAGCTTAGTAAGTTTATCTATGATTCCAGAGTGGGGGATGGTGTCAAAGGCCTTGGCGAGGTCCAGATAGGCTGTGTGGACTGCCTTAGTCTTGTCCACGGCTCTGGAGACTGATTTGAAGAAGTCAGTAAGGTTCAGGAGACAAGATCGGCCCTTCACGAACCAAAACTGGGTGGGGTCCAGTGTTTTAAGGTTGCCAATGTCTTTGTTTATAAGTTCCATGAAAATACGTTCCACGGCCTTGCAGATCAGGCTCGTCAGACTGATAGGGCGGTACTTCCCAGGATCCAAGGTGGATTCCCCCCTTGTGGAGTGGGATAACTGTAGCTGTGCGCCACTCAGTGGGCACGAAGCCCGAGGTGAGGGTATGATTAAACATGACACTTAGGTGAGGTGCCAATTCATTTTGTAGTTCATGTAGTACACAGCCCGGGATGTCATTTGGTCCCATGGATGCTGCATTCTTAGCTTTGGAGAGTGCATTTTATACCTGTGTGGCCGCTATTACCGGAATTTGGCAATCTTCCAGTATTGAGATGGGTCATTTAGGGGGTGAGAGGGGGGTAAAGTTGGCACTGAATTGATCTGCCAGGATATTGGCAATAACCTTGGGATCAGAATATTTAATGCCATTCTGTTGTAGCTCAGAGCAGATCTGAGCATTGCCATTTAGATTCTTGACATAGTTATAGAATGCCTTGTGGTTGTCTTTGGAATCTTTGGCAATTTTATTTTCGTAACTTGCTTTGGAGGATTTTATGAGGGATCTCAGCTTCTTACCGAGGCTGGTAAGGGAGTTTTTTGCCTCTTTCTTTAACAATATCTCCGACACATTATAAAAACAAATCTGGATAAAAACATAAAAAATTCATGGTTTTGGGATATTGACTGTTCCTCCCCTTGAAATACAATGCTCCTGGGCTTGTAACTATCCCATTCTGAATACCCCCAATAGGTTCCATTATTCTTTCTCTCTCAACTGACGCATTGTCTGTCCAATGCAGAACTTTCCACAAAGCCACTTGTGTCCACAGAACACTGCTTTTTGGTAGCAGTTTTTACTATCAACTGTCCCAAAATGGCGGCCATTAATATTCAACTCTAACACTTCAGAAAAATATGTGCAGGTAAAACATGTTTATATCAATGTTAGATAATTTATAACTAAAAAGAATGAATAATGAATTATGAAATATGTGTTATAGGAGCTGTATAATGCATTTATGCATTCTGCTTTTGAGCAAGCATCTCCAAAGCCCACGATGAGTTAGTTGGTTGCAGCTATAAAAACTGATCTTTAATGATGGAGTTAGAACCTTACAAGGGTCAGCCAAAGCTCTAGGTTTTAATGATGGAAGCACCAAGGGTCCTCTTTGGTTCCTCCAATGACTCATCACCTGACTCCTCCTTCATTATGCCAGAGGTCTTTCTGCCAGTATTATGAAGCCACCTTGCTGTAACTCCTTTTGTAGCTCCATATTGTGGGGTATGGCACATGCAACAAATACCTTAAAGCAGCTCTCCAGTGCATACTGCAGTGTGCCACCAGATATATCCAAGCAGCAGCAGAAGCAAGCCCTCCTAAGTTCAAATATGCTCGCCAGTGTTCCAGATCTGTGACAGTGTGGTGTTGTATGCCATCTGTATCATGGCTGAAGTCGATGAATGAGGGTCATCAGCCAAAGCTCCAAGGCATGACCTGCATCACACAAGATTGGGCATAATTATGAGTGGCCTAATATCTGTGCACATGGGAACAACATACATGGTATCCTGTGGGTGGCAATTTGTGCACTTACCAACTAGAAGACCCAATGGAGAATCAGTGCATATCAATCACTGGTATGGATCACGTGTGCGCCAGATGTGGAAATCATGGGAACCACATGATCAGTGTTATAGACACATTACATATAATACCATGAGCACTGCATACCACTTAGTAGTTGATGAAGTGGAAGCTATTATAGCTAATATAGTGGATGTCATGCGGGGCAGGTGGAGTCTTGATGGCAATGCTGATGCAGTTAATGGCCATCAGGCTACATCACAGAATACCCACAGTGGTAGATCTTTC
This sequence comes from Protopterus annectens, assembly GCF_019279795.1. Classification (NCBI taxonomy): domain Eukaryota; kingdom Metazoa; phylum Chordata; order Ceratodontiformes; family Protopteridae; genus Protopterus; species Protopterus annectens. Next base: position 1,103,315,872 of record NC_056732.1, read on the forward strand.
TGCTGCTGTCTTCAGAAAGCAAATATGCTCCATCATGTGCTGTAGCATCACTCTAAGGAATGCTTGCAAAACTTCTGATGTAACCCATGTCAAATATTGGAAAGTCTCAACAACACAAATGGTTAATGCCACAGAAACCTTCATGTGCACTGGGATAGGCAGCCCAATCATCCCCCTTGATTCCATGTGAGGATGGCACATGTCTAATAACTCTGGTATGCTTCCTCTGTTCACATGGTAGTAGTCAACAATGTGCTGGTTACAGAGGTGATGGTATCTTAGATGCTGAAGGTTCAGACTATGATGTGGAAGGAGACCCTCACAAGATCACAAACATTGGTTTTGAAAGAGGCCACTAACACATGCTGCCCTGTTACTACTGACCCTACTCTTATCATAATGCAAGTGAAGTTCCTGTGCGTCAGAAAACCTGAGCATTCAGAACAGGTGACTGTCACAGCTCACTCTGATAATTTTATACATTTTTGAATTATTTCACTATGTTGATTTTGCCAGCTACACATGCATGGCTTCTATTAGTATGTTGACACTCATTTGTATTCCATTATGTAGTTATTTGCATTCTGTGTATGGCACAGTTTCTCTAATAGGTCAGGCTCGCTCTCTGTCTCTCTAAATTGCATCCTTCCTACTTCTCGCTGCTTACCGCTCTAGTTCACATAGCTGTGTGTGATTTGTTTTTTTAATACCACCCAGTTTTACACTAGGTAACTTAAGTATAAAAGAAGACAAATTAAAATAGGAAGTCACAGAGCAAGACAAACAAGTAGCACTAAATATTTAGAAAAATATGCAGCACCTTTGTAAGAAATCACCAAAATGAATGGAAAAAACTACTTGATAAGAACGAAGTACAATTAATACCGGGTGAGCAATTTGGTACAACTACAAAAATTATTTTTTTGAGATGGGATACAGAATTAGAATTGTCTAGACATGGTAAGGCCTTGCCGAGTTTAATTCTGGTGGCTCCCAAAACAGCAATTACTACACACTGGAGTAAAAGTCTAAACCAAATGTACTAGAAGTAGTGAATATAGTTGTTGTTGTTGTTTGTCTTTCGGTACTCATGATTGGCAGTAGATTTTTACGAAACGCCGAGGTGCCAGCTCGACACTCAACCTTTAACGAAGGCACGCCATGGAGATAAAAGAATTGGGGTCTTTAGAAAAGGATAGGGGCAAATTATATAGAAAAACTAGGAATTGTGGCAACAGTAAATGTAGAATACTGTTTTGTAGAAGGAATGGGATTTAAGGGAAGGCAGGAATTGAATGAGCTATATAAGTGATGTATAATGTTTACAACTGAAAATGTTAACATGGTTTGCTTTCATTCATATAAATGTATGACAGCCTATGTCATAAGTGATAATTCAATAATAATGTTTCGTGTTTAAAAAAAAAGGAGTGTAGTTACACTTCCAGCACTCCGCAAGGTGTTTTCACCCAGTGTGGTCTTGAAAGAGCTAATGTAGATGGGATTTTATTACTTGATTTTGAAATAGTAACTGTAAAATGTGAGTCACCATTCCAGTTTGCAGCATGCGGGAGTATTATCAAGAACTTGTTAAAGGATTTTGTGTGTGTGTGGCAAGTTTTGTTCCATAAGCCAAGCATGCCTTCTAAGTAGTGACCCAGTGAGAGCAGCCCTGCAAGATGCTTCTAAAGCGTCAAAACCACATTGCAAAGTATGTTTACCAACTTGTTCTGCAGAATGCATTAAATCCTGTACTTCTTTGTGTTCAGTACAGTCAGGAATCAACATCATTTTCTGTTTAAGTAGCCCCATAACATGCTGCTGATACTTTAACATATGAAACTGGCAATTTAAAGCCCTAATGCCCAAAGCAGCAGAAGTGTATAGCTTCTTATCCCATCTGTCTAAAGCTCTAGAATCTCTATCAGAAAGGGGTAGGGTTTTTGGCAGCAGTAACCTTAATGCCTTTTGGTCCTTCGGAAATGGTCTCTGGATCTGCAGAAGGATTCTTGAAGAGGAACTTGAGAGAGTCAGGTACTCTGTAATACCTGTCAGGTTTTCTGGGAGCTGGAGGTAAAGTGTCTGGAGAAAGGCTAGATTCCAAGAAAGCATCATCTACAATGTCCAGAACAGGAGGGATAGCTAAAGGCCTGTGCTGAGGTAGGAGTAAGAATTCCCTAAGCCTCTTTTTGGAGTCAGAGTAATCCTCGCTTTCCCAGCGGAAATGTTCCCTAAGAGTGTGCAAGGTTTCACTGATAGAAAAATCTTCTGGAAGAGAAGCAGAAAGAATGAAATCCTCTGCATCAGAATCCTCATAAGTAGATAAGGGCAAATCCTGGTAATCAGAAGGAGCAGGAAAAATCAGATTCCTGATCAGAAGAATCAGAAAGAAACTCAGTTCTAGGTCTCTCAGAGGGGGAAGGCTGGCTTCCCCTAATCAAGGTAATGAGGTCGTCAGTCATTTTAAGCATTTCTTTTTAGGCATATGGACCTGCGGTTTGGTCGTCGGTTTTCCAGGCATGGTGCGAGTTTTAGGCCTGGATGAAAACGATGGCATCAGTTTAATATGAATGTCTGTAGGCCTGAATACACCCTCAGAAGCTGGTGCCTGCACAGCGGCTCCAGACCCATCCAAGGTAGAACATCATAGTCAAAGAAGCATCTCGCGGAATACCAGACTCCGAATGGGTCTCAGTAGAGGCCTATGAATCAGAAGTAGCAGGTATCTGGGGCTGCGAAAGCACCTCACTGAGTACCGGTGGACTGGCGACTAGCTTAACGGAAGCATCGTCGGCAGTTTTGGACCTATGCGGTCTGTCTTTATCCTTACATTTTTTCGGAAGATCGGTAATCGGATGGCTTGACAAAGCCATTTTGGACTACACAGAACGAGTACGAAAATAATTAGCTGCAAAAATAGCCCGACGGATAGTTCGGGTGTTGAATAAGGCACAAAATCGACAACAAGGGATATCGTGGTCTGCGCCTAAGCAGGGGATGCAGTAAGAATGAAAATATTTATGAGGTATATGCTTTTCACAGGTAAGACAATTGTTAAATTTTACTGACATCGGTTAGAGCAAGAAAAAGGATCCCCAACGGGGTACTTATCTTTTTTGAAGACTTCGGGTCTGAAACTTGAAAACGAAAATTTCAGGAGTCGGCCGACCAGCACTTGCGAACTGCTTCTGCTTCGGGCACCGCACGGCAAGAAAGACTGATATAATGACGTTGGCTGCATGTTTTATACCCCTAACGACCTGACGTCAAGGAAGAAGCGACAGCATCCGACGCAGAAATCCGAAGACTCTGGTATTCAGGCCTGCTGAGGGCTACCTGCAGGCAGATAACTCAAATGTGATGAATGCAACAGTGAAACAAGAAGAACATCCACAAGGCCTTCTATAGTTATGTAAAGAATCTCCAGGGCAATACCCAGATTTGCTCTGAGCTACTGCACAATGGTACCTCCTATACCAAACCAACAGATATTGCCAATACAGTGGTCGACAGATTCAGTGCCAACTTTATCACCCAAGGGTCAGTCACAATATCAGAAGATTGCCAGGCACCCAGTATTACTGCTACACAGATTAAAACAGCACTGCCCAAGGCCAAGAATACAGCTTCTATAGGACCTGACAATATCCCTGCCTGTGTTCTACATGAACTAAAGAGTGAACTGGCACCTCATCTGTGTGTCCTGTTCAATCACAGCCTCACCTTAGGCTTTGTCCCTACCAAATGGTGCACTGCTACAGTCATCCCTATCCACAAAGGAGGTTCAACTACAGACCCTGGGAGCTATCGCCCCATTAGCCTGATGAGTCTGATATACAAAGCTATGGAACGCATCATCATGGACCTAATAAACAAGGATAAAGGGAATCTCCAACCTCTGGATCCCACACAGTTTGGTTTTGTGAAGGGTAGATCATGCCTGCTCAACTTGGTCAACTTCTTTGAGTCAGTCACCAGAGCTGTGGATGAAGGCAAGGTGGTTCCATACAGCCCACCTTGGAGTTAGTGGAGAATGGCACAAAATACACTGAACCGACTGATATAGCCAACATTCTGGCAGACAGGTTCAGTGCAAACTTCACCCCCCTATCACGCCCAAAAGGGCTCATAACTATACCAGAAGAATGTAGTGCCCCTGAAATCACAGACACTCAGGTTAAAACAGCCCTCTCCAAAGCCAAAAACACAGCATCAATGGGACCGGATGGTGTCCCAGGCTGCGTCCTACACGAGCTCAAAGATGAAGTAACCCTCACCTAAACACACTGTTTAAACTCAGCCTCTCCACAGGCTATGTGCCCACAGAGTGGCGCACAGCAACGGTTATTCCGCTCCAGAAAAGTGGAGCCACAACGGACCCCGGGAACTATCGCCCTATAAGCCTGACTAGCTTGGTCTGCAAAGCTAAGGAGCGCATCATCATGGATCTCATTAACAGAGACATTGGAAACCTCCAAACACTGGACCTTACCCAGTTCGGCTTTAAGGGCAGATCATGCCTCCTAAACCTGGCGGACTTCTTTGAGGCAGTTACCAAGGCTATAGACAAGGGAAAGGTGGTCCACACAGCCTACCTAGACCTCGCAAAGGCCTTCAACACCATTCCCCACTCAGGTATTATAGACAAGCTCACCAGCCTGAGCATAAACCCCTACATCATGAGATGGGTTGCCAACTGGATCATGGACAGAACCCACATGGTAAGAGTTGCGGCAGCTAGGTCTGACTCTAAACTGGTTACAAGTGGCGTTCCCCAGGGTTCAGTCCTAGGACCCTTCCTGTTCAGCATATACTTCTCAGAGGTACAGGCAAGCACAGGAGGACTATGGCTGAACAAGTTTGCAGACGACTGCAAACTAGGAGCTACAATTGACACTCTGGCTGACACAGACATCCTCCAAAAGGGTCTCACTGAGACAGATACCTGGTGTCAAAGCCATGGCCTCAAGCTAAATGCTGAAAAGTGCATGGTCATCCCCTTTGGAAAAAACAAAGTACCCATAAACTACCACATAGGTGTTAGCCCCCTAAATACAGTAGACGTAATAAGGGATCTGGGGACTCAAGTAGATAGTAACCTTTCCTTTGATAATCACATTGCCAAAGTGGTTAGAAAATCCTTCTATGTGGCCCACCTAATCACAAAAGGGTTTGCATCCAGATTGAAAGAGGTCATTGGGCCCCTCTACGCATCACTCATCAGACCCATCATAGAGTACAATGCCCCATTTGGGATGTATCTTACAAGACACCTACAACAACTGGAAAGGCCACAGAAGTACTACACCAAGAGGATCACTGGCCTCAAGCAGATGCCCTATGCAGCTCGACTGAAGAAACTCCAGCTGTACTCGGTTGCATACTGCCTACTCAGAGGTGATCTCTGCCTGACATACAAGGCCATGTCCAACCCAGAATTGATGGACATGCTCCACCTAAAGAAAATCATATCCCCTTCTAGCCACACACTCCAGGGATCTAAACCTCACCACAACAATAAATAGGACGTGCTGGAGGGATAGATTTCTGTCCCAGAGACTTCCCATGCTCTGGAACAAGATTCCAATCTACATTAGGCAGAGCTCCTCACTAACCCTCTTCAAGAGAAACCTTGATGAGTGGATAGGAAACAGAAAGTTTACCCCAGGGATCCCTTCAATGGCTCTGCTGGACAGAAGCACATTGAACTAATCTAAGGGGGCGGCGAAAGCAAACACATTCCTGCTAGGCTTATAAATGCTTTTGGGCAGATAGCCTAGTACCTACCTATGAACCTATACATTTGATGTTCAATAAATTATTTTAGTGGTATTACTGTGTACTATCTCCGTGACTTTCAAACTCCATTGCGCACACCTGAAATTCACATTGTGCAAGTTCATTGCACCATGTGACAACCTAGCCAGGAGGTATCCAAGAAACCCAGGCTGATGATTGAAACTTTTTGTCCTTTGAGATGAAGGGGAAACTACAGAAATAACTGTGAAAGCCTGGAAAAAAGGATAAAAATTTGAGGACATTCCCATTTATGTGGATTATGATTATTTCTTTGAGACAAAGCATATGCAGAATGCTTTTATTCTGGTGATAAGATCCTTTAAGGACAAAGGGATGAAATGGACGATCATATACCCATCATGACAGACACTATGGACTTTATCATGAATCCGACCAATCCAAGGACGAGCAGGCATTATGGGCCCGGCAGAATAATTGTGGCAGGAACCAAGGACAGAGGAATGAAAGGCCTGAAGTTCGATAATGTACACAAGTCAGCTACTTTCCCCTTTTCAAAGAGAGGGAGTGACAATAGAAGATGGACTCAATCCAAGAGACAAGGAAGAGAGCGATCTCTCAAGGTGGAACAGATGGATCAGTTAGTTAGTTAGTTTATTTTGTTATTTGGACTGATTGTCTAGGAATGGGAAGGGGGGGTAAGATGGTGTTTGATATATGCTTGAGGAAATAGAATTGTTTTATGTTTATGTACAGAAACAAGGACATGCAGATATGTCTTTTGTCTTCTGGACTGATAAAAAGAAGGTGGGGAAATGATTAATGCTTTTTTGGATTACTGTGATGGCATTATTAGTATCAGCCTTTGGAACAAGATGGTTTGAAGGAATTGCACTGGTATTAATTTTTTTTTTTGAGTGGTCCTCTTTTTTTTTCTTTTTAACATGTCTTTTTAGAAAGCTTGAATATTTATGTATTTAACAGTTTTCCTATCAGTTTTCTGTTGTGGTTTCCAGTAGATAATTTAGAAGGGAAAAATGAAATATCAGTATATGTATATGAAGGAATACTGATTAACAGTAAGGTTCTAATTTATCTAGCTCTAATCTTTCCCTGACACATTGTTTTTGTTTTGTTTTTTTTTTTGGTTTAATGTGTCTCTGGATTGGAAATTACATTTGGAATCCTAGTGAGCTGAGACATACCAAAATACAGATACCAGAAGGTAAAAGACTGGACAGGGTAACAAGTGTAGGCACTGTTATTTGGTTTATTTTGTGTACTTTTCTTTTTTTTTTGTTTTCTTTTCTTTCTCCTGAGGTCAAAAGCAATCTTATAGGATATCTAGGAAGAAATAGTGTGGAATGGGTGGGGGGGGGATTAAACAAAGGTTACAAGTAAACTGTCCCTACCAAATGGTGCACTGCTACAGTCATCCCTATCCACAAAGGAGGTTCAACTACAGACCCTGGGAGCTATCGCCCCATTAGCCTGATGAGTCTGATATACAAAGCTATGGAACGCATCATCATGGACCTAATAAACAAGGATAAAGAGAATCTCCAACCTCTGGATCCCACACAGTTTGGTTTTGTGAAGGGTAGATCATGCCTGCTCAACTTGGTCAACTTCTTTGAGTCAGTCACCAGAGCTGTGGATGAAGGCAAGGTGGTTCCATACAGCCCACCTTGATCTGGCCAAGGCCTTTGATACCATTCCCCACTCAGGAATCATAGAAAAACTCACTAAGCTAGGCATCAACCCCTACATCACTAGGTGGGTTGCAAACTGGCTCTCAGGTAGAACCCACAGTGTGAAAGTAGCTGACTCCAAGTCAGACTGTCGACCATTCATGAGTTGAGTCCCACAGGATTCAGTCCTGGGTCCTCTCCTGTTTGGTTATCTACTACTATGAAGTCCAGGCCAACACGAAGGGACTCTGACAAAGTTCGCAGACGATTGCAAGTTGGGAGCTATTATTAACTTCCCTAGTGATGCTGACATCCTACAGAAAGGCCTCACTGAGACCAACGATTGGTGTCAGAACCATGGCTTTAAGCTCAATGCCAAAAATGTGTCTTCATCCCGTTTGGGAAAAACCCGGTTCCCATGAATTACCACATCGATGGTAGTCCACTGAACACAGAAGGCATTATGAGAGATCTGGGAACAAAGGTTGACAGCAACCTCTCTTTTGACCACCACATTGCCACTGTGGTCAGAAAGTCCTTCTATGTGGCACATCTCATTACTAAGGGTTTTGCATCCAGGAAGAAAGAGGTCATTGTCTCCTTCTACTTTTCCCTCATTAGGCCAGTCATCGAGTACAATGCCCCATTTGACATGTAGCTCACTAAACACCTGCAACAACTGGACAGGCCACAAAAGTTCCTCACAAAGAGGATCCTAGGCCTTAAACATTTGTCCTATACGGATAGACTAAAAAAAACCTCCAACTATTCTCTGTCTCATATTGCCTACTTAGAGGTGATCTCTGCTTGACTTTACAAAGCCATGTCTGACCCAGCTCTGTTAGAAAGCCTACATCTAAAGAAATCCCAATCCCTCCACACCACACGCTCCAGAGACCTCAACCTCATTACCACAATCAACAGAACACACGGGAGGGACAGGTCCATAACACAGAGACTGCCCATGCTCTGGAATATACTTACCATACATGCCAAGCAGAGCAGAGCACCTCACTGGCCCTCTTCAAGAGAAATCCTGATGAGTGGATGGGAAATAGAAAATTCACCCCAGGGATTACTCCAGTGGCTTTATTCGACAGAGACACTGGGAAATAAGGTCGGGTGGCACAATACCAGGGTAATCCTATGGGCTAGGCTTGGTAAAGGCCCTAGGGCCATTAGCCTAGTAACCTAATAATCTCCCTCATCCAGCTGTCAAGTAGATTAGCTTGAACCAATTCTCCCCAACATGCAACACCCCCCCCCCAAAGAGGAGAAATGGGGAAGAGTAGAAAGGTGATGAAAAAGACGAAAAGTTGGCTGTTGGCCACTTCACCACATTCTCCCACCCAACCCTACCAGAAGTCTGTTCTAAAACTCAGGTTGCCAGTGGCACAGATGGACATTCTGCAGTCAGGAGGCACAATACTGGCCACTAGATTTCTGAGGGGGAGGGGACCTGCCTTTTCAACCCTTTGTCTTGTTGACTACCTCTACATCTTTCACCTCTCCAGGCCTGTCTTACCTCAAAAGCCTTCTTTCTGTACAACTCTCAAGTATGCACTAAAGTCCAGAGAGTTTAGTGTGTGTGCTTGGAAGTGTTTACATAGTTATTTTTCTACCTCAAGCAGACTTCAGAAAAAAAAAGAATTCCTCAGGTAGACAGCAAATGCTGGAGGTGTGATGGAAAACAGGTAATTGGGAACATGCTTATTGAGAATACAACTATTTGACAGATTTAAAAAATTCTCTCTGGAGTACTTTGTGACAAGTGTTGGAGGAGCAAATGTGTCATAACTAAGGAAATTATTTGTTGGAGGAGCAAATGGCTGTAACTAAGGAAATTACTTTTTGAGTGGAGATACAGGATCTAAATTTCTCAGAACCAGTAAGGCCTTACTAACGTTAATGCTACCGGCTGCCAAAAAGCAATTACTAGAAAACAGAAATCAATCTAATCCAGCTGTAATCCAAATAGCAAATATTTTAAAGCAGATAAAAGAACTGGAGCCAAGATCTTTAGAAAAGTAAAGGGAGAAATTACACAGAAAAAAAATGGAATCTGTGGGAACAATAAATGAACAAGTTCAAGAGGAGGGAAATTTAAGGGAAGGCATGACTTGAGCAAATATGCAATGGGGAGTGGAATGAAAATTGTTTAAAAGAAAGTACAACTGCACTGGATTACAATAAAGGAATGCTATTTTTTTTTTTTTTTTTGCTACTGCACATGTATGTATGTCATATTTTTTAAAATGTAATGTTTAACAAAGATGCTTAAAAGAAATCATTTTGTTTGAACTGATGTGCAATTTTTTCATAGGTATATACTAGGCTAAGGACCACCAGGGCCCTTTAATAACCTATCCACACAACCCAACCAAATTGCATCCCTTGATAACATGTTATGTTTGTTAGAAGACTGCTAATAAAGCTAGGTGAGGGGGGGTATGTTAGTTAAGTCAGCCTCTGTCTATAAGAGACATGGAGGCCAGCCCAGGGATGAATTTATGACTACCCATTCAATATTAGTTAGAGAATGTTTACTGTTGGCCTCTGCCTATGAGAAACATGGAGGGCCAGCCTTTGGATGAATTTGTGATTTTCCATCCAATGGTCAAGATTACATTTGAATAGGGTTAGGGACAGACTCTGCTTCAAACGGATGGGGAGCCTATTCCAGAGCATGGGATCATTTGAGTCCCATATCTGTCTTGGTAGCATGTTCTATTTATGTTGCAAACAAAGTTCATATCCTTGGATCTAGTGTTTCTGGTGCTGCTTGTTTTTTTGGATGTGCAAATGCACCATCAGGACTGAATCTAAGGATGCTTTATATGCCAATCACAGATCGCCTCTCAACAATCTGTAAGAGACTGAGTATTAAGACAGGGCTCTAAGGTAATCTCTGTAGAGGACAGTGTGTTAACACTGAATTCTCTTGGCGAGGAACCTCTGTGGGCATTCCAACTGTTGCATATGCATAGCCAGGTACATGCCAAAGGGGGCATTGTACTCAATGACGGATCTTCTAACAAACTAATAGAGTGGTACTATAACTTCCTTGGACCTGGATGCCATACTCTTACTTATAAGATGCGTGACACAGAATGATTTTCTTACTACCTTTCTTACTGTGTGTTGCTCAAAGGCCGGATTACTGTTTACATATGTTCCCAGATCTCTAACTACAAGGTCAACTCTTAAAGGTGTCTTGTCTAGGGAGTAATTTGCAGGGGTAGACATTTTCCTAAAAGGCACTATAATGCACTTCTTTGCATTGAGTTTTAAATCCATGGATTTGGCACCAGTCACCTGTCTGTGTTAAACCCTCTTGCAGGATGTTAGTGTCATTGGGGAATTTATGATAGCTCCCAATTCACAGTCTGTGAACATTGTGAGCCTGGCAGACTATTTTCCCTGCAAAAGGGTCTCTCATCAGCTGGGTAATTCCTACTGAATCCTGGGATGGGTGAGTTATGACTTTGCAAATCTTGATCTTCTCATTCAGCTTTCTGAAAAACTCTTGCCCAGGGGTGCAACTAAAAGCTACCCTTTCACATCCTACAGCATCAGACAAAATCTAAGTTAGGCATGTCTTCTAAGCATGCCTACTGACCACCGACACTAGCTTAGACCCCCAAGCAGCCTCTAGATACACTACTCCTGGGTCCAATTTTGGGTTTTTATAAAGATACTTGGGACTTCCTAGACACTATACAAAATGCTCAGCTCCTCAGTAGCAGGTGAATGGGCAACAAGTCCACAGATGCTGACTCAAAAGCATCCCTACCAACCTAGATAACTGGAGAAAACAAAAGTAACTTTACTCCTTGCTCAAAAGTCCTGGCAATCTTTCCTGGACTCAAATACCTCCTTGTACACGCATACAAACTGTTCCTGCATGAAGTTTAACATTTTCCTAAAGGGGATATCCTGTGGGAAGGGCACAATAAAATAGCTTTCTTGTCATCCTTACTGTAAACCTGACAAGGAATTCTGGGGAAAAATAGGCTATGTCCTTCCTTTCTAATTTCAAATACAGTGGGGCACTCCCTTGTCTTCTGGGGTGGGGGTGGAATCCAATCATGAGTAGCAAAAGACAATCCCTCTCTAGAGGGAGGAACTTTACCAGCAAACGTATCAAACAGGTCCAGTTCATGACCAAGCTCAGTCACAACAATAAGGTTACTAAACTGTTGCACAGCTCAGAGGGAGAGAGTGTCAAGTCTAGATATCCTGAAATCATCATCCAAGGCCTAAGTACGCAGTCTTGGTATTTACCTCCAAAATGGTTGGGAAGGAGGGGATTGAGAAGAAATAAAAGACAGAATTGTGAATGTACGAAGTTAAACCTCACCAGATCTGATGTTGGCAAGACTCACTAGGACTGGGGGTGATGTGCCACTAATCTTGATCTTTGTCTGTGGACTGCGAACTCTTTTGGTCACGCCATTCTTTGACGCAGTCTAGGTTTTACATCACTGGTGGAGGACTATCCCTGGGAGAAAGCCTGTCTCCACCAAAGTCTCAAATTTCTTTTGATGTAATCCTTTTACATTTCTGTCTTGCGTCAAAAGAATTTTCTTTTTGATGGCTGCACTGCACTTGAAACAGGACATCTAGTGTTCCTCATCTAAACAGAAAAGGCATTGTACATGAAAATCTTTTAGAATTTATTTCTACCTGCACATTTCTAGCTTTCCTGGGGACATCATTTACCTCAGAACTGTTCTGAGTTTCAAACTTGGACAGTCATCCAACCTGGAAAAAAATTCAATGTATAATGCAATGCGTTACTCGATGTAAAACAAGTTTCCAAATTTGGATACTTATTTCTCAGGAAGTAACCTGGGTGGCCCCAATACACACACACACACACACACACACACACACACACACACACACACACACACACACACACACGGACTGAGAAATGAAAATTTATTGTGACAAAAAAAAATGGCGCAAGCTGCTTCTCCTAAGGAATATGTCAGTCCTATGCTTGGGGCAGCGGATGAGCTCAGCTCACTCAGAATATCTACTAAGCTTCTTGAATTCAGACCATAAAGTACAGTTGTGCAAGTTCCAATTAACTGTAAAAGTAGACACTCATAGAACAGACTGCCTTACTGGCATATGGGTAGTGGTGTCCTGCTAAACTCCCCCTGGCAGTCTGTCAAGAGTTCAGAACCACTCCCACTGTCTGTCTGTCTGTGAGGTTGAAGAACCAATCACCTGACAGGACCACGACAGCTTTTTCATACTCACAAACAGGACCCTTTCAATTTTTGGAGGTTCCAACAGGAAGAGCAGATGAAACACAAGTATTGAGAACACCTATTGCTCCATACCAAATGCTACACCCACCCACTCAAAAACATTGTTGAACCAAACTCAACAGCACCTCAACAACCAACTATATACACCCAATAAAAAGGGGGATGGTGGGAGGGTACTGCCACAGTAAGGCAGTGTGTTTGATGAGCATCTACAGTTACATGTAAGTGGAACTTACACAACTGTACTAGGTTCATCAAACACACTACCTTACTGGCAAATGGATAAACTCCCAAAGCTTATCAGCCAGGGGTGAGGAAGGATAAGGGTTCAGAAGCCCTTGAAGAATGGTCATCGAAGTCTACACTGGATGTAGAAAAACATCCAGTATGTAGTGCTTCATGAAGGTACTTCGAGTCCACTCCTTTTCAAAATGTCACTGATGAGGAAAAGACCAGAGTAAAAGTGCCTGTAACCTTGCTTGGATTTCTCTCACCAGTGAGGATGTAGCAAAAAAAAAAAAAACCCCACCAAAGGGCAACACGCATGCAATGAGAGATGGGTCGAGCTTTTTTATTGCTCCAGAGAGGGGAATGAAAAGCCTTTCGGCCTTCTGAAAGGGCTTTGTTCTGTCAAGGTAGTACCTGAGCTGCCTATGCACATCAAGGTATAAAGTTGTATCTACATGGAAAGAATCCAGGGAGATTAGAAGACTGACAGAAAGTGAAGACTGAAACCAGTTTTGGCCTGAAAAAAATTATAAGTGCATAACACAACCCTAACCCTGTGGAAAATCTGGTAAGGCTGTCCCACAATGAGAACTTGCAGCTCAGAAACTTGCCTTGCAGATATCAGAGCAATAAGCAAAACAGTTTTCCACATTAAGAAATCAAGGTCAGAGTGAGGTGCTGGTTCAAAAGGTGGTAAAGTCAATTTTTGCAAGAACTTAGTTGAGGTCCCAATAAAGAGGAATCTGCTTGTGAGGGGGTCTTGTAAGCAATATTCCTTTCATGAACTGTTTTGCCAAAAAAGAATCAGCCATCAAGCTTAAATGGCTACAAAATGCATCTTAATGGATACATATGCTAAGCCATCCTGAAGTAGCTCACACCAATACTTCAAGACCAGAGAGGTATCAACCACAACGGACTCTGTTTCCATTTAGGCACCACTTAGAAAAACCTCATCCATTTATAAACATAAGATTGTCTAACATCGGGTTTACCGGCCTCCTTTAACATCTGTTGCACATCCTCAAGATGCAAGTGCCTAAATGGAGTCAAGACAGAATCATCCAGTCTGTCAGTAGAAGTTTCTCCAAAAGAGGGTGCACCAGTCACCCCTGAGACTGCATAAGCATGTCCAGCATGTGAGGAAGTCTGTGATAATTGCCCTTTTCCAATACCTTAAACAGGGAGAACCAAGACTGCCTGGGCAAAAAGGGGCTACCACAATGATCTTTGGCATTTCTCTCTGAACTTTCATTAAGTACCTTGAGTGTCACTGGAAAGGGTGGAAACACATACAGGAACATTCCCCATCCCGGATAATAAGAATGCATCTGTCCTCTAAGCCTGGCTGCAAGGATGTCTGGAACAGAATTTCTCCAGCAGTCCATTTTGAAAGGAGTTGAACAGATGTATTAGAGGTGTTCTCCACCTCTGGGCTAGATCCAGAAACACCACTGCCTTGAGATTCCACTTATGCAGGTCTACCCATGATTTTCTGTCCGTTTGTTCCAATGTTCTATCCTGACAGGATGCCTGATGCCTGAAGAGACAAAAAATACTGAGAAGCCCTCTCCCAGGCTATCACTACCAACTGGTACACAGAGTAAGACCTTGCAGCCACTTAGCTTGCTGAAGTATATCATCACTACAGTTATGTCTGTAACCACCAGAAGAGGGCCTGGAATCCAAAGGTGGCGAGAGCCTTTCAAGGTGTGAAACACTGCCAACATCTCCTACATATTGATATGCTTCTGTGCCTTCTTGAGTCCCCAAGTGGCTAGCACTTGGATCCCCTTTGACACAGCTCCCCATGTGAGGTCTGATCCTGCTATTTGGACAGATTCTACTGGCATGGGGGGAAGCCCCTGGAATGGCACTCAGCTGAAGTCTACACCACTATGATTCTCATCTGATGAAAAAAGCACCAGCAACTGGAATTTCAGGGAAAGAAGGTGCTGTGTCAAAGAATTTCACACATATCAGAGTTTTTATCATGTCAAGATGGCCCAGTGGTAAAATGAGAATCATGGAAGACAACAGTCCAAATGTTTCTAGAATTCTCTTGCCAATGAAACATTCTCTGGCAAAATTCCTGAAACACCATCTGGTACAACAGGACCTTGTCTTCAGGCAGAAAAGCCAGACTTTTGTTGAAGTCGAATAAGCACCCCAGAAAGACAAGTACTTGTGAGGGTGTCAAACTTGCCTGAAGGAAATTCAACTTAAACCCTAGATGGGACAGCCAGGATGAGACCTTCTCTAGCGATTCCATACACCTGGACGGAGACTTTGAACAGATCAGCAAGTTGTTCAAGTATGGACAAAAAAATGAATGCTCAGCGTGCATCAGTGGGCCACTACAGGAGTAAGGCATTTGGAAAACACTCACATTGCAGTAAATAGCCCAAAGGGATATACAGAAAACTGACATTGCGAACTAAACGCAACAAATCTCAGCTATCTCATAAAGTGATTAGCCCTGTGGACAGGAAGAAAGGCATCCATCAAGACCAGGGTCTCTATGAAGCAGTGGTCTGGAAACAGAAGCAGCACTGTCTGAAGGGCTCACATCTTGAACCTGGGGACCTTGACAAATGTATTTACAAAAAAAAAAAAAAAAAGTCTCCCACCAGTCTGTATGGCTGAGGTTTACTAGAGAAGAAACCTCTTGTTCTTTCATGAAGAAGCGACTGGTTCTATGACCAGAGTCAAGCATTTTCTGGAGAATAAGAGGAAATAAAGTCTGTTCTGGAAGATGCGGGGGAATCCTCCTTGAACGGAGAGGAAGATCTTTCCAATTCCATTTGAAAACCATCAACAATGTTTAGCACCCATCTGTTGCAATCCACTGATGATCAGGCTGTCCTGTAGAGAACTAACTAGAGATACGAGGAAAATACAGTTGTGTACACTTACCATAAATGTAGATGTTAGAGTATATTCACTGTTGCAGTCATCACAGTTGGGTCATCTCTGCCAGGGTAGACCTCGGCACGCCCGAATACCAGAGGGTTAGTATTTCTGCATCGGTTGCTGTCACTTCAGGACTGACGCCAGGTCGTCAGCAGTATAAAGTAAGCCAGTCGATGCCATTACATCAGTTTTTCTTGCCTGTCAGGAGCCCCCAAGTGGGAGCCAGGTTATGGTAGAAGAACCCCACCAGTAGAAAGTAAATACCTTCCTTGTAAGGAGAGAGAGAGAAAGAAGAGGGGGATGGAGGGAGGGAAACCAGGACTGCAACAGTGAATACACTCGAACATCTACATTTATGGTAAGTGTACACAACTGTACTATGTTCTTCGTGTTTCACTGTTGCAATCATCACATTTGGGTTGATTCCCAAAGCTGAGGAAAAGGGTAGAGGCAGTCAAGGAGACTAGGGGCTGGCAAGGATGCCCTGCAAGGACTGCAGTGGCAAAGCCTACCCTGGATTTGGAGAAGATAGGCAGGTGGCAATGCTTGGCGAAAGTCTGAACAGATATCCAGGTGGCAGCCTCCAGGATGTCCCTGGTGGGGACTCCTTTGTGGAAAGCTGCAGAGGTGGAGGCTGCTCTGGTGAAGTGAGTCCTGACCCCCTTAGGGGGAGGTTTTCCGTGTTGCTTGTAACAGAAATGGATGCAGTGTGCTATCCATTTGGAAATTAATTGTTTGGAGATGGCTTTGCCCTCTACCCCTGCAGCAAAGCTAACCAGTAACTGATCAGACTTTCTGAATTATTTAGTCCTGTCTAGATAGAATCTGAGCACATCTAGAGAGTGCAGGATCCTTTACCCCTTGTTTTGTGGGTTAGGGAAAAAGGTGGGCAAATGAATGGATTGGTTGAGAGCCACACTGGACACCACCTTAGGCATGAAGGATGGGTTAGCCCTGAGGAAACCCTGTCAGCATGGAAGATGAAGGACTCCACAGCCATGAGTGCTTGTAGCTCAGAGATTCTTCTGGCTGAAGTAATGGCCAGAAGAAAAGTCGTCTTCCAGGAAAGAAATTTTAACTAAGCTGAAGATGCTGGTTTAAAGGGTGGCAGGGTGAGCTTTTCCAACACAAAGTTAAGGTCCCAAGCTGGGATGGGTGCTCTTCTGGGTGGCATCAAGTTGCTAACCCCTCTTAGGAATTGTTTGATCAGAGGTTATGAGAAAAAGGGGCTGCTCAGTGTGGAAATGAGCAGAGATAGCAGAGGCATGAATTTTAATAGAGGAAAAAGAGACTACTGTGTAAGCAGGTCAGCTAGGTAATCCAAGATGAGAGGTAGGGAGGTCTGTGCCGTATCGGTTCCCTTAGCCTGAATCCAGGTGCAGAACCTTTTCCATTTGTCAGCATAAGACTTTCTAGTGCTAGGGCATCTGGTCTCACGTATAACATCTAGAACCAGTTTACTGAGGTTGGCAGATTGATCAGTGGTCAGGGAATAAACCAGGCTGTCAAACTGAGGGTCTGCAATAGGGGATGCATGAATTCTCCTTCCCTCTGGATTGGGGTCTGATTGAGATTCCATGGTGGCAGTGGGGACAGGCTGCGCAGCAGTGGGTACCAGTGCTGGCGAGGCCAGTCTGGAGCAATAAGAACTGCCCTTGGTTTTTCCTCCCTTATTTTAAGCAGTACCCTGGTGATGAGAGGTAGCTGAGGAAATGCAAAGACAGACAGATTGACCCACGGGAAGGATACGGCATCCACTTTCCAAGCCATGCAGTGATGCTCCCTGGTGCAGAACTTGCTGAGCTGATGGTTGTTGTGGGAGGCAAAGATGTTGATCTTCGGGATGCCCCATTTCTGAGTTATTAGGGTGAAGATTCTTTTGACTAGCTCCCACTCTTGTGGGTCCAGAAAATTTCTGCTTAAGTGGTCTGCCAGGGAGTTTAGAGAACCTGGCAGGAATTGTGCAAACAGGTGGAGTTGCATGGCAGAGGCTGTGTGGAAAAGGGTCATGACCAGCCTGCATAGAGGGTAGGAGCGAGTCCCTCCCTGCCTGTTAATACACCACATCACAGTGGTGTTGTCTGTTTTGATCAAGAGAGCCCCTGGAGAGAGATGGGGCCTGAAAGCTGTAAATGCGTGCTGGACAACTAACATTTCTTTCTGGTTGATGTGCAAATGGATTTGCTGTGGGCTCCATTGGCCCTGTATGCACCTGCCATCCAGGTGTGCACCCCAGGCATGGTCTGATGCATCTGTGGTGAGGGTCTGGGTGGTGAGAAAGGTAGTCCCTTGTTGTGGAAGCATGCTGCTGCCCACCAAAGAAAATCTTTCCTTAGGCAGGGTATCATTGGTATAAGTTTCCATGTCTTGAGAGTGTAGACACAAAAGGCTCTTTAGGTACCATTGAAGTTTCCTCATATGCAGTCTGGCATATGGAATGAGTAGAATGCAAGACCCCATGAACCCCAGAGCTTGCAGGATTTTCCGTGCAGATAACTGGTGTCTGGTGACTAGTTAAGAGAAGTAGACTGTCAGGTAAGTTTGCTTTTCTGGTGAAAGGAATGCCATCTGCGATGCTGTGTCTAGGCTTGCTCCCAGGAATATAATCGTTTGGGTGGGTACTAGTTTGGATTTCTTTTCTTTGATACTGTACCCTAGGGAGGTCAGTAGGGACTTTATGAAGGCCAGGTGCTTGAGCAGCTTTTCCTGACTGTCTGCCTGAATTAGGAAGTCATCTAAGTATGGGTAAATTTGGATACTCCTTTGTCTGCAAAAAGCAATGGCGGGAGCCAGACATTTTGTGAAAACTCTGGGAGCAGTAGATAAGCCAAAGGGAAGTGCAGAAAACTGAAAGTGCAGGGATCCTGCCCTGAAACGTAGATATTTCCTGCATGATTCCCTGATAGGGATGTGGAGGTAGGCCTCGTTTAGGTCTAGGGTGGCTAGCCAAGCATCCTTGGACAGCATGGGTAACAGTTGCTGGAGGGTGAGCATTTTGAATTTTGGTATCACCACTAAGGTGTTTAGAATGGATAGATCGAGGGATGGGACGCCAGGTGCCCTCTTTTCTGGGTACCAGAAATAGTCTGGAGTAGAAACCTTGGCCTATCTGCTCTGCAAGAACGTGCTCTATTGTCCTCATAGAAAGCAGGGAAGGGACTTGCTTTTTTGCCTCTACCCACTGATTTGGAGGTAGACCTGGGAACCCTTTTGGGGTGGGAAGTGTGTGGAAAGAAAATTTGTATCCCTGGGATACTATTTTGAGGACCCAGCGGTCGTAGATAATGGTGGCCCAGGTGCTTGTGTGAAAGGAGAGTTTTCCCCCTAGGGGTAAGTGCAGGTGGGCAGAAGAGGGGGTGGGGGAGGAAAGTCGTTGTGAGTTCTTACCATGAGTGGGTGACTTAGAACTCCCTGGATTTGAAGTGGAGGAATTCCATTGTTTAGATCTCTGCATTCCCTGTGGCTGCTGTCTAGGGGGTCTGCTTCTCCAGGGTCTGGGCTGAACTGACCTGGTGGGAGCAGGAAAGGACCAGTGCTTGGAGGGGCAATGTCTGCTGAACCTTGGTGGCGGGACCTGTAGGAAATCCTTAACTGTCTGCACAGATTTACCTTTTTCTTCCATCTTTTTTACAACCTCCTCTGCCTTAGTGGCAAATAAGTTGTCTTTGTGCAAGGGTGCATCCAATAATTTTGATTTAACATGGTCTGGCAAGGGCTGTTCCTTAAGCCATGCATGTCTTCTAAGGATAGAACCGGTGAATGCTGCCCTGCAAGAAGCTTCTAGGGTTCAAAACCACAGTGTAAGGTGTGCTTAGTCATTTGACTTGCAGGATGAATTAACTCTTGTAACGTTTTATTTTCTGCACAAGCAGGAAAGGAAGACACTTTTTGTTTGAGGAGTTCCATGGTATGTTGCTGAAATTTTAGCATATGGAACTGGCAATTTAGTGCTCTGATAGCAACAGTAGCAGAGGTGTATACTTTTTTACCCCATCTGTCTAGTGCTTGGGAATCCCTATCTGAGGGGGTGGGATTCTTAGCAGAGGTTGCTTTAATTCCTTTAGGCCCTTGAGAAATTACCTTAGGGTCAGCAGTAGGGTTTTTGAAAATAAATTTGTGAGTCAGGGACTCTTAATACCGGGTTTTCTGGGTGCAGGAGGGAGGATGTCAGGAGTTGAACTGGATTCCAGAAAAACATCGTCCACAACATCTAGGACTGTGGGGATGGCCAGGGCTCTGTGCTGTGGAAGATCAAAGAATTCTCTGACTCTCATTTTAGACTGAGGGTAGTCCTGACATTCCCATTGAAAACGCTCCCTTAAGGTATGAAAGTTTTCCCCAAAGGAAAATTCCTCGGGTGGAGAGACTGAAGGAATGGAATCCTCTGCATCAGAATCCTCATAAGCAGAGAAGGGTTGCATGTCTTCATATTCAGATGCAGCAGAGTCATCAGACTCCTGTTTAGACAAAACTACTGGGGACAGACCTCTCTTCCTTTTGGAAAGGGTAGCTTGGCTTCCCCTGATCAGCATTATAAGGTCTTCTGCCATTTTAAGCATTTGAGACTGAGGCAAGGACGCAGGTGCTTGAGATTGGGTCGTTGGTTTCTTGGGTGTGGTTCATACCCTGGGCCTTAGAAACTCTGTAGTTTTTGAAAAAACGGTAGATGTGAAAGAAGTCATTGGTTTGTGTGGAGAATCGGTAGTGCAAAGTAATTCCTCGGAAGCTGGTGCCTGCTCAGTGGCTCTAGTCCCATCCAAGGGTGAGACAACAGCAGGATCATTAGTCAAAGATGAGTTTTGCAGCATACAGGACTCAGAAAGGGTCTCGGTAGTGGCCTGCAAATCCACAGAAGCAGGCATCAGGGGCTGCGAATGCGCCTCAATGAGGACCGGAAAACTGACTACTAGCTTAACGGAAGCATCGTTGGTGGGATTGGACATGTGCTGTCTGTCTCTCTCTTTATCCTTACATTTTTTTAGATCATCTGCTGTCAGATGGCTTACCAAAGCCATATCAGAATTAGAGGACTATAAGCGAAAATATCTAGCTACAATAAGGACCCAACGATGTATAGTTCTGGTGTTAAACAAAGCATAAAAGTGACAGCGAGGAATGTAGTGGTCTGGGCCTAAGCAAGTGATGCAGTAAAAATGAAAGTCTCAGTGTAGTACTTGCTTTGAGACAATTGTTAACTTTTTCTGACATCGGTTAGTGCAAGAAAAAAGGATCCCCAATGGGATGCTTAGCTTTACAAGACTTCAGCTTCAATTCGGAAGACGAAACTCAGGTAGCGGTCAATCGGCACTCGTGCGGACTGCTTCTGGCTCCTCGGCAAGAAAGACTGATGTAATGGTGTCGGCTGCCTTACTTTATACTACTGATGACCTGACGTCAGTCCTGAAGCGACAGCAACTGACGCAGAAATACTAAACCTCTGGAATTTGGGCTGGCAGAGGGCTACCCTGGCAGGGATAACCTAAATGTGATGACTGCAACAGTGAAACACGAAGAATATCTCAGTGGGAGATTTGATACAGACATGTGCAACGCCTCGGCCTAAATATAAGTTGGAAGGGGGTATCCTTTCAAGGAAAGGAACCGTTCTTGTTAGGCTTATTCTTCACCTGGAACTTCTTGTTAGGCTGCCAAAAATTATCTTGTTTAAAGGAGAACAAAGAATAGTTGTGCAAAATCTTGCCATAACAATAGATGCCAGTCTCTTCACTATTGCAGTATTCTCAACATGAGGGAGTTCTCCGCGGTAGGCGACACGACATCAGCCAGTTTAAAAAAGACTTTTACTACTGTAGGAGGAAAGCCAGCCTAAGGAAGGTAGGGTATGACCTTCCAAGGAAAAGAAACAAACCATCAAGGGGAAGGAGGGAGGGATTGGAATACTGCAACAGAGAAGAGGAGGACATCTATCATTATGGTAAGATTTTACACAAATATTCTACATCGTCCTATTCATCTGTTGCAGTATTCTTAACATGAGGGACAGTACAAAAGCTCATGACGAGAGGGTGGAGGAAGGAGCAGTTGAGGGTTACAGAAAGCCATGGAGTATGGCTCTGGCAAATCCTGCTCTAGACTTAGAAAGTACAGTTGTGTACACTTATCATAAATGTAGATGTTTGAGTGTACTCACTGTTGCAGTCATTACATTTGGGTTATCTGCTTGCAGGTAGCTCACAGCTGACCTGAATATCAAAGTCTTGGATTCCTGCGTCTGATGCTGTCTCTTCTTCCATGACGCCAGGTCGTCAAAGGTATAAAACATGCAGCGGACGCCATTACATCAGTTTTTGTTGCCCCAGATGTCAGGTGCCCCCATAATGGGAAGCAATTATATGTTAGGTTACACCTCCAACAAAAAGCAAATACACCAGAAAGCTTAAATACACCAAACAAGAAGGAAGGTAGATCCAAGAGAAGTCAGGGGGGCTGGAGGGAGGGTAACCAGGACTGCAACAGTGGATACACTCGAACATCTACATTTACGGTAAGTGTACACAACTGTACTGTGTTCTTCATGTTTCACTGTTGCAGTCATTACATTTGGGTTGATTCCCAAAACTAAGGAAGGGGGGAGGAATTTAGAGAGCATTAGGACCAGCAATTAAGCCCTGCAAAACTCAATGGCAAAACCAGCTCTGGATTTAGAAAAAATAGGCATGTGGTAATGCTTGGTGAAGATATGAACAGAGCTCCAGGTAGCAGCTTTTAGGATGTCCATGGTAGGGACCCCTCTGAGAAAGGCTGTAGAGGTAGATGCAGCCCTGGTGGAATGTGACATTATCCCCTGTGGGGTAGGTTTTCCATGGTGCTTATAGCAGAAATTAACGCAATGGGTTATCCATTTAGAAATGGTTTGTTTTGAAATGGCCTTCCCCTCTGCCCCTGCAGCAAAGCCATCTAGCCGCTGTTCAGATTTTCTGAGAGGCTTAGTCCTGTCCAAATAAAATCTAAGTTGTCTCTGCACATCCAAAGTGTGCAGAATTTGTTCTCCTTTGTTTTGTGGATTAGGAAAAAAGGTAGACAAATGAATGGACTGATTTAGGGCCACACTAGACACTGGGTCCTGAGGGAAACCCTGTCTACATGGAAGATAATGAAGGGCTCCACTGCCATAAGGGCTTGTAATTCAGACACTCTTCTAGCGGAGGTGATGGCTAGAAGGAAGGCTGTTTTCCAAGAAAGGAATTTCAACTCTGCAGTTGCAGCTGGTTCAAAAGGATGGAGAGTGAGCTTTCCCAGTACAAAGTTAAGATCCCAGGCTGGAGTAGGGGCTCACCTGGGGGGGGGGGGTCTTAAATTTTTAGCCCCCCTGAGGAATTGCTTTAACAGTGGGTGAGAGAAGAGGGGTGGGTTCAGTATTATAATGTGCTGAGATGGCAGAGGCATGAATTTTGATAGATGAGAAAGATAGGCCCTTGTGGAGCATTTCTGTTAAGTACTGAAAGATATGAGGTAAGCTGGGCACCGTAGTGGCCATCCCCTGAGTCTGGCTCCAGGAACAGTATATTTTCCACTTGTCAGCATAGGATTTTCTAGTACTAGGTCTCCTTGCTTCCAGTATGACATCTAGCACCTGCTTACTGAGGGATGCTATTGGAGAGCTCAAGGAATTAGCCAGTCTGCAAGGTTCAGGGTTTGAAGCTGAGGGTGCAGAATCTGGCCTGCCTGCTGGGACAGCAGGGAAGGTGTCTGAGGTAGGTGCCATGGATCCAGCAGTATCAGACTGTACAAGAGAGGGTACCAGTGCTGGTGAGGCCAGTCTGGTGCAATCAGTATTGTCCTTGGTTTGTCCTGTTTGATCTTTAGCAAAACCTTTGAGAGGAGAGGCAGAGGGGGGCATAAACTGAGAGATTTTCCCAGGTAAAGGACAGGACATCCACTTTCCAAGCTTGACTGTGGGGAGTCCTTGTGCAGAATTTGTCCAATTGGTAGTTTTGAGGGGAGGCAAACAGGTCTATCTATGGAGTACCCCATTTTTTCCTCAAGATGTTGAATATCTTTGGTTCCAGTTTCCATTTGTGTGGGTCCATGAGATTTCTGCTTAGGTCTGCCAGTGAATTTAGCTTGCCTGGCAGGAACTGAACTTGCAGGTGCACTTGGTAGCTCAAGGCTGTGTTCCACAGAGCCATGGCTACTCTGCAGAGGGGGTAAGAGTGGGTTCCCTCTGCTTACGTACCACATAACTGTGGTGTTGTCTGTCTTTACTGATAATTGTTCTGGAAGGATATGATCTTTGAAAGCTGTCAGGGAATTCTGTACAGCTAACATTTCTTTTTGGTTGATATGCAGGTGCATATGACTCGGGTTCCATTTGTCCTGAATGCACCGCCCTGCCATGTGAGCCCCCCATGCATAGTCTGAAGCGTCTGTAGTCAGGGTTTGGGCGGCAGGGGGTAGATTGAAAGGGAGCCCACTGTTTAGCTGGCAGGCCTCTGCCCATCAAAGGGACTCTGTCTTTATACAAGGAATGATAGAAATCATGGTCTCCAGGTCCTGAGAATGTTGACACCATAGGCCTTTTAGATATCATTGTAGTTTCCTCATATGCAGTCTTGCATATGGAATTAGTAGAATGCAAGAGGCCATCAACCCCAGGGCTTGCAGGATTTTCCTTGCAGATAGCTGGGTCTTTGTGGCCAGTAGTCTGAAGTAAGTTGTCAAATAAACTTGTTTCTCTGGTGTGAGGTAAGCCATCTGGGAAGTTGTGTTTAAGCTTGCTTCCAGGAATACAATTTGTTGGCAGGGTACTAGATGAGATTTCTTTTAGTTTATGGTGTACCCCAGCGAGGTTAGAAGTTTCTTTACAAATGCCAGATGTTTTAATAGGATGTCCTGGCTTTCTGCCTGAATTAGACAATCATCCAGGTATGGGTATATTTGAATGTTTCTCTGCCTGCAAAATGCAATGGCTGGAGCTAGACACTTTGTGAATACCCTGGGTGCAGTAGATAAGCCAAAGGGAAGTGCAGAGAACTGATAGTGCATGGAGCCTGCTCTGAAGTGTAGGTATTTTCTGCAAGACTCCCTTATTAGAATGTGCAGGTAAGCTTCCTTTAAAAGTCTAAGGTTGCCAACTAGCCATCTTTACCTAGCACAGGAAGCAGCTGTTGAAGTGTTAACATTTTGAATTTTGGGATTACCAAAGGTGTTTAGAATAGAGAGGTCCAGGATAGGACGCCAGGAGCTGTCTTTTCTGGGTACCAGGAAGAGTCTTGAGTAAAAACCATGTCCCCTTTCTTCTGCTGGGACAGGCTGAATAGCCCTGACACTTAGGGGAGAGAGAACCTGCTGTTGAGCCTCTGCCCACTGATTTGGGGGTAGGTCTGGCCAACTGTTTGGGGTTGGTAAGGAGTGGAAGTGGAATCTGTATCCTTGGGAGATTATATTCAACACCCACTTGTCCTGGGTAATGAGTTTCCAGTTTTTTGCATGTAGGGCAATCTTTCCCCCTAAGGGAGCAGGCAGTTGAGCAGGGATTAGAAGGTATAAGGTTAAGTCATTGTGACATTTTTCCATGGGGGGGGGTCTTACTACTTCCAGCTTTGGAAGTGGGAAACCCCCACTGCTTAGGCCTGTGTGTGCCTTGAGACTGTAGCCTAGGTGGAAAGGACCAATTCTTAGAAGGCCAATGCCTACTAAATCTGGCAGGCTGTACTTGCAGGAAATCTTTAACAGTTTGCATATATTTAGCTTTTTCCTCCATCTTTTTAAGGACTTCTTCTGCTTTGTTACCGAACAGGTGGTCTTTGTTTAAGGGAGCATCCAGTAATTTTGTTTTAACATGATCTGGCAAATTATGCTCCTTAAGCCAAGCATGCCTTCTAAGTACAGACCCAATAACAGCAGCCCTGCAAGTTGCTTCTAAAGAATCAAAACCATATTGCAAAGCATGTTTACCAACTTGTTCAGCAGAATGCATTAAATCCTGTAATTCTTTATGTTCAGCACAGTCAGGAATCAACATAATTTTATGTTTAAGTAGTCCCATAATATGCTGCTGATACTTTAACATATGAAACTGGCAGTTTAAGGCTCTGATGGCCAAAGTAGCAAAAGTGTATACCTTCATACCCCATATGTCCAAGGCCCTGGAATCTCTATCAGAGGGGGTAGGGTTTTTGGCAGTAGTAGCCTTAATTCCTTTAGGTCCTTGGGAAATGGTCTCTGTGTCTGCAGTAGGATTCTTGAAAAGGAACTTGTGAGAGTCAGGTACTCTGTAGTACCTGTCAGGTTTCCTGGGAGCTGGAGGTAAAGTGTCTGGGACCAGGCTGGATTCCAAGAAGGCATAATCTACAATGTCCAGAAAGTACAGTTGCGTACACTTACCATAAATATAGATGTTCGAGTGTATTCACTGTTGCAATCATTACATTTGGGTAATCTGCTGGCAGGTTGCCCTCAGTCGGCCTGAATTCCAAAGTCTTGGGTCCTGTGTCAGTTGCTGTCTTCTCTTCCATGACGTCATGTCGTCAGGGGTATAAAACATGCAGCCGATGCCATTTTCTTTAGTTTTTCTTGCCTCCGATGACAGGTGCCCCCAAAAAGGTAGCAAAATTATACATATATATATATATATATATATATATATATATATATATATATATATACACACACACACACACACACACATGCATCAATATAAACGTTACCTTCATCTACAAGCAAATACACCACATAGGCTGTAGAAGATAGGGAAGGAAAGATAAACTTCAGAATGACAGGGGGATGGAGGGAGGGTAACCTGGACTGCAATGGTGAATACACTCGAACATCTACATTTATGGTAAGTGTACACAACTGTACTAGGTTCTTCGTGTTTCACTGTTGCAGTCATTACATTTGGGTAGAATCCCAAAGCTATGGTTGGGAGGCTGGAGCTAAACAGCATTAGGTGCGGCTATAAGGCCCTGCAGCACTGCAGTGGCAAAGCCTGCCCTGGACTTAGAGTATTGAGGCAAATGGTAGTGCTTTGTAAAGGTGTGAACAGAACTCCAAGTAGCAGCCTCTAGAAAGTCTTTGGTTGGTGGTACTCTGAGAAAAGCTGTTGAAGTAGCCCTAGTGGAATGAGACCTAATGCCCTTGGGCACAGGTTTACCATGGTGTATGTAGCAAAAATGGATGGAGTGGCTTATCCACTTTGAAATTGTCTGCTTTGAAATAGACTTTCCTTCTGATCCTGCAGCATATGACACTAGTAATTGCTCAGTTTTTCTTAGAGCTTTTGTCCTGCTCAAGTAGAATCTTAGCTGTCTGTGTACGTCCAAGGAATACAGAATTATCTCCCCCTTGTTCTGATGATTTGGATAAAAAGTTGGCAGATGAATTGTTTGGTTAAGAGCCACACTGGAAACCACCTTAGGCATAAAAGTAGGATTTGTCCTTAGAGACACACCCTGTCTGGGTAAAAGATGATAAAAGGCTCTACAGCCATGGGGGCCTGTAGCTCTGAAACTCTTATTGCCGAAGTAATTGCTAGTAGCAGAGCTGTTTTCCACGATAAGAACTTTAGATAAGCAGTAGCATCTGGTTCAAATGGAGGCAGGGTGAGCTTTTCCGACACATAATTGAGATCCCATGCAGGTAATGGTGATCTTCTAGGAGGCCTTAAATATTTGGCTCCTCTAAGGTACTGCTTTAGTAAAGCATGAGAAAAGATTGGTGGCTCTGTATTGTAATGAGCAGAAATAGCCGAGGCATGGAATTTGATTGATGAGAAAGATAGGTCTTTGTCAAGCATCTCAGTTAAGTATTGTAATATCTGAGGAATATTAGGTTCTGCTGTATCTGTTCCTTGTGCTTGATTCCAAGCACAGAATCTCTTCCATTTGTCAGCATAAGATTTTCTAGTGCAAGGACTTCTGGCTTCCAAAATGACATCCATCACAGCTTTACTGAGAGGTGTTGTTTGTATGACTACATGATTAGCCATGCTGCCAGGTTCAGAGTCTGTAGTTGATTGTGCAGGAACTGATTGTTTTGCTGGGACAGTAGTTGTGGTCTTTGAGGTAAGGTCCAAGCTGGGTATTGAGCCAAGTTCCTTAGGACTGGGTACCAGTATTGGCAGGGCCAGTCCAGGGCAATTAATATAGTCTTTGGTTTCTCTTGTCTGACTTTTAGGAGGACCTTGGTAGAAGAGGCAGTGGAGGAAAGGCATAAACTGATCGTTTTTTTCCAACTGAAGGATAGGGCGTCCACTTTCCATGCTTGTCTGTGATAAGTCCTTGTGCAGAATCTTTTCAATTGATAATTTTGAGGAGAGGCAAATAGATCTATGTCTGGGCTCCCCCATCTCTCTGTTATGTCGAAGACTTGTGGATTTAGTTTCCACTCATGAGGATCCATAAGGTTTCTGCTTAAATCGTCTGCCAGAGTGTTTTGTTTTCCTGGCAGGAAGTGAGCTTGAAGATGTATTTGGTAGGTCAAAGCTGTGTCCCACAGTGCCATGGCTAATCTGCAAAGGGGGTATGAGTATGTGCCCCCTTGCTTGTTTACATACCACATGACTGTGGTGTTGTCCATCTTTATCAGTTGTTGTCCTGGATGAAGTAAGTCCTTGAAGGCTGTTAGGGCATTTTGAACAGGTAGCATCTCTTTCTGGTTGATATGTAGATGCATTTGTTTTGGTGTACATAAGCTCTGAATCCATCTTCCTGCCATGTGGACCCCCCAGGCATAATCTGATGCGCCTGTTGTTAAGATTTGGCTGGCAGGGGGTAAAGTGAAGGGCAATTCCATGTTTTGGTGACATGCCTTTGCCCACCATAGAAACTCCTGTTGCAGGCAGGGAATGAGAGGAATCATTGTTTCCAGACTGTGTGAATGTTGACTCCATAAACTTTTTAGGTACCACTGAAGTTTCCTCATATGCAGTCTTGCATATGGAATTAGTAGGATGCAGGATGCCATGAAGGCCAGAGCCTGCAGAATTTGCCTTGCAGAAGACTGGTTTTTTGTTGCCATCAGTTTGAAGTAAACAGTCAGTTGCTTTGCTTGTCTGGCGCGAGGTAAGCCATCTGGGCAGTTGTATCCAAGCTTGCACCCAGGAATGCTATCTTTTGAGAGGGTACCAGTTGCGATTAATTTTCATTTATTGTGTACCCTAGGCACGTTAGAAGCCTTTTTACAAACGCCAGGTGTCGAAGAAGAGTGTCCTTGTTCTCTGCTTGAATGAGACAGTTGTCCAAGTAAGGATATATTTGTATACTTCTTTGTCTGCAAAATGCAATTACTGGTGCCAGGCGCTTTGTAAAGACCCTGGGCGCAGTAAATAAGCCAAAGGGCAGTGCAGAGAATTGGTAATGCATTAAGCCAGCCTTGAATCTGCGGCATCTTCTGCAAAATTGTCTTATTGGGACATGCAGGTATGCCTCTTTTAGGTCTAAAGTCACCAGCCAAGCATTCTTGCCCAGCATGGGCAGAAGCTGCTGCAAAGTCAGCATTTTGAATTTTGGAATGTCCAGGTATGTGTTCAAAATAGATAAATCCAGTATTGGCCGCCAGGCCTTGTCCTTTCTGGGTGCAAGAACAGTCTTGAGTAAAAACCTTGTCCTTTTCCCTATTCTGGTACTGTCTGCATGGCCCCCATATCCATAAGGGATGTAACTTGTTTCTGTGCCTCTGCCTATTGATATTTTGGCAGATCTGGCCAACCTTTTGCCATTGGCAGAGTTTAGAAATGGAATCTGTATCCCTGTGATACGATGTTTAGTGCCCACTTGTCCTGGGTTATTAATTGCCAATTTTGACCAAAAAGTGCTAATTTTCCCCCTATGGGTGCCGCCAAAAGATAAGTGCTTGGGGTAGGCAGAGGGAAGCCATCGGGATTGCTTTCTGTAGGTTTACGCTTTATCTCCTCCAGATTTGGAGGTGAAAGCGCCCATTGCTTTGACCTGTATGAATCCTGTGCCTGGAACCCTTAGAGCGTCTGGATTTGCCCCTTTGAGCTCTGTCTGACACAGGAAAGGACCAATTTTTTTGTAGGCCAGTGTCTACTGAATCTTGGTGGCTGCACTTGTAAGAAGTCTTTAGCAGTTTGCATAGACTTTGCTTTGACTTCCATTTTCTTTAAAACCTCTTCTGCCTTAACACTAAACGGAGAATCATGCTGTAAAGGTGCATCTAGCAATTTAGCTTTAACATGATCAAGCAAATGTTACACCTTTAACCAGGCATGCCTCCTAATCACAGATCCAGTAACTGCGGCCCTGCAGGAGGCCTCTAAGGAATCAAAACCACATTGCAAAGTATGCTTTCCAACTTGTTCAGCAGCATGCAATAATTCCTGCAATTCTTTATTTTCTGCACATTCTGAAATCAACATCATTTTCTGTTTCAGCAATCCCATAACATGTTGTTGGTACTTAAGCATATGAAATTGACAGTTTAAGGCCCTGATTGCCAAGGTTGCAGATGTATAAACCTTTTTTCCCATCTAGTGCCCTTGAATCCCTGTCAGAGGGGGTAGGATTTTTTTGCTGTTGAGGCCTTAACTCACTTTGGACCCTGTGAAATAGTTTCAGGATCAGCAGCCGGATTTCTAAATACAAATTTATGAGAGTCAGGGACCCTGTAATATCAGTCAGGCTTACTGGGAGCCGGAGGTAAGGAGTCAAGCTTGACTCTGAAAACACATCATCCACAATGTCTAAAACAGGGGGAATGGCTAACGGCTTGTGCTGAGGGAGAAGGAAATCCCTGAGCCTCTTTTTTGATTATGAGAAGTCTTGACTCTCCCAGTGAAAATGCTCCCTCAAAGTATGCAAGGTTTCTCCAAATGAATAATACTCAGGAGGAGATGCAGATGGAATAGACTCCTCAGCATCAGAATCCTCACAGGGAGGTAAAGATAATTCCTGATCAGAAGAGGAATCAGAAGAAATAGAAACCTGATCTGAAGATTCATAATCAGTGTCTTGCCTAGGCCTCTTATCTAGATGGGGATGGGTACCCATGATCAAGGTAATAAGGTCTTCAGCCATTTTGATCATCTGTTTTTTAGGCATAGAGGCGTGTGCACGTGGCTCATGCGTCGTTTTTTTTAGTTTTAGAAGTTGCTTTTGTCTTTGGTTTTGCAGTTGTCGTCGGTTTGATATACAAATGTTGAGGTCTGAATACACCCTCAGATGCCAGTGCCTGCTCAGCGGCTCTGGACCCATCTGAGGGAGATGCATCCATCAGTCCAATACCTTGAGTATCTAGCTGCATGCCGGACTCCACATGGGTGTCGGTAGAGACCTGCGACTCGAAGGTAGCATGTATTAGGGGCTGCGAAAGCGCCTCACTGAGTACTGGCAAACCGGCAACTGGCTTAGGAGAAGCTTCGTCGTCGGTTTTGGATCTCGCCTGCCTTTTTCTGTCCTTTTCTTTGCATTTTTTATGTACTCCGGTAGTCAAATTGCTATCCGACGACATTTCCGGGTAGTTAAATCTGTTTTCAAAATACTCTGATGCAAAAATATACCGACTCTTAATAGTGCGTTGGTTAAATCTAACACAAAACCGACAGCCAGGCACGTTGTGAACAGGGCCTAGGCAAGGAATACAGTATAAATGGAAATCCTTATGAGGTATTTGCTTCCCACAAGTAATACAATTATTAACTTTTTCTGACATCAGTAAAAAGCAAGAAAAAAGTTTTCCCAACGGGGTACTTAGCTTTAGTGAAGACTTCGGTTCTGAAACGCAAACTCGAATATTTCAGTAGTCGGACGACCGGCACGTGCGAAATGCTTCTGCTTTGGGCACCGCACGGCAAGAAAGACTGAAGAAAATGGCGTCAGCTGCATGTTTTATACCCCTGACAACCTGACATCATGGAAGAGAAGACAGCAACCAACGCAGGACCCAAGACTTTGGAATTCAGACCGACTGAGGGCAACCTGCCAGCAGATTACCCAAATGTAATGACTACAACAGTGCAACACGAAGAACATCAGGAGGGATAGCTAAAGGCCTGCGTTGAGGGAGGAGTAAGAATTCCCTAAGCCTCTTTTTGGAGTCAGAGTAATCCTGGCTTTCCCAGCGGAAATGCTCCCTAAGTGTGTGCAAGGTTTCACCAAAAGAAAAATATTCTGGAGAAGAAGCAGAGGGAAAATTAGTTCTAGGTCTCTTAGAGGGGGAAGGCTGGCTTCCCCTAATTAAAGTAATAAGGTCTTTAGCCATTCTTATTTGTTTTTTTAGGCATATTGGGCCTGACCATGCGGTTTGGACGTCGGTTTTCTAGGTATGGGTCGAGTTTTAGGTCTTGAAGCAGAAGATGACGTCGGTTTGAAATGCAAGTCTGTACGCCTGAATACACCCTCAGAAGCCAGTGCCTGGCACAGCGGCTCTGGACTCTTCCAAGATAGAGACATCCGCAGGTTCCATAGTCCAAGAAGCATCTCGAGGCATACCGGACTCTGAATGGGTCTCAGCAGAGGCCTGCGAATCTGAAGTAACGGGTATCAGGGGCTGCAAAAGCACCTCACTGAGTACCGGCGAACTGGAGACTAGCTTAGCGGAAACGTCATCGGCAGTTTTGGACCTATGTGGTCTGTCTCTGTCTATCTTTACGTTTTTTTGGAAGATCGGTAGTCGGATGGCTTACCGATGATATTTCTGGATAGTTAAACTGAGAACCAACATAATTTGCTGCAAAAATAGACCGACGACGAATAGTTCGGGGGTTGAATAAAGCACAAAACCGACAGCGAGGTATATCATGGTCTGGGCCTAAGCAAGGAATGCAGCACGAATGAAAATTTTTATGAGGTATTTGCTTTCCACAGGTAAGACGATTGTTAACTTTTAGTGACATCAGTTTAAGAGCAAGAAAAAGGATCCCCAATGGGGTACTTATCTTTTTTGAAGACTTTGGATCTGAAACTCGAAAACGAAAATTTCAGGAGTTGGCCGACCGGCACTTGCAAACTGCTTCTGCTTCAGGCACCACGTGGCAAGAAAGACTGATGTAATGGCATCGGCTGCATGTTTTATACCCCCGACGTCATGGAAGAAGAGACTGCATCCGACGCAGGAATCCAAGACTTTGATATTCAGGCCGGCTAAGGGCTACCTACAGGCAGATAACCCAAATGTAATGACTGCAGCTGTGAAACACAATGAACATATGCCATCCAATTTGTAATGTTTAATGAAGGCAAGCACAGAAGTCCATGTAGCTGCTTCAAGAAACAGCTAGACTAGTGTCTAATCCCTTGAAGAAAGCACCCGATGAAGCTACAGCCCTAGTGGAATGGGCCTTTACAGAGGAAGTAAGAGCTTTACCATGCTTCACATAGTATAATGAAATAGCCTTAGAAATCCAAGTAGAAAGTCTGCTTGAAAACAGGCAATCCCAGAGCCCTGGGATGATAGAAGACAAAAAGCTGGTCTGATTTCCTAATAGATTTGCCCTTGTCTAAGTAAAACCTAAGTTGCCTATCCACACCCAGGGTGTGCAACAACTTCTCACTAGAATTTTGTGAAGGAAAGAAGGTAGCTAAATGAATGGATTGGTTGAGTGACGATTCATTGACCACCTTCGGCATAAAAGAAGGGTTGGTACACAAGGACACACTGTCTTTATGAAAAGCCAAAAAGGGAGGAGAGGCCATTAGGGCTTGGAGTTCACACACATGCGTGTTATAGCTAGGAGAAGTACAATTTTTCAGGAGCAATGTTGCAAGGATTCTTAAGAAGCTGTCTCAAAAGGGGTGGGGGGGGAGTCAGCTGATCCAAGAGAGGAGGGATAGGTTTCCTGGAAGGTCTAATGTGCAGGACGCCTTTACGAAACTGTTTAGCCTCAAATCTGCTAGCTAGAGGGGGGCATAGAGGCAGACAGGCAGAAATAGCTGCCATACGGTCTTTCAGTGAAGAGTAGGCCAAGCCAGCTTTGAACAATTCACACAAACAGAATAGAACCACAGGGACTTCCACTGACAGTGGATCTTGGTTTAATGACACTCTAAAGTGAAAATTTCTTCCATTTGATAGGTAAGATTTTCTGGTATTGGGTTTCCTGGCCTCCTGCAGGAGCCTTACCACGTCCTCAGAGAAAAGCTGTCTAAAAGGAATTAAAACTCTATCACCCAAAGAGTCAACTGGAGGGTAGACAAGTAGGGATGAATGAGAGTTTCTTTGTCTAGTGTGAGAAGGTCCACCCTGTGAGGTAACTTGTAGTGACTGCCCTTGGCTAAATGCAGAAGAAGGAACCAAAGCTGTCTTGGCCAAAAGGGAGTCAATAACAAGATTTTTGGTTTGTCTTGCTGAATTCTGAAAAGGACTTTTGGAATGATTGGAAATGGGGGGGTGCATACAGAAACATCTCCTTTCAAGGGATCAAAAAGGCATTCAACTTCCAGACAAGTGGGTGTGTAGGACTCTGGCAGAAAATTGTGGAAGTTGTCTGTTCATGGGAGAGGCAAAGAGATCTACTCAAGGTATATCCCATTGGTGGACATTCCCAGAAACACATCCTTTGAAGCATGCACTCATGGGACTGTGTTAGGGATCTGCTCAAGGTGTCTGCCACACAGTTTTGGTTGGATGGGATGTACACTCCCTGAAGATTCACCAGATATTGGACTACCAGCTCCCAGACCTGGAATGCTAGCCTGCATAGTAGGTAGGATTTGGTTCCTTCCTGCTTGTTCACATACCAGACAGCCATAATTTTTACAGTGAACAGTTTTAAAGGTCCTAGGAGGAACACAGGATGAAAGGTTTGAATGGCTAGCAGCAGCACCCTCATGTCCTTTACGTTGATGTGTTCCCTTTGTTGAGAGGGACCATACCCTTTGAGCTTTCACGTTTCCGAAACCTGCCCCATCCTACATCCAATGCACCTGTGAACAGCTCTTGGAGTGGTTGCAGAGGGTACAAGGGGAGTCCTGTGTTGAAGGATACTTGCTGGATCCAATACTGTAGTTCCCTCTTCAGACAGGAGATGAGAGAAATTTGAAAGTCTAGAGGGTGTGAATGCTGCATCCAAACTGACTTTAGGAATCACTGGAGTCTTCTCATGTGAAATTTTGCCAAAGGTAGCATTGGAATAGTGGATGCCATGAATCCCAAAATCCTGAGGAACTCTCTGGCTGAAATGTGGTGAAGAGGCAGAAGATTTCTGAAGCAGGATGTGAGGTCCTGTACCTTCTGAGGAGGAAGAGAGACTTGTGAGGTCTGTCTGAACCCTGTACCCTAGGAAGATATGATCCTGAGAGAAGAGTATGGATTTTTTTGTACTTTATGTTAAATCCCAGATGTTGTAGAAGACAAATGGCAAAAAGGATGTTTTGCTAGAGGATCTCTGGGGAGGTTGCCATAAAGAGGAGATCATCCAGGTAAGGGAAAATGTGGATGCCCTGAAGCCTGCAGTAGGCAATCATAGGAGGGGCTAGACATTTTGTAAATATCCTTGTGCGGCAGAAAGTCCAAAGGGCAAAGCAGAGAACTTAAAATGACAGGAAGCCACAGAGAAATGTAAAGATTTCCTGCAGTTGGAGTGGATGGGAATGTGTAGGTATGCATCTTTGATATCCAAGGAGGCTAAGAAGGCTTGGGCAGAAAAAGAGAGAACAAGGTTTGAGAGCTAACATATGGAAGGTGGGTACCTTCAGGAAAGTGTTGAGATGAGACGGATCCAAAATGGATCTCTAAGGACCATCCTTTCTGGCCACTAGGAACATTCTGGAGTAGAAACCTCTTCCTTTTTGGTCTTTAGGAATTTCCTAAATGGTTCCTTGTCTTTATAGGTCTAGACGTACCTCTGGAAAGGAGAGTAGTTGTTCCTTTGGTGGTTGAGGGATGCCCCTGAAGGAAGGTAGGGAATCCCATACCAGAAAGTATCCTTTCTGAATGAGAGAGAGAACCCAAGAGCTTTGAGTTATGCTTTCCCAGACTGGCAGAGACAGAGGTAGGCATTGGGAAAGTGGAATGTGGGTGGAATGGTTTGGGCAGTCAGAGGGGAAGCAGGCTTGTCTGGAAAAGGCCGCTTCTGAGCCGGAGTTGTAGGGCAGCCCTGGCTTGCTGAGGCCTCCTATCATCCTTTTTTGTTTTAGATGGAGGAGGGTGGGAGTGCCTATGTACAACAGCAGTTTTTCCCTGGGTAATTTTACTGAAATTTAGGCACTGGAGAGACAAAGATGTGTTTCAATTCTTACAATTCCTTTCTTTTGTCCTGCAGAGATTTAAATAAGTTAGCAGCTGCAGGGCCAAACAATGCAGAGCTGTCCAAAGGGGCATCCATAAGCTTAGATTTAATGTCCTGTGGTAATGGCTGGTGTCTTAACCAGGAGAGAATCTCCTAAAGACAGAGCCAAAGGCAGCTGCATCTGATGGAGTGGGCAGCCTACCTGTGGAGGAGGCTCCAAGCAAGGATGCAGCAAAGATTTTATTCTCTGAAACAGGCAAATCAGAAATAACCTGGGACAGTTGAGAAAGAAGCTCTAGGGCAAATTTGGTCATGTGTGCTTGGTAATTAATGGCTCTAAAAGCCAAGGTGGCTGAAGTGTACACTTTCTTGCCAGCCTTTCCATGATCCTGCTGTCCTTATCTGAAAAAAGGAGAGAGGTTGAAGGCAGTAACCAGGACGGTTTGTCTGAAGCCACTGAAATAACTGATGGCTCTGCTGAAGGATATTTAAACAAAAACTCATAGTCCTTAGGGACCTTGTAAAACCGGTCAGGCTTCTTAGAGGCAGGAGGCAGGGACTCGGGGTCATTGGAAGCAGAGGCAAAGGCATCTAGAAAAGCAGGTAACAAAGGAGGAATAGCTGAAGGGCTGGAGGAATCCATCAGCAGAAGGTCATATTATCTTTTGTACTTCAGATACCAGAGTGCTATCCCATTTGAAATGATCTCTCATTTTGACTAGGGTCTCACCAAACGGGAGTTCTTTCATTGTGAGTCAGTTCCACTGGAGTCCTCTTCCGCAGAACCGTAGTCTAGAGGGAAGGGGATCTGTGAGGAATAGGCCAAAGATTCCTCTTCTGAGGATGCCTCTTCATCTGAAGAAACCATCTCCACATAACAGTTGCAGAAGAGCTGTTCAGGGTGGAGTAGGGACTGAAACACCCAAGGGAGGCTTAAGGGCCATAAGGGCCTTGAAAAGGTCTTGGGTGAACTGTTCCCAATCACTGTGAGGTTCCTTTGGAGGGGACAAATATTTAGTTTTCTTCTTCTTTTTTGATGCAGGTCTGACTATGTAACATGGGAGGGACAGACATAGGCCTACATTCAATAATATCCAAGTGAATTTCCTCCCGCAGCAGGATCTGCGGTATCCCCTTAGGGCCTTCCGTTATCACTAGCCTCAGTCCCCCCCATACATCCAAGACGGATGTCTGCTCAGCTTCTGAGGATATGCCTGTGGTTGGATCCAAGGCGGTCTCAAAATCGTGCTCAGCCTGTGATCTGGAACCAGGAAACATACATATATCCAGGCTGTCATTTGCCTCAGAAGAGACATCCATGGTAAGAGGTGCAGCGGAAGCTTTAGGCCTCAGCTTTTTGGCCTTATGCTTAATGACAGACTCGACACCTAACGGCTCAGCAAGCAGACAGACGTTCGAAGGTGGCGTTCAGACTGACAGCAGAGAAGTTCTGATTGGGTGAGTGCGTATGTCACTTTTTATGGCCGATTTATGACAGCAGCCTAATTGCAGTGTACCATGCATCCTACACTAGTAAAAGACTTTTGCATACTGGCCGACGTCAGGTTACCTATGGCGGAGAACTCCCTTATGTTAAGAATACTGCAACATGAACAGAAGGACATCTTGGGAATATGAAACATTTGATACTCCTTGCATCAATTTACTTCTGTCATCTCAGTATCTAAGGATCTGATTACCTACTATACCAAACGTACAATCAGACCAAAAGGAGCATTCATAACACAGTTAACCCATCAAAAATTCTGGAGTCCACCCAAGAATACCTCCTAATCACCACCGACAATGCTGTATTTGTAAAAAAACGATCATGTACAGGCAGGCACAGTCAGAGTTCTGAACTTTGACAGACTGCCAGGGGAGGGGGTAGCAGGGCACTGCTACCCATATGCTAGTAAGGCAGTGTGTTTGTTGAACAATGGCACATGTCTGGGTTTGGCTAAACCCCAGGAGTAAAGATTCATAATACAGCAGCAATCCCTGTGATAAACATCTCATTTTGGTTCTTCAGGGACAAAAACTTATTACTAACAGTTTATTCAACTTCCAAGCAGCATGTACTAGAGTAAGGCAAAACAAACGTACCTGAATGCCTGCATGGCTACAGAGGTAGAAGTCAAATTCTGATGGGTGAGTGATTTTTTTGTCCACTGTTGTACCTGCAGGAATGTTTCCACTTTTTCCAACCTAAAATAAGGAGGGGAAAATTATTACAAAAACATAAAATAAACAGACCACCACACAATCTCAAAGTAGATGAAAATTGTATAAAATCAAGAAAGGCTGACATAATACTGCAACAACGAAAGCTGCAGAGAATGCAGCAGGCTAAAGTAGACTGTGCATTACAGCACACATGCTGAACATTTAAGTGAAGTTTTAAGATTTGATTATGTAGCAAGAAAAGAAAAAAATTCAGTCATGGTTTTCGCAGTGTTGCCCAGTCTCTGCAGTGGGCAATTCAGCAAACACTGTACAAAGGTGAAAAGTACTTAGCCTTGTCCAGCAGCTCCCTGCATTATATCTTGAGTACAATCTTGTGTCTATATGCTTGTGGAAGCAAACACACAAATGGGTCTGCCATTTAAGTACCTTTTATTGTGTAGATGACAATCAAGGAATGGAGAGTAAAAACATCAGGAACACCCTCCCCCCAAATTCTGCAGTATTACAGTTCACTCCTTAGTTCTCATTTCACTCAAGTGCTTGTCAGACAGAAAGGATAGGGGGAATTGATCAAACTGAACAGAGCAGGCTCAATGGTCAAGTGGGGATGACGATTAAAAAAATAATTTGTTCTGCACTACACTGAAAAAAAAAAAAACAGAAAAATAAGGCAATCATATATGTTGCTCTATTAGAGGTTCTTCCATGATGTAGGCTTGAATGGGTAGTACTTCATTAACCAGAATATAAATTTTTTCACTAAAATCCCATAATTGGGAATGTATGCATGCTTGTTCACAAGCTTAAAGGTGTGTAAGTAGGCTAATGACCACTAGGGCCTTTTTAAGTCTAGATATGTATCCCAAAATCTCTGGCAAGTTCTAGTACCTTAGGTAATTGTAAACAGAGGTTTGGGAGATGAACAATTTACAGGTTGCCTGTGCCATTTGAGAGACAGGTGCCAATCCAGGGATGGATTTTCTGTTCCTCATCCAACTGTCCAAGTTACACTTGAATTGGGTTAGGAAGGAATTCTGTTCTACATGGATGGGGAGCCTATTCCAGAGCAGGGGTAGTCCATGTGATACATACCTGGCACTCCAGCAGGTCCTACTTATATCACAAGTAAGGTCCAAGTCTTTAGAATGGATAATTCTGGTGCTGTTTGTTTTGTGGATATGCAGGAGGTTCATCAGTGTAGGGTCCAGCAATGCCTTGTATGCCTGGCATAGATCTCCCCTCAACAGCCTGTAGGAGACAGAATACAGGGACAGGGCTTTGAGGCAGTCTGCAAAGGGCATGTTACTAACAACTTGTATTCTTTTAGTGAGGAACTCTGTTGACATTCCAACTGTTGGATGTGCCTGACTGGGTACATAAACAAAAGGGGGAACTGTACTCAATGGGTCTGATGAATTCAGAATACAGTGGAATAACGATCTCCTTGGACCTATATGCCATACCTTTATTTACAAGTTGCAACCACAGGTCAAAGGCTAGATTACTGTCTACGTGTCACCAAGTCCCGGCCTAACGGGTCGACTCTTAGGGTTATGTTGTCAATATGATAGTTACCAAAGGTGGATGACTTCCCGAAGGATACTATTATAACTTTCTTTGCATTTAGTTTTAGTCCATGGCTCTGAAACCAGTTAAATTTTCTTTCTCAGCCCTTCCTGGAGGACATTAATGTCGGTGTGGGGGGGGGTTCAATGACTGCTTCTAATTTTCAGTCTGCAAATTTAGTCAGCCAGAGGCCCTAAACATTGGTCTTGACTTCAGAGAAGTAGATGCCAAAATGGAGTGGTCTCAAGACCAGTCCCTAAGGGAATCTGCTGGTGAGTGACTTCTTTGCAGAAGTGAAAGTACAGTTATGTAAAATGTTACAACAGTAAACGCCCTTCTCTTCACTGTTGCAGTATTCTTAACATGACTGATCCCCTGCCAAGGGCAGCCCAACGTTTGGGCCAGTATACCAAAGCCTTTAAGTTATCAATACACAGTACGTTACACATATGCTCCCTGTCCCAAGTGTAGGGCATAAAGATGATGTCCGGATGTATCATCCTCAGAACTGAAAGCTTCAGGAGGAAGCCAGCCCTAGGATACCAGAGGATAACATACACATCCAGAGGGAGAAAAGACGAGGAGGGAGGGAGCAAATACTGCAACAGTGAAGAGAAGGATATCTACTGTTATGGTAAGATTTAACACAACTGTACTATGTCCTTCCATTTCACTGTTGCAGTATTCTTAGTACAAGGGAGAGTGCAAAAGCTTAGGAAGAAGACAGGGAGGAGGAAGGGCCAAACAGCCTTCTAGGAACCAAAGAAGAATGGCTCTAGCAAAACTAGCTGTAGCCCTGAATATGACATCCAACTTGTAATGCTTGGTAAAGGTATGTACCAAACACCAGATAGCTGCCTCAAGGATAGAATTAGTATCCAAACCCTTGAAAAAAGCACCAGAAGAAGCCACAACCCTGGCAGAGTGAGCCTTAACCACAGAAGGAAGGCTCTTGGCATGATAAGAACAAAAATAAATGGCTTTAGAAATCCAAGAGGAAACAGTCTGCTTGGAAACTGCCAAACCTAATGATCTAGGATGAAAACAAAAAGCTGATCAGATTTTCCAAAATCTTTACTTTTGTCCAAATAAAATCTGAGTTGTCTATTCACATCCAAAGTGTGCAACTCCTTCTCACTAGTTGATTGTGGAGAAGGGAAAAAAGTGGACAAATTAACAGACGGATTAAAAGACAACTCATTCACCACCTTAGGCATAAAAGAACGATTTGTACAAAGACACACTCTGGCCTTATGAAAAACTAATACCGGAGGAACAGGCAAAAGGGCTTGCAGCTCAGACACCTGTCTGGCAGAAGTAAGGGCTAACAAAAGAACAGTCTTCCAAGAACAATGCTGTAAGGAAGCCAAAGCTGCAGGTTCAAAAGGAACCCAAGTCAATTTCTCCAAATCAAAATTAAGATCCCAAGAAGGAGGAACAGGCTTTCTGGGAGGTCTAATATGAAGGATGCCTTTAAGAAACTGGCTGGCCTCGAACCTAGAGGCCAAAGGAGGACTTGGCAGACAAGCAGAAAGAGGTGAGAGATGGGCTTTAAAAGAAAAATATGCCAACCCAGCACTGAGCTATTCACACAAATAAGAAAGAACCAAAAGAATATCCACAGCAAGTGGGTCCAGGTTACAAGAAAGACACCAAACAGAAAACCTCTTCCATTTGGACTAGTAGGATTTCCTGGCCTCCTGCAGAACCAGAAGCACATCCTCAGAAAAAAAGGTGCCTACAGGGAATCAAAATCCTCTCACCCACAGTGTCAATTGAAGAGTGAACAGGTGGGGATGGATGAGAAATTTCTTGTCTTGTGTGAGAAGATTCACCCTGTGAGGTAACTTGTGATGACTGCCCTTAGCTAATGCCCTTAGCTAAGTGCAGAAGAGGAGGGAAATAATGCTGTCTGGGCCAAAAGGCAGTCACCAGCAAGATTCTGGGAACATCCCTGTTTTATCTTGCACAGGACGTTTGGAATGAGAAGAAGGGGAGGGAAGGCATCAAAAACATCCCCTTCCATGAAAAAGATAGGGCATCCACCTTTCAGGCCAGAGGATATGGAGTCCAGGCCTGGCACAAAATTGAGGAAGCTGTCTGTTCAAAGGAGAGCCAGAGAGATCTACTTGAGGAATACCCCAGTGTAGATAATGTCCAGAAAAGTACAGTTGTGTCCACTTACCATAAATGTAGATGTTCAAGTGTATTCACTGTTGCAGTAATCACATTTGGGTTATCTGCCTGCAGGTAGTCCTCAGCCGGCCTGAATACCAGAGTCTTCGGATTTCTGCGCCGGATGCGGTCTCCTCTTCCATGACATCAGGTCGTCAGGGGTATAAAACATGCAGCCGATGCCATTACATCAGTTTTTCTTGCCCCAGATGTCAGGTGCCCCCACAATATGAAGTAATTAAATGGTATAGTAAACCCCCATCAAAAAGCAAATGCACAGGAAAAAATAAACATACCAACCAGAAGGAGAGAGAGAGCCCAGAGAAGTCAGGGGGCTGGAGGGAGGGTAACCAGGACTGCAACAGTGAATACACTCAAACATCTACATTTATGGTAAGTGTACACAGCTGTACTATGTTCTTCGTGTTTCAATGTTGCAGTCATCACATTTCGGTTGATTCCCAAGGCTAAGGAAGGGAGGATGAAGTTAAACAGCATTAGGGCCAGCTATTAATCCCTGCAAGACTGCAGTGGCAAAACCAGCTCTGGATTTAGAAAAGATAGGCAAGTGGTAATGCTTGGTGAAGATATGTACAGAGCTCCAGGTGGCAGCTTCTAGGATATCCCTGGTAGGGATCCCTCTGAGAAATGCCGCAGAGGTAGATGCAGTCCTGGTGGAATGTGATCTTATCCCCTTGTGGGGTAGGTTTTCCATGGTGCTTGTAGCAGAAATTAAGGCAATGGGTTATCCATTTTGAAATGGTTTGCTTTGAAATGGCCTTCCCCTCTGCCCCTGCAGCAAAGCTAACTAGCAGCTGCTCAGATTTTCTGATAGGCTTAGTCCTGTCCAAATAGAATCTAAGTTGTCTGTGCACATCCAGAGAGTGCAGTATTCGTTCCCCTTTGTTTTGTGGATTAGGGGAAAAAAGTAGGCAAATGAATGGACTGATTTAGGGCCACAGAAGACACCACCTTGGGCATAAAGGAAGGATTAGTCCCGAGAGAAACCCTGTCAGCATGGAAGATAATGAAGGGTTCCACTACCATGAGGGCCTGTAATTCAGACACTCTTCTTGCTGAAGTGATGGCTAGAAGAAAGGCTGTTTTCCAAGAAAGGAATTTCAACTCTGCTGTAGCAGCAGGTTCAAGGGGGGGGGGGGGTGAGCTTTTCCAGTACAAAGTTAAGGTCCCAGGCTGGAGTGGGAGCTCTCCTGGGGGGTCTTAAATTTTTGGTCCCTCTAAGGAATTGTTTTAGCAAGGGGTGAGAGAAGAGGGGTGGCTCAGTATTATAATGTGCTGAAATGGCAAAGGCTTGAATTTTAATTGACGAGAAGGATAGGTCCCTATGGAGCATTTCTGTTACGTACTGTAGAATATGAGGTAGTGCCTTCTGTGCTGAGTCTACATGTCCTCCCCATGGTCGAGTGGCGTTCGAAAGACATGAGTGAATGGGAGTGCGTTTGTTGAAGGTTAGGCGTCGGGCTGGCACCACGGAACCATAAAAATTGACTACCAATCATTAGCAGACTGGAGTTCCGCTGTGGTGACCCCTAACCGTGAAAAGCCGAAAGAAAAACAATTGTAAAATATGAGGTAAGCAGGGCACCGTTGTGCCCATCCCCTGAGCCAGGTTCCAGGAGCAGTATCTTTTCCACTTTTCAGCATAGGATTTTCGAGTACTAGGCCTCCTTGCCTCTAGAATGACATCCAGTACCTGCTTATTGAGGGATGCTAAGGGAGAGCTCAAGGAAAAAGCCAGGCTGCAAGGTTCAGAGTTTGAAGCTGAGGATGCAGAATCTGGCCTGCCTGCTGGAACAGCAGGGAAGGGGTCTGAGGCAGGTGTCATGGTTGTAGCAGTGTCATACTGTGCAAGAGGGAGCACCAGTGTTGGCATGGCCAGTCTGATGCAATCAGTGTTGTCCTTGGCTGGTCCTGTATGACCTTTAGTAGAACCTTTGAGAGGAGAGGCAGAGGGGGAAAGGCATAAACTGAGAGGCTTTTCCAGGTAAAGAACAGGGCCATCCACTTTCCAAGCTTGGCTGTGGGGAGTTCTTGTGCAGAATTTGTGCAACTGGTAGTTCTGAGGGGAGGCAAACAGGTCTACCTCTGGCGTCCTCCATTTGTTCCTCAAGAGGTTGAATATTTTGGGTTCTATTTTCCATTCGTGTGGGTCCATGAGATTTCTGCTTAAGTCGTCTA
The DNA here is from genome assembly GCF_019279795.1 of Protopterus annectens. NCBI lineage: Eukaryota > Metazoa > Chordata > Ceratodontiformes > Protopteridae > Protopterus > Protopterus annectens. The sequence continues at coordinate 1,103,360,019 of NC_056732.1, forward strand.
CCAGTGAATTTAGTTTGCCTGGCAGAAATTGAGCTTGCAGGTGTACTTGGTAACTCAAGGCTGTGTTCCACAGAGCCATGGCTAGTTTGCAGAGAGGGTACGAGTGGGTCCCCCCCCTGCTTGTTTATGTACCACATAACTGTGGTGTTGTCTATCTTTACCAATAGTTGTCATGGAAGAATACGGTCTTTGAAGGCTCTCAGAGCATTCTATACAGCTAACATTTCTTTTTGATTGATATACAGGTGCATCTGTCCCGGGGTCCATTTGCCCTGAATGCACTGCCCTGCCATGTGAGCCCCCCATGCATAGTCTGATGGGTCTGTTTTTAGGGTTTGGGCAGCAGGGGGTAGAGTGAAAGGGAGTCCCTTGTTGTGGTAGCAAGCCTCTACCCACCAAAGGAACTCTGTCTTGATACAAGGAATGATAGAAATCATTGTTTCCAGGTCCTGAGAATGTTGACACCATAGGCTTTTTAGACACCATTGGAGTTTCCTCATATGCAGTGTCGCATATGGAATTAGTAAAATGCAAGAGGCCATGAACCCCAGGGCTTACAGTATTTTCCTTGCAGATAGCTGGGGTTTTGTGGCCAATAGTTTGAAGCAGGTTGTCAAATAAACTTTTTTCTCCGGAGTGAGGAAAGCCATCTGGGAAGCTGTGTTCAAGCTTGCTCCCAGGAATACAATCTGTTGGCAGGGTACTAGGTGAGATTTCTTTTCGTTGATGGTGTACCCCAGTGAGGTTAGACGTTTCTTTACGAATGCCAGGTGTTGTAATAGCAAGTCCTGGCTTTCTGCCTGAATCAAACAATCGTCCAAGTATGGGTAAATTTGAATATTTCTCTGCTTGCAATGGCTGGAGCTAGACACTTTGTGAATACCCTGAGTGCAGTAGATAAGCCAAAGGGAAGTGCAGAGAAATGATAGTGCATGGAGCCTGCCCTGAAGCGTAGGTATTTCCTGCAAGATTCCCTTATTGGAATGTGCAGGTAAGCTTCCTTTAAGTCTAGGGTTGCCAGCCAGGCATCCTTGGCTAGCATGGGAAGAAGCTGTTACAGTTAGCATTTTGAATTTTGGAACTACCAGAAAGGTGTTGAGAATAGAGAGGTCCAGGATAGGACTCCAAGAGCTGTATTTTCTGGGTACCAGAAAAATTCTTGAACAAAAACCTTGTCCCCTTTGTTCTGCTGGGACAGGCTGAATAGCCCTGATATTGAGAAGAGAGAGAACCTGCTGTTGGGCCTCCGCCCATTGATTTGGGGGTAGGTCTGGCCAACCATTTGGGGTTGGTAGGGTGTGGAAGTGGAATCTCTATCCTTGGGAAAGTATGTTCAAAACCCATTTAACCTGGGTAACGCGTTTGCAGTTTTTTGCATGCAGGGCGAGCTTTCCTCCTAAGGGAGCAGGTAGTAGAGCAGGGCATGGAAGGGTTAAGGTTAAGTCATTGTGCCATTTTTCCATGGGGGGTGGCTTACTACTCCCTGCTTTGGAGGTAGGAGCCCCCCACTGCTTAGGTCTGTGCGTAGCCTGAGACTGTAGCCTAGGTGGTCTGCTGTTCCTGGGTTTGGACTGAAAAGGCCTATAAGGGACTGGAAAGGACTAATTCTTTAAAGGCAAATGCCTACTGAATCTGGGGGGCTGTACTTGTAGGAAATCTTTAACAGTTTGCATAGATTTAGCTTTTTCCTCCATCTTTTTAAGGACTACTATTTCCTTGCCAAAAAGGCGGTCTTGGTTTAAGGGAGCATCCAGTAATTTAGCTTTTACATGATCTGGCAAGTTTTGTTCCTTAAGCCAAGCATGCCTTCAAAGTACAGACCCAGTGACAGCAGCCCTGCAAGATGCTTCTAAAGCGTCAAAACCACATTGCAAAATATGCTTACCAATTTGTTCTGCAGAATGCATTAAATCCTGTAATTCTTTGTGTTCAGTACAGTCAGGAATCAACATCATTTTCTGTTTAAGTAGCCCCATAACATGCTGCTGATCCTTTAACATATGAAACTGGCAATTTAAAGCCCTAATGGCCAAGGTAGCAGAAGTGTATACCTTCTTACCCCATCTGTCTAAGGCTCTAGAATCTCTATCAGAAGGGGTAGGATTTTTGGCAGCAGTAGCCTTAATGCCTTTTGTTCCTTGGGAAATGGTCTCTGGATCTGCAGAAGGATTCTTGAAGAGGAACTTGTGAGAGTCAGGTACACTGTAATACCTGTCAGGTTTTCTTGGAGCTGGAAGTAAAGTGTCTGGGGAAAGGCTAGATTCCAGGAAGGCATCATCTACAATGTCCAGATCAGGAGGGATAGCTAAAGGCCTGTGTTAAGGTAGGAGTAAGAATTCCCTAAGCCTCTTTCTGGAGTCAGAGTAATCCTGGCTTTCCCAGCGGAAATGCAAGGTTTCACCGAAAGAAAAATCTTCTAAAGTTGAAGCAGAGGGAATGGAATCCTCTGCATCAGAATCCTCATAAGTAGATAAGGGCAAATCCTGGTAATCAGAAGGAGCAGAAATATCAGATTCCTGATCAGAAGAATCAGAAAGAAAATCAGTTCCAAGTCTCTTAGAGGGGGAAAGCTGGCTTCCCCTAATTAAGGTAATAAGGTCTTTAGCCATTCTAAGCATTTTTTAGGCATATGGGCCTGAGCCTGTGGTTTGGTAGTCTGTTTTCTAGGCCTCGTGCGAGTTTTAGGCCTGGACGAAAATGATGGCTTCGTTAAAATGCAAGTCTGTAGGCCTGCACAGCAGCTCCGGACCCATCCAAGGTAGAGATATCTCCACGTTCCATAGTCGAAGCATCATCTCACAGCATACCGGATTCTGAATGGGTCTCAGTAGAGGCCTGCGAATCTGAAGTAACGGGTATCAGGGGCTGCAAAAGCGTCTCACTGGGTACCGGCGGACTGGTGACTAGCTTAAAGGAAGAGTCGTCTGCAGTTTTGGACCTATGCGGTCTGTCTCTGTCTTTATCCTTACGTTTTTTTTGGAAAATCGGTAGTCGGATGGCTTAACGAAGCCATTTCGGAGTACTGAGACCAAGTACGAAAGTAATTGGCTGCAAAGATAGCCCAACGACGAATAGTTCGGGGATTGAACAAGGCACAAAACTGACAGAGAGGGACATTGTGGTCTAAGACTAAACAGGGGATACAGTACAAATGAAAATCTCTATGAGGTATTTGCATTCCACAGGTAAGACAATTGTTAACTTTTACGGACATCGGTTGGAGCAGGAAAAAGAATCCCCAATGGGGTAATTATCTTTTTTGAAGACTTCGGATCTGAAACTCGAAAACGAAAATTTCAGGAGTCGGCCGACCGGCACTTGTGAATTGCTTCGGCTTCGGGCACCACACGGCAAGAAAGACTGATGTAATGGCGTCGGCTGCATGTTTTATACCCCTGACGACCTGACATCATGGAAGAGGAGACCACATCCGACGCAGAAATCCGAAGACTCTGGTATTTAGGCCGGCTGAGGGCTAACCTGCTGGCAGATCACCCAAATGTGATGACTGCAACAGTGAAACACGAAGAACATCACATCCCTGTGAAGCATCCACTCATGAGATTGTGTTTTGGACCTGCTCAGGGGATCTGCCACAAAATTCTGACTTGAAGAAATGTACACTGCCTGAAATGTGACTTGGTACTGAATCGCTAACTTCCAAACCTAAAGCAGATAGGACCTTTTCCCCCTTGTTTGTTGACGTACCACATCATTGTGGTGTTGTCTGTAAAGATCTTTAGGGCCCTGGAGAAAAGGGGATGAAAAGCAATGAGGGCCAACAGAACGGATCTATATTACATATCTGAACATTTAAATTTTCGAATCTCTAAAGATCGACCTTTAACGATGGAACATTCAAATGTTTGAATATGAAAAAAAAAAAAAAAAAAAAAGGAAAGGGTTTAAGTGTGGGGGGGGGGGGCAAACTCCGCTTCACCCCTCCCACACCCCCACTACTTAAATATACCAACTCCGAGATCGCACTTCATTGCACTACAGTGCGGAAATGGGAAATTTCCCATTCACTACACTGTAGCACGATCTTGGAGTTGGTATATTTAAGTAGCGGGGGGTGTGTGGGGGGGTGCAGCGGGGATTGCCCCCCCGCTTACACCCTTTAGTTTTTTTTTTTTTTTTATTTTAATTCATATTCGAACATTTAAATGTTCGATCGCTAAAGGCCAATCTTTAGCAATTCGAACATTTAAGCGTTCAGATATGTAATATAGACCTCAACAGAACAGTTCTCATCTCCTTGATACTGATGTGCTCCTTCTGCTGCCAAGGAGACCAAAGGCCTTGCACCTGCAGGTTTCCGAATGAAGTTTCCCAAACCCTGTCTGAGGCATCTGTGAGCAGCTCCTGAGAGGGAAGCAGTGGTTGAAAGGGAAGGCCCGGAATCAAAGTCAGTTGGTGAATCCACCACTGAAATTCCAACTTCAGACATGGAAGAGGAGGGGATCAGAAACTCTAGAGGATGAGCATGCTGAATCCAAATTGACTTCAGACACAGCTGAAGCTTTCTCATGTGCAGTCTGTTGAAGAGAAGCATAAAGGTCATGGATGCCATGAATCCCAGAGCCCTAAGAAATTCCCTGCTGAAATCAAGGCCAAAGGAAGAAGGGATCGAAATAAGGAAATCAGAATCAAAGCATTGGGATGAGGCAGGAATGCTAGCATAGAACAGTGTGGATCCTGCATCCCAGACAAACATGATCCCTTGACGGAGACAGGAATGACTTTTAAAAATTTACAGTGAACCCCAGGCTTTGCAAGAGAGTGATGACCCACTGAAGGTGCTGTAAAAGAATCTTATGGAGAGGAGGCTTGAATAAGCAGGTTGTCTAAATAGGTTCATAGGTAGGTACTAGGCTATTGGCCCAAGGGTCTACGCACGCCTAGCCAACAAGGTTCCCTGGCTTACGCCACCCAAGCAAGTTATTTTTCTGTGACACTGACGAGCAGACACACAGAAGTGATCCCTGGGGTGTATTTCCTATTTCCCATCCACTCATCAAGAGTTTTCTTGAAGAGTGCTAATGAAGAACTTTGCTTGACATAGATGGGTAGCCTGTTCCAGAGTATGGGAAGTCTCTGGTATAGGAATCTATCCCTCCAGCATGTCCTGTTTATTGTGGTGACAAGGTTTAGGTTCCTAGAGTGTGTAGCTCTGAGGGATTGGGATTTCTTTAGGTGTAGCATGTCCAACAGTTCTGGGTTTGACATAGCTTTATATGTTAGGCAGAGATCACCTCTGAGTAGGCGATATGCTATGGAGTAAAGCTGGAGTTTTTTGAGGCGGTCAGTGTAGAGCATTTGTTTGAATCCAGTAATCCTCTTTGTGAGGTACTTCTGTGGCCTTTCCAGCTGCTGCAGATGTCTTGTGAGGTACATTCCAAAAGGGGCGTTGTGCTCTATAATGGGTCTAATGAGTGATGGGTAGAGGGTAACGATGACCTCTTTTCCTGGATGAGAACCTTTTTATGATGAGGTGTGCCACGTAGAAGGACTTCCTGACTACTGTGGCGATGTGACTATCAAAGGAGAGACTACTGTCCACCTGGGTCCCAAGGTCTCTTATCACGCATTCGGTGTTAAGTAGATTGCTGCCTATGTGGTAGTTCATGGGTACAGAGTTTTTACCAAAGGGATGACACTGCACTTTTTGGCATTGAGCTTGAGGCCATGGCTCTGACACCAGGCATCTGTCTGGGAAAGACCTAAATGTCTTTGATCCAGCAAAAAAGCAATCACAGGAGCTGGGCATTTGGTGAATACTCTTGGGGCAGTAGGGAGGCCAAAGGAAAAAGCAGAAAACTAAAAATGCCAGGAAGCAACAGAAAAATGTAGACACTTCCTGAAAAGGGAATGAATAGGGATATGAAGGTAAGGATCTTTGAGATCCAGAGAAACCATAAAAGCCTGAGGAAGCAAAAGAGGGAACAAAGTCTGAAGGGATAACATTCAAAAGGAAGGAACCTTCAGAAATTAATTCAGGTGAGAAAGATCCAGAATGGGTCTCCAAGTGCCCTCTTTCCTGGTGACCAAAACCATTCTGGAATAAAATCCCTTCCCACTTTGAGCAGCTGGGACCTCTTAAATAGTTCCCTGAATAAAAAGACCCTGAAGCATCTCTGGAAAAGAGCTGAACCGGTCTTGAGGTGGCTGAGGAATGCCCATGAAGGGGGGAAGAGATTTCCAAAGCATGACATGCCCCGGGAGAATAATGGAAAGCACTCAGGAATCCTGGGTTATGCTTAACCAGACAGGAAGAGACAGAGATAGACGATGTGAGAAAGGAATGTGGCTGGGAAGAATCAGGTTGTCAGACAGCACCTGGTTTATCAGGATAGGAGGGCTTATGAGCAGGAGGGATCTGTATAGCCTTAGCTGGGGGAACCCTACCACCCTTCTTGCCTTTAGGAGGAGGACAAGACTGCCGTCTAACAAAGGCCAGTTGATTAGGATAGTTTCTCTGGTATTTTAGCAAAGGAGTTTCAAGTCACGTAACTTTTTGCCTTTCTCCTGCAGCAGCACCAAACTTTTAGTTATGTACTTACCATAACTTTAGATGTATGGGATCCATCTCGCCTACATTCTCTACAGATGGGTTCGGAGCCGATCCTCGGCTCCGACTCGGCCGCTATACAATAGAACGCAGTCTCTTATTGGCTGAGTTACCTCATATCCCAGGATGCACCACTACTACTTCCCCAGATCTTGTTTGTCCGCACTCATGCTCACAGAAACATACTATTGTTATAACATTCTCAGGTCTTCAAGAGAGGAAAGAAGTTCAATTTCGGATCGTTCGGTCTCTCCTGGTCTCCGAGGCAGGGGGAAGGAGGGTGGGTTATTAGGAATGTAGGCAAGATGGATCCCATACATCTAAAGTTATGGTAAGTACATAACTAAAAGATGTAATGTGATCCTATCTCGCCTACATTCTCTACAGATGGGACAGCGTCCCTAGCACCTAATTCCTGGGTGGCTCACTGGAAAACACTCCTGAGAACTGTGGAACCGAAGGAAGCTCGACCCCTAGATGCCACATCTAATTTGTAGTGAGAAATAAAGGTGTGTGAAGATGACCACGTGGCAGCCGCACAAATGTCACAAATAGAGAGCTTGGAATGAAAAGCTGCCGAAGTAGCCATAGCCCTAGTAGAATGAGCTTTCACTGGAACTATAAGTTCCTTATTTGAGATGAGATAAATATGATTGATACAGTCCCTGATCCACTTGGCAATAGTGACCTTTGTGACGGCTTTGCCTAATCTATTATCCAAAAAGGACACAAACAGTTGATCTGATTTTCGTGCTTTGTGTGTCCTATCCAAATAGAAACGTAATTGTCTGTGCACATCCAAGCTGTGAAAAGTATATTCAGCTCTATTCGAATACTTGGGGAAGAAGACCGGTAGCTCTAGTGATTGTTGTAAACAAAAGCTAGAACAAACCTTTGGTATAAAAGATGGGTTTGGTCTAAGAGATACTCTATCCTTGTGAAATACCAAGTATGGTGGTTTAACACATAGGGCTTGAAGTTCTGAAACTCGTCTGGCTGAAGTAATAGCAACTAGAAGGGCAGTCTTCCAAGAAAGGAATTTTAGATCACAGGTTGCTGCCGGCTCAAAGGGGGATGAGGTTAATGCACCTAATACCACGTTAAGGTCCCATGGAGGTGCAGGTTGAGATATAGGGGGTCGTAGAAGCCAAGCTCCTTTAATAAAGGCTTTGCACAACTTGTTGCTCATTAAAGGAGGTTCCACACTCTCATGAAAATTGGAAATAGCCGCCAATTGTACTTTGATGGTAGACACTGAGCAACCTTGGTTGAATAGGGAAGCTAAAAACTTCAGTACTTCTGACACCGAGGCTGTCATCGGGTCTAATCCTTGGAGTTGGGCCCAAATAGCAAACCTCTTCCATTTATTGCTATATATCTTTTTCATAGAAGTCTTGTGGGCCGAAGACAAGATGTGCATGACTTCAGGGGCGAAAGAATGGCTCCTAACTATGGTTGGAAGAGGAGTAGCCAGGCTGCCAACTTCATTGAATGGAGGGACTGATGGAGCTGTCCTGACTGATGTGTCAAAAGGTCCGGAACTTGGTCCAGGAACCAAGGACCCTCCAATGCATATTTGTGAAGAAAGGGGAACCAGACTTGTCGAGGCCAGTATGGGGCGATTAATATCATTTTGCTTCCCAAGCGAATCGCCTTCTGAATCACCTTGGGGAGAAGGGGAACCAGTGGAAAGGCACATAGCAGACCGGAGGGCCAAACGTGGACTAGAGCGTCCTTGGGGATCGCCCCCGGAACTGGGGTGAGAGTGAAAAAGTGCTGGCATTTCGCGTTGAGGGGACTTGCGAAGAGATCGCAACAAGGAACTCCCCATCTCGTGAAAATCTGCGCTACCACTCTGTTGTTCAAGGACCACTCGTGAGGGGAGAGAATAGTTCTGCTCAGTCTGTCGGCTATCACGTTGGATTTCCCCGGAATGTGCGTTGCCACTAGGAAACGCTTGGTAGCAATCACCCAATCCCATACTTTCATGGCTTCTCTGCAAAGGGGGTAGGACCTGGTCCCTCCTTGCTTGTTTAAGTACCAGACTACCGACATGTTGTCGGACTGAATGGCAATCGTACCCTGGGGGAGGTGATCGTGCAGTGCTTGCAACGCTAAAAGCACCGCCCTCATCTCCAGGATATTGATATGGAGAAGACTCTCGTCGGAGTGCCACATGCCTTGGACCGACCTGTCCAGATAATGACCCCCCCCACCCTGTCTGGGAGGCGTCCGTAGTCAACGTGGCAGAGGGGAGTGGGGGAACGAAGGGTCGCCCTAGATTCAGGTTGGAGGAGAGAAGCCACCAACGAAGATCCTGTTTGCACGTGTCTGTGATCAGTATGTGGTGACTGAGGGGAAGGTCTTGATAAGACCACTGGACTGATAGGAGCCACTGGAGTATCCTTATGTGTAACCTTGCCAAGGGGACCAGAAGAATGGTGGCTGCCATGGAGCCCAACAGCTGTAGGACCATTCTTGCTGGAGCACGACGTTTGAGGAGCAGAGCCTGAACCTGAAGCTGGAGCGTCGCTATCCTTTCCGCAGGGAGATAGACTCGCATCTGCCTTGAGTCTATTTCTGCACCAATAAACAGAATACGCTGAGATGGCAGCAATACAGATTTTGACCAATTGAAGGTGATTCCTAAGGAGTTGCCTAGTGTGATAGTGGCTGCTAGGTTTTCCAAGAGTAGATGCCTGGAGGTGGCAGTTAGGAGCCAGTCGTCTAGGTATGGAAACACCTGGAATCCTAGACTTCTCAGGTGAGCAGTCACCACCGCCAAACATTTGGTGAACACCCTGGGGGCTGTGGTGAGACCAAAGGGCAGTGCTCGGAACTGGAAAGGACTGTCTCCTAGGCTGAAGCGCAAGTGTCTCCTCGACACCTGATCTATCAGAATGTGATAGTAGGCGTCTTTGAGATCTATGGAGTACATCCAAACACCTTTCTCCAAAAGCGGGAGAATGGATTGCAAAGTGACCATCCGGAATTTGGACTTTTTCACAAATCGGTTTAGTTTGCTGAGATCCAAAATGGGTCTCAAGTCCCCGGTCTTTTTTGGCACCAAAAAGAATCTTGAGTAAGTCCCTGATCCAGCCTGGTCTGCGGGGACAGGTTGGATGACCCCTTTTTGAAGCAGCTTTGATATTTCGTTGGCTGCATGATCCCGTTGACTGGGTGGCGGGTCCGGGATTCTTTGGACTGGTGGAGGGGGTTGAGCAAAGGGGATGGTGTAACCTCCGGCGATGATTCGAAGCACCCATTGGTCCTGAGTAATATTTTCCCAGGCCTTTAGGTGTCTCGAAAAGCGACCCCTGACTGGCTCCGGAGCTGCACAGTCGGGTACTCCTTCAGGGATGCTGGAAGGAGGAGCAGCCACGAAAGGACTCGCGGTCTCCAGTGTTGCGGGGGCCTCCGCCGCCTCTGGGATGGCGTCTCCCTGAAAAATTTCCCCCTCCTCTGCCTCTAGAAGGGGAATCGCTCTGCTGCGATGAGTAAGGCTTTTGAGACTTACGGAACCACATTTTCCCTCCTCTTCGAGCCTTGGGATAAGGTCTGAAGGGAGTGGAAAACCGGGCTCCTACGGCAGTTGAAGTCTTACCCTCCTGTTCGCAGCGAGTCAATGTGTCCTTTACCTTGGGTCCAAACAGTGAGGACCCATCAAAGGGGGCGTCGGCAAAGGAAGACTTAAATGCCTCTGCAAAGTGACACAGGCGTAGCCAGGCTTGTCTCCGTAGAGCAACACCTGTTCCAGCCGCTCTACTCGCTCCTTCGGCCGCATAAGAAATGAGCCTCATGGACGAGTTAGATAATGAAGACAGGGTAGCTAACTGGGAGTTAACTGTCTGGGTCAACTGCTCAGGTAAGTTACCAGAGAGGGTATCCGAAAGCTCCTTGATCAGATCCCTCTGTAGTCTGGTGAAATGTGTCAGGTAATTCAGAGACCTTAATGTAAAGGCCGCTGAAGAAAGGGCGCTTGCCGCTGATCCATGCTCTTAGACTCTTTATTAGGAGGATGGACGGGCGTGACGCCTCTGCCACATCTTGTTGGGTGGCAGATGCCACCACCATAGCATCTACAGCCACGCCCTTCGATAGAAAGTCCTTATCCGGGGGAGCCGAGAGGAACTTATTGGGGCGAGCTGGCACCGGTTCAACAGAATCCGGGTGTTCCCACGCCCTTCGAGAGATCAAATCCAGAAGCTCATCGAAGGGCGGAGACACCCAGGAGGCGGAGGGCTGAGCCCCGAAGGCCTTGAGGAAAACCGACTCCTCAGCAGAAGGGGGTTTGGACTGCCAGTCGCCTCGTTGCTTGAGGATCTCCAAGATGTCCGCAAAGGAGACATCTTCCGAGGACGACTTTGGGGACCCCTCAGCATCATCGAGGTCGGTATCCGAGGTGAGAGACTCAGGGGAGTCGACGTGTTTCCTCTTACACTGTTTCTTCCTGGGAGGTTCCTCCGAAAGCGTGTCAGAGGGACCTCCAGGAAAAAGGGAACCCCCAATGGGGGTAACCTCAGGCCCAGGGGCTCCACTGTCGTGAGACAGGGGGATTGCAAAGGCGCCAGTCTCCATGCCCAGGGAAGGTGGTGGTGAAATGGTTGAAGTGGCCACAGAGGATTTGGCCAAGGCACTCCTCATGGCATCGAAGGCTGGACCCCCAGAGTCCTGGGATGGTTCAACCCCCGAGACCACAACGGCAGTCGGAACCCCTGCAGCCGACGCACCGAGAGGGAGGCTCGGAACCGAATGGATCGGGCCCGAAGCGTCCCCCCTGGGGGCGACAGAGGAGGTCCGCGTACCGAACCCCGACCCGAGGGACGGGGTTGGAGTTAGAGTCGGAACCGACCCGATAACCTCCACCGGTTCCAGCAACACCGACTCCAACGGCGCCGAAGCTGTTAGAGGAGGAATCGATGTAGCAGGATGGGAGATCGGCTCCAGAGCCAACTGGGCTGGAGCCGAGATCAACTTTGCGAAGACTGGAGACTGAAAAAGCCTTTGAAGCATCCTAAGTCCGAATCGGACATCCTCGATGACCGAGAAGAGACCGACCGGGTCCGAGTTGACATCGCCGGCTCCGAAAGACTGGGGGACCGGCTCCGTAATGGTTCTAGAAGTATCTGCGCCGAGGGAGACTCCACTACAACTGCAATTTCCCTCGGAGCCGATGTGGACTTCAGCGCCGAAGGGGAAGAGTCTGAGCGGGCAACCCCCATCGGTTCCGAAGGCAGTGGAGCCGATGAAGGTGACATGCCCCTCGACGCCCGAGCTCTCGACTCCGAAACCAGAGGAGTCGAGGCTGGAGACATCGAGGCAGACCGTTCCGCCCTCGGCTCCGAAGTCCGTGGAGCCGGCGAAGAAGCCTGCCGAGACTTTTTTGCTGCCGGATCCGACGGGCTTGTCGGAGCCGAAGGCTTTTTCTTCCTCGAAGGTGAAGAAGAAGAGGAAGATAGGGCTTCCTCAAAGGAAGGGGTAATAAGCCCTTTTAAGATCAACTTATTTTTCCTCTCTTGGAGGACGCGAGAGGAAAAAGCGTGGCAAACGCTACAGGACTCCTGAAGATGCTTCGGGCCCAAACAATAAACACATAAGGAATGGTCATCTGTTATAGACATTTTATAATTACATTTAACACACTTTTTAAAACCTGATGGTCTATGCTCTTTAGACATGGTTATATAAACAATAAACACCGACTACCAAAAACAAAGTTAGTACAGACAACCTAGACTCTAACTTAAACGCCTAGGGTAGGGCTAGGCCCCTCTAACTTAAACGGGACCGTTAACTACCACAAAAAAACACAATTTACCACAAGAAAAATATCAAAACCAATCACACAACAATAGCTGTTAAAACAGCTTTTGGGTAAGTTTTGACCAAAATTCAGACAGAAAAATTTCTGACTAAAGATACTTAGCTCAGCCAAGTCCGAGACCACGTCTATGCTGAAAAGCGGCAAACGAGATCTGGGGAAGTGGTAGTGGTGCATCCTGGGATATGAAGTAACTCAGCCAATAAGAGACTGCGTTCTATTGTATAGCGGCCGAGTCGGAGCCGAGGATCGGCTCCGAACCCATCTGTAAAGAATGTAGGCGAGATAGGATCACATTACATCATTGGTTATCCAGAGGAGCATGCATTAACGTGGCCTTAATATCATCAGGCAGAGGTTGGAGGAGTAGCCAGGAATATCTTCTCAACACAGAGCCAGAAGCAGCTGCCCTACAAGAAGCATCTGCTGCATCATAACTACATATAATGGAATGATGAGCTACCTTGGAAGAAGCCCCTAACAAAGACAAGGCAGAAGTCTTTCCCTCAGAATCAGGAAGGTCAGAAATAACCTGGCAATCCTAAGAAAGGGCAGCAAAGATGCATCTGGTCAAATGAGTCTGACAATTACTCAGCATTTCCATGACCCTGCTGTCTTTATCAGGAGAAAGAAGTCTGGTAGAAGACAGCAATTTAGAAGGCTTGTCAGACACCACAAAAACCTCAGAAGGGTTGGCAGACGGACACTTATAAATGAATTTGCAATCATCAGACACTTTATAAAACTTCTGGTTTTTTAGGAGCAGGGGGCTGAGATGCAGAAGAAAAGGCAGCCAAAACAGGAGGAACAGCAGAGAGTCTAAGAGATTCCATTTGAAAGAGTTCATAAGATCTCCTCTGCACTTGAGAAACTAGGAAACAATCAATTTAAAGAATGACATCATCCTAGCAATGGTATCCCCAAAGGAAATCTCCTGAAAAGGAGATTCGGGACTAGCAGACTCCTCCTTCCTCAGAACCCTAATCCAAAGGGGAAGGAATCTGGGTAGAACAGGGCACATATTTCTCATCTGAATCCTCTTCTTCAGGAGGAACCCTGATTCACAGACCTTTTGGTGGGGGAAGAAGGCCAAGGAGAAGCTGGGACAGAGACCCCCTAAGGAGGCCTCAAGGTCATAAGAGCACTGAACAAGCCCTATGTAAAATTCTGCCATTCACTTTGAGGGATCTTGGGAGCAGAAGAAATGTTTTGTCTTCTGCTTCTTTTTTTAAAGGGATGTCTGCCTTATGAAAAGTAGAAGGTCTGAAACCAGGCTACACTCAATCACAAAAAGGGACTTCCTGCCTAACCAGTAACTGAGGACCCCCCCCCAGGCCCTTCAGTGATAATCAGCCATGGTTTCCCCTGAGCGTCAGAAGCAGATGTCTGCAAGGCCTCTGAGGACGTGCAAGAAGCTGGATCCATGCAGGCTTCTGAACCAATCATGGTAAAAGAATCCTTCCCAGAAACTGGATGATCCCCCAGGCTTTCACCAGCCTCAAGAGAGATGTCCGGCAGAGGAGGCAGCATCTGACCTGACTTTTTTGGCCACCTTCTTTGAAGATGGCCAACCCCCCGTAGTGTTTTTTGCTAAAAGCATTAGATGCTGGTTTTCAGGATACATGGCGAGGGATGAAAGATAGCTATGTAATGTCTTTAGAACAAAAGCCTGACAAATAGTACAGGACGTGTGGTTGGAAGGAGCTCCTAAACAAAGCAAGCACTGCAGAAGATGGTCTTTATGGAGACTCTGTGTCCCACAGTGTTATTTACCCTTTCTGGATGACATTAAACCCTCACAATATAATAAATGCTAAAAGCAAAAAAGGATAAGCCAAAAAACCCTAACGGGGCACTTATCTGAATGACTAGGTAACCAGCAATGACTTGGGCCATCTGACAGACGATCAAAGATGGTGTTCAGACTGGCAGCAAAGAAGTTCTGCGGATGATATGTCCTACGCCTGGGGCGGGGAGCATACGTGACGTACAACATATTAATAACAAAGACTTTGGTATACTGGCTGGATCCTGGGTGCCCTTGGCAGGGGATTCCTCATGTTAAGAATACTGCAACAGTAAAATGGAAGAACATCTCCCCAATTCTAACTTCCTGGGTCCTGTCTGTGAGCCAGATAGCTAACCACCTGATGACAAGAGTTTATACCTAACCTTTTGAGTTTGTCAACAATGCCCAAGTGGGGTATTGTGTCAAATGCCTTGGCCAGGTTAAGGCAGGCAGTGTGAACTGTTTTGCCCTCATTCATTGCTTTGGGGACCTTCTCAAAGAAGATCACCAGGTTGAGTAGGCAAGACCTGCCCTTGATGAAACCTAACTGGGATGGAACTAGTATCTGGAGGTTTGCTATGTCATTATTGATCATTTCCATGGCTTTACATATGAAACTACTACTGAGACTTGCGGGTTTGTAGTTTCCAGGGTTTGTAGATGGCCTGCCTTTGTGCAGAGGTATAACAGTTGCTCTCCACAAAGCCTATTTTTGCAGGCTACAGTAAAAATAGTGACTCCATGGGGCCTGATGCATCATGTTTTGTGCTACACAGAAGGCAGCCTGAGACATTGTCGGGGCTCAATGATGCAGTATTCTTGGCTTTAGAGAGATCATTAAGGACCTGTTTCCCAGTGATAGTAGGGAAAGTTACATTGGATGGTATTTCCTGAGAAGAGGCTGGGGTGAGAAGGGTAAAATTACAGCTGAATTTGTCTGCCAGTAGGTTTGCTACATCTTCTGGCTCAGTGTAGGTGGCTCCATTAACAATGAGCTCTGCAGAAAATTGTGCACTGCCTTTGAGGTTATAGACATATCTAAAGAATAGGAGAGCATAACATAATGAGTTTTTAATTAGTTTTAGGTTTGATTTGTAGATTTGAAAGTTCATTTCCACAATTGATTGGTCAAAACATTTTTAAATGTGTATATTAGATGTGTTTGATTGTTTAACAGTTTATCTGATGAAGTCCATTTGGACGAAAACGCTTGTATTGGGAAGGCGTTCATGTTTTGGTGCAAGCAGGATTTTATACGAAGTGTTCGTGCTGTGTGCTTTTTTGCTTTTTACAAACATTAAATCTGAGGTGGTTTTAGCTATCGTGTTCTCCGCTCTCTTATTTTTTGGAGCTTGGTAGAATCTATTTTGCTTTTCTTTGGTTTAGTACATATCTAAAGAATGCCATCTTACTAGTCCTTAGTCTGGGAGGCCAAATTTACATCAAATTTGGCTTTGGTTGACTATTTGTCTTCTGAGTTATTTCTTTAGTTTAATGACAGCACTTTTATCCTGCTGGGTGCTACCCCTCCTATTTTTTCTATGATTTTCTTCCTTCTGTTATTCAACCTACGGATGCTGTGATTCAACTGGGATGGCTTGTTTTTTGAGTTGTTCTGTACTTACTCCAGGAGAGTATAGCTGCCTTTATGCAACTATTAACATGCTTGTATTGGGTGTTTCTGAACAGTTCTGTGTAGGCAACACTGTTCTCAGATTTTGCCGGGGGGGGGGGGGGGGGCAAGAAATTTTGCCAGGTTATAACTTAGTAGGAAGTTAACCTTAGAGTAGTTTCTGAACATGCAAGGGTTAGCTGGGGTTCTCGGTTTTATTTTTACTTCAGATGAGATCATTTTGTGGTCTGAACCTACGAGAGAAGACATTACACTCGAGTGTATACAGTGCTCTCCCATATTAGTGGGAACAAGACCCAGTATTTTTATGCTCCTGACTGCTGCATTGGCAATCAAGAAAACATACATATGACATTACACTGTTAAATAAAAGTAATACCTAACATGGGAATTTACACAGCTGCTGCTGGCTCAGGACCACTCTTCAAAGGGGGCAATGAAAGTGTATTCCTAACCAATCAATAAGAAATCTCAAGTACATCAACTGATGTGTTGAAAATGTATGCCTTACACAGAGCTAAGAGAAACCCACTTTGATGGGTTACTCGTTGGGATCTCAAGCAGTTCCATAAGAATAGGAAGTCAGATTATCACAGCAGGATGGACCTCAAGTACATCAACTGATACGTTGAAAATGTACGCCTTACACAGAGCTAAGAGAAACCCACTTTGATGGGTTACTCGTTGGGATCTCAAGCAGTTTCATAAGAATAGGAAGTCAGATTATCACAGCAGGATGCACCTCATATTCGTTGGTCCTGCAGAAAGTGCAGTTGAGTAAGAGCTTATTATTACAGTGGATGCACAAGTATGGCCACTGTTGCAGTCACTGCCAGTGGGAACACTGCTACAGGTAATGTCTGACATCTGGCTGTCAGAGCTAAAAACGTCCCCAGCAGCTGGGTTTCTTCCTCCCATGCAAGAGGATGTCTGCATCTACTTATTACAAAGAAGTGGGAGCCCATGCCATCCTTTGTTCTTTGTTGTTCATGATTATTAGGTCCTCACACAGCACTATGTACTTTGCATTGGTCCCTACAACAGTCATCACCAATGGGAAGATTCAAATAGATAACCCATCAGAATGGAGGGAATTTATCATTCTGTGGCAAAGTGCAATACACCCTGCATAACAGCAGTTGCAGAACCTATGCTACCCTTAGAAATAATGCCCACCCTGTAATACTTGGAAAAAGTATGGACTGAGTTCTACATAGCTGCTTCTAAAATGACCTGAGTATTCACTCCCCTAAGGAACACTGCAACAGGAGCAGTGTTTCTAGCAGAATGAGGCCAGGCAATGTTTTTCCCTTAAAGGTGTAACAAAAGGAGATGCAATGAGATAGCCATTTGGAGAGTCTGTTTACAAAATGGCTGGCCTTCATTACAAACTGCAAAAGCGGCAAAGAGCTGGTTTGTACTTTTAATACTTCAGTTCTGTACAAGTGGTAACCAAGTTGTTTGTGCATATCCAATGAGTGGCAATACCCCCCCCCCTTTTCAGGATTAGGGAAGAAGTTTGGCAACAGGATGGTTTGGTTTAAGGATAGTGCTGCTAACAATTCTGCCATAAATAAAGGGTTAATTATGCAGGCTAACTGTCTCTGCAAAAATATGGAAGATTATTTGCACATCAAAGCCTGGTAGGTCAGAACTCCTCTTTCCTGAAATTAAAGCTACTTATAAAGTGGTTTCCTACTCAGCTACTTCAATGGAGCAATAGTATCTGGTTCAAAGGGACTCGGAGTGAGTTTTTCTAACACAAAGTTCAGGGCCCCAAAAAGGAGTCACCACTTTCTTTGGCGGTCTCAAATGTAGGACACCTTTAAGGAAGTAGCAGTCGGCAGGAGGACCACTGGGAGATTAACAGCAACAGCAAATAGGTGGACTTTCATTGAATCGTAGGCTAACCCCTGAGCAGAGAGATCTGAAACAATGAAGGACCATGAGGATCATCCCTGCTGTACTGGAGTCTTGATCCCTCCCTTGGCGAAAGAGGGAAATCTTTTCCATTTAGCTAGGTAGGATTTCCTACTAGTAAGGCTCTACATTTTCTCAGTACATGTCTAATATCACAATGGAATCTAAGTGCCTAAGGGATAAAAAGGGTCATTGTGACATCAACAGAGTACAGGCAAGGATGCAGTAGCAACCTTTTGTTCTGGATCAAGTAGTGGATGTTCTCAGGCAGGGTTAGGAGTTCTTCTATTGTTGATTCTCTGGACTTGTACAGATGGCAATCAGTACTGCTTTAGCCAAAATGGAACATTATCAGAATCATTTTTGCCTTTCGTTCCTAGCCTTCCTGATCACAGGGGGTCAGACAAAATACAAGCAAACACCTGATTTCTTGAGAAGGCATTCAACGCCAGGGACTGTTGAGCAGAATTTCAAGAGTTGTCTGTTACTCAGAGAAGCAAACAGGTCAATTTCCAGCACACTCAACTTGGATGCCAGTTCTTAGAAACCATTTTTGTACAGCATCCATTCATGTGGACTTGGAATAACCCTGTTCAACTCATGTACTCTGACACACTACTGGGATAGGAATTCAGGGTAATCTGATGTCATACTTGCAAAACTAGTCAACAAAGTTGATGAGAATATGCTTCTTCCACTCTTTGTTGACATACCTGACAATTACCTTGTTTATTACCAGATGCAGGACCCTTAGATTACAATAGATCCATAAAGGCTAGTGTTACCACTAGGGTATCTGGCATTTATATGCCTCCTCTTCTAACCATTTTTCCAACAGTCCTAACAGACCAGTTGGTGGAATGAGCTCTTCAGGCCAGATCTGAGGCATTAGTTGTCAAGAGTATGATTGTCCATTGGGCATCTGAATGGAAAGCCCATATTCTCTGGATTTGTTGGCTCTACCATAAAAAAACATTTTTTGGATAGAAGGCAGTAATGGGATCTCTGTTTCTTCTGTCTACTGCTGCTGCCATGTATTCATAAGGTCTCACAAGAGTCACCTCATGTGCATTCTTGTCAATGGGACAATAAGGATCACATAGTACATTTATGGCCTCAAGATCAGGCTTGCAAAATTATTATCTTGACATGGAATGTCTTTAAAAACAGACGTTAAGGAGTTTACCTTATCCTGAGGTGAGCATATTTTCTGTTGTGTAGACTCCATGGTGTCTCAGAAAAATGACTGATCTCGAGGATACCAGGTTAAACTGACATATTCAAGGAGAATCTCAATCCTTGAAAACATGTAAGAGTGAAGCTTAAAGCCTTCAGCATCGCCTCCATAGAATGTGCCAAGTTCATGCAGTCATCCAAGACGAGGGTACATATGTATATCCTTGATTCGACAATGGTTTATCACTTGGGTCAGACATTTGGTGTTTTGGCAAAGACGACAGCTTAAAGGATAAGGCACTAAAACTGGTAGTGGGATCCCCCTGCCACATATCTGAGAAAGTAACTGTCTTTCTTGTGAATCAAGATTTGAAGATAGGTATCCTTGAAGTCTATGGTCCCCAGCAGGGATTAAGGAAAAATTAATGAAAAAAGACCCTGTACCATCAGCATTTAGAACATTTATGTTTAGGAACTTGTTCAATTGTGAAAGGTCCAGACTGGGTCTCCATAAACAACCATTTCAGCAAACCTGAGAGAATCTAGCCTACAACCTGGCATCTTCTTCTCCTGGTGGAACTCGCTTTATAGCCACCTGTTAAAGGAGGCCTACCAGAAGAGGACAAAGTACCAGATGGTACCATTCCTTTGGGACCTGAGGAATATCTCCCTGAACTAGAGAATGGAAAAGATATGCACTTTCTAGCTATGGGTAATCATTTGTAAGACGCTAGTGTCTGAGATACCTTACTTCCATTCCTCCGCAAAATAGGACACCATAATGAATAACAGCTCTTTTTCTGTGCCTTTCGGTTGATGACCTGGCTTAAATATCTTGATGTCTTGCACCCCCCCCTTTTTTGGAAGGCTCTTTTCGCCCCTCACCTGCTGCAGTCTTGTTTTGCAAAGGCAGAAGGAACTCACTATCAGCAGGAAAAATCCAACTCTGTTTGGGAATAGTAAATATGAAATGGCTAATGGATATCTAACTCCCTTGTAGCATGCCTCAGGGTGGCTATATTACTAAAAAAAAAAAAAAAAAAAAAAATAGCTTAGATGAACCAAAATGGAAACTTTATTGAGCAATTACAGTGAAAGCCAATTGCTTTTGCCTACTAAACTATTTTCAAGAGCTGTAGATGTCTTATGATCACCTTTAATGCTGGAATAACCTTCAGGTCAGTATTAAATGGCACAGTAGTAATTCTTGGATGCACCACAGAAGGTGTGTGTGCTTCTATGCGCAGAGGGTAGGCCACCAACTCGGGCCCAGCAATGCTGTCCCACTCCCTACTGCCAAACTTTCATTAAAGAAAAGAGGGCTGATGGAGGTTTCCAGGCATGAATGAATTAGGCTTGTAGGGCTGTTGCCTAGCCAGACAGTACCAGACTCCCATTCAGCTGAAATGAATAGGGAAACAGGGCAAATGTAGAGAAGCCACTGAACAATGTCTGTGGAGGACAATTTGGACATCTGAAGACTTCTGAGTAGCTTTGGAGCAACTGGTGTCAAGTACGGACTGATTTAGAAATGGTAGCAAATGAGGGTAAAAAAAAAAAAAAACAGCCCTAAGCTCCATGGATCAGAGCCCTGACCAAAAACATTAAGAGTATGGGATGTGATCTCATCAACCTCCACTCGCTTGCTGTGTGACTGAGCAATTTGCTTAACTATAATACACAATGACAATTCAATATCATGATCTATATCCTTCGAACATATTAGTACCCATACAAAACAGAATCTTCCTTTTAAGGCAAGTAAGAGCCAAAACTTCTACTGCCCTAGGCTTACTTCAGACATCAAACAGCTTCCACATTAATGTGATCTAGTCTGAAAACTCTGGAAATCAGACTGGACCATTATCAACAGAATTGCATACTACAACCTCAAGCCACAAATGCCGGCAACAGATTATACTCAAAAAACAAAACTGTCTTGCAGAGGTAAGCCTCAACAAAATTCTGGAAGGTGCTGAAAAGTATGCCAACTTCCCTGCAACAGGCAACTAATAATCAAATCACTTTACATCCAGACCTATGTAACAGTACAAAGTCCCTCAAAACACCATCTCCCACAACTTGCATAACCCCCAGTCAACCAATACTACAAAATGAGACACTATATTTAAGATCTGCAATCCTCTACCATTTTACTTCAATCTCCACAATGCAGGTACTTAAAAAAAGAGAGAAAATTGACACAAATAAAACAGTTAAATACTCTACCCAAAATGTATTAAAATGCCCACAAGACATAAAGTACAGTTTTGTACCTACCATAAATGTAGATGTTCGAGGATCCACATTGCTGCAGTCATAACCTGTGGGTAGTCCGCTGTCCTCGGTCGGCCCGAATACCAAAGTGTTAGGCTGGCGTCGGTCATGGTCGCTCAGATCTGACGTCAGTACGCAGTAGTACTAAAGCGCATGACCGACGCCATATCCTCAGTCTTTCTTGCCCCAGATGTCAGAAGGCCTAAAAAGGAAAGGCCATAGCTAAAAATAGAAAATACCCAACAACCAATATAGAGAAAATAATAATTATCCCAAAAGAAACACAGCAACCCCAAGCAATAGAGGGGAAGGAGGGAGGGAAAATTGGACTGCAGCAATGTGGATCCTCGAACATCTACATTTATGGTAGGTACAAAACTGTACTATGTTCTTCGTCTCACATTGCTGCAGTCATAACCTGTGGGTAGAATCCCAAAGCAAAGGTAAAGGGAGGCTGGCAAAATTAAAAAGCATTAGGAGCTGCTAACATGCCCTGTAATACTGCAGTGGCAAACCCAGCCCTAGACTTGGAATAAAGAGGGAGATGGTAATGCTTAGTAAAAGTGTGCACTGAACTCCAAGTAGCTGCCTCCAAAATATCCTTAGTAGCTACCCCCCTTAAAAAGGCAGTAGATGTGGCAGTAGCCCTAGTGGAATGAGATCTGATCCCAGCCGGAACATCCTTTCCATGATGAGAATAACAAAAAGCAATACAATGGCCAATCCACTTAGAAATAGTTTGCTTTGAAACAGCTTTCCCCTGTGAACCCAAAGCAAAAGAAATAAACAACTGTTGAGTCTGCCTGAACTCTTTAGTTCTGCTCAAATAATAGCGTAACTGCCTGTGGATATCCAAAGAATGCAAGACTTTTTCCCCTTTATTTTGGGGATCAGCATAAAAAGTAGGCAAATGAATAGACTGGTTTAAGGCCACATTAGAAATAACTTTAGGCATAAAAGTAGGGTTAGTACGCAAGGACACCCTATCCTTATGGAATATCAGGAAGGGTTCAACTGCCATGAGAGCCTGTAATTCAGATACCCTCCTAGCAGACGTAATGGCCAACAAAAAAGCAGTCTTCCAAGACAAAAACTTCAACTCAGATGTAGCTGCAGGTTCAAAAGGAGGCAAAGTAAGCTTTTCCAACACAAAATTGAGATCCCAGGAAGGAGTAGGAGCTCTACGTGGGGGTCTTATGTTCTTTGCCCCTCTAAGAAATTGTTTAAACAAAGGGTGAGAAAATAATGGAGGGTCACAATCATAGTGAGCAGAAATGGCTGCAGCATGAACTTTCACGGAGGAGAAAGACAAACCCTTGTCTAATAATTCAGTAAGGTACTGTAGAGTAAAACTCAAATTAGGCACTGAGACATCAAAGTTCTTTGCTGTGCTCCAAAGAAAAAATCTCCTCCATTTATCAGCATAAACTTTTCTAGTACTAGGTCGTCTGGCTTCCAAAACGACATTCAAAACTTGCTGAGGAAGCTGCGACCCCCCAGGGTCTAAAACAGAATATGCCAGGCTGTCAGATGCAGGGACTGTACCCTGACATTGAGAAAATGATTCCTTGCCTGGGACAAAAGGTGTGGAGTTGGTGGCAAAGGCCAAGGAGGCTCCTGTACTAAACTCCTCAGCAGAGGATACCAGTGCTGACGTGGCCAATCTGGTGCTATTAGAATCATGCAAGGCTTGTCCTGTCTGACTTTCAAGAGTACCTTGGGGAAGGAGAGGCAGAGGAGGGAAAGCATAAACGTGAAGGTTGTTCCAACTGAAAGATAGAGCATCCACTTTCCAAGCTTTTAGGCGAAACATCTTTGTGCAAAATTTTGGCAGTTGGAAATTCAGTGGAGAAGCGAACAGATCTATGTCTGGAGTTCCCCAAGCCACTGTCAACTATTGGAATACATGAGGATCCAATTTCCACTCGTGGGGATCCACAATTTGTCTGCTCAAAACATCTGCTAAGGAGTTCTGTGCTCCTGGCAGAAACCGTGCTTGAAGAGTGATGTGCAAACTCAGAGCAGTCTCCCACAAAATCATAGCTTGTCTGCAAAGAGGGTACGAATGGGTTCCCCCCTGCTTGTTGATGTACCACATGACTGTTGTGTTGTCTGTTTGAATCAACACCTGTCCCTGTAGAAGTAGATCCTTGAAAGCCATCAGAGCAAATTGGACTGCTAACATCTCCTTCATGTTGATATGCAAATGCTGTAGTCTGGGAGGCCACGTGTCTTGAATCCATTTCCCATTGAAGTGTGCTCCCCAAGCCAAGTCTGAGGCATCCGTCGTTAAGATCTGACTCGCCTCTGGTCGGGTCACAGAGAGTCCCTTGTTTAGGTGACATTCCTGAGCCCACCACAAGAATTCCTTCTGGATGCAAGGTATTATCTGAATGACAGTGTCCAAATCGTGGCAGTGTTGAGTCCATACACTTTTGAGATACCATTGTAGCTTCCTCATATGCAGTTTGGCATTGGGAAGTACCAGAATGCAAGATGCCATGAACCCCAAGGCTTGAAGGACTGTCCTTGCAGTCAGCCTGGACATTAGGGATAATTGCTGGAAGTATAGGTGAAGATTTCTTTGTTTGTCCGGGGTCAAAAAGGCCATCTGAGAGGCTGTATTCAGTTTCACACCCAGAAAGCACATGTCCTGAGAGGGTACTAGACTGGACTTTGTTTCGTTCACAGAATATCCTAGGCACCTTAAAACTGCCATTACATACTGTAGATGTTGAAGTAACTTGACTTTGTCTTGAGCAAGAATCAGGCAATCGTCCAGATAAGGGTAAATTTGAATTCCTCTTAGTCTTAAGAAGGTTATCACAGGAGCCAGGACCTTTGTGAACACCCTGGGCGCAGTAGATAAGCCAAAGGGCAATGCAGAGAACTGATAATGAAAAGTACCAGCCAACGCAGGAATCTCCTGCAGCTGGGCCTGATAGGAATGTGAAGATAAGCCTCTTTGAGATCCAGAGTTACCATCCAGTGATCTTTGCCTAGCAGAGGCAGAAGTTGCTGTAAAGTTAACATCTTGAACTTTGGAATGTCTAGGTATGTATTGAGAATGGACAAATCCAGAATTGGCCTCCAAGTGTTTCCTTTCTTTGGCACAAGGAATAGGCGAGAATAAAATCCTAGGCCCACTTCTGACGGAGGTACCACCTGGATAGCCCCCATTTGTAAAAGTAAAGAAATCTGTTTGTGAGCCTCCAGCCTTTGCTGAGGAGGTACATCTGGCATGCCTTTGAAAGGAGGCAAGGTGTGAAAATAAAACTTGTAGCCTTGATTTATAATGTCCAACACCCATTTGTCCTGGGTGACCAAAAGCCAATTTTGTTTGAAAAGCGCCAACTTTCCTCCTAGAGGAGCTGCCAGACAGGAAGAATCTGGCAGCTGGAGATACAGGTCATTGGGTCTGTTTACGAAAAGGCTGACCCCTGCCCTCACCAGAAGATTGTGCAGGAGAACTCCAAGTCCTAGGTCTGAAAGAACCCTGAGCATGAGCTCTGCCCCTACCACGTCTAGACCTGCCCTTGGACTGAAAATCGGAAGAAGGGTAAGACCATCCTTTTGCAGGCCAATTTCTGCTAAACTTAGGGGGCTGCACTTGTAAAAATTCCTTAACCGTCTGCATGGACTTAGCTTTGTCTTCCATTTTTTCAAAACTGACTCCACAGGACAACCAAAAGGAACTTCAGATTGAAGAGGAGCATCCAAAATTCGAGCTTTAACATGCTCTGACAAATTTTGATCCTTAAGCCAGGCATGCCTACGAATAACTGAACCAGTGGCAGCCACCCTGGAAGAGGCCTGAAGAGCATCAAAGCCACACTGCAAGGAATGCTTACCAACCTGATCAGAGGCATGAACTAAGTCCTGCAATTCCTTACACTCTATACCCTCAGCTAAAGCATCTACCTTAGATTTCAACTGACTTAACAGAAAGTTCTGATACTTCAGCATATGAAACTGGCAATTTAAAGCCCTCATAGCTAGCGTGGAGGAGGTATACACTTTTTTACCCCACCTATCCAAAGCCCTAGAATCTTTATCCAGAGGTACTGGATTCTTAACTACAGAAGCCCTGACCCCCTTAGGTCCTTGACTAATAGTTTCCGGGTCAGCTCTAGGACTCTTATACAAATATTTATGAGCCTCTGGAACTCTGTAATACCTGTCTGGCTTGACAGGGGCAGGGGGTAAAGAATCAGGATTGAGGGAAGCTTCAGAAAAAACATCCTGAACAACATCTAAAACAGGGGGAATAGCCAAAGGTCTATGTTGTGGCAAAAACAAAAATTCCCTAAGCCTCTTACGAGAATCTGAAAAATTCTGACCTTCCCATTTAAAATGCTCCCTCATGGAGTGCAGGGTTTCAGAAAAGGAAAAATCCTCTGGAGGAGAAGCAGAAGGACAAGAATCCTCTGCATCCGAATCAGAACAGGGAGGAAAATCCTGAATGTCCTCAGCTGAAGACTCACAGTAATCTGAGGAATGCTCCAATCCCTCCACATCTGTCTCCACCCTAGGCCTCTTGTCTGGAGGGGGCATAGAACCCCTGATTAAAGTAATCAAATCCTCTGCCATTTTCAGCATATGTTTTTTAGGAACAGAGCCCGAAGAACTAGGGCTGATGCCTGTGCCAGAAAGACCAGGTCTAGCTTTAGTAGGGCCTTTAGTGACAGAGTTGGGAGGGTGGCCTAATGGTTAAGGTGTTTGCCTTACAAACACAAGGTACAGGGTTTGAATCTCACAGGGGATAATTGGCTTAAAAAATGGCTGCAAGGGCAAAGGGGCAGTAGTAAAGTACTAACCCTATATGAAAAAGTAGAAGGCCTAATAACCTTTTATAATGATGGAACTACAGAAACTTGAGAAGCCCCCTCGGACTGACCTAACTCCTGAGGGGCCAATTCCTATAAAATTAAAGGTTCCCCCTGTGATTCAGCCGAAACCTCGGCTGGATCCACAGATTCAACCGTAGTCTCCATAGAACCGGCGTCCGCAACGGACGACTCATCCTGCTTAGACTTTAACGATTTATCTTTTCGCTTCTTTGCGGTAGCGGGCGTCGGAGGATCCGACGGCATGTTGTAGTTACACCGCTTACAGAAAACAAGCCTAGCACAATCTAACCTGCGTTTAATGGTGCGCTTATTAAATCTAGCGCAGAAGCGACACCCGACTACGTCGTGCTCAGGCCCCAAGCAAGGAATACAGAGAGAGTGGTAGTCCCTATGAGGTATCCGTTTCCCACAAGAAATACAATTATTAACCTTTTCTGACATCCGGTATTAACTGAGGCAAGAAAAGACAAAAAATATTCTAACGGGTACTTAGCCCAACTTGGTCTTCGGTCTGAAACTCGAAATACGAAAATTTCAGGACGCCGAACGGCACTTGCAAACGCTGCTTCTGCTTCGGACCATGCGGCAAGAAAGACTGAGGATATGGCGTCGGTCATGCGCTTTAGTACTACTGCGTACTGACGTCAGATCTGAGCGACCATGACCGACGCCAGCCTAACACTTTGGTATTCGGGCCGACCGAGGACAGCGGACTACCCCCACAGGTTATGACTGCAGCAATGTGAGACGAAGAACATTTACAAATCACTCAACACATTATTAACAGACACAAGCTTCATCTCTTACTCATGGAAATATGCTACTACTGATCACAAAATCCAAAGTCAAAAACCCTCCTCAACTTCAACCTCATCCATCCACTGTCACAAAACCAGACACCACATTTCAGAAATGCAACCTTCCACTATTTTACTTTAACTACACCTCCTCAATGCAGGTATTAAAATTAGAGAACATTAGCACACACTGGTTATGATTACATTACACCAAAATTTATTCAAATGTCGATAAGGCATATTCACAAACATTACCACCCCAGTAACAACCTATATTTTATAACAGGCTCCATTCCCTTACTTCTGGAAACAACCCACTATTGTTCCAGTACCCAAAGATAAACATCCCACTCAATTTCAGATTACAGAAAAATTGCCACGTGATGCCCTTAAATAAAAATAATTGAAAAATTACTGTAAAACTAAAAAATGGAATTCATCTCAAAAGACAACCTACAGTTACAGACATCATGGATTTTGCATCAAGTACAACACAAAAAAGTACAGTTGTGTACATTTACCATAAATGTAGATGTTCGAGTGTATTCACTGTTGCAGTCATCATATTTGGGTTATCTGCTTGCAGTAGCCCTCAGTCGGCCTGATTATCAAAGTCTTAGGTCCTGCGTTGGTTGCTGTCTCATCTTCCATGACGTCAGGTAGTCAGGAGTATAAAGCATGCAACTGATGCCATTACATCAGTTTTTCTTGCCCCAGATGTCAGGTGCCCCCATGATGGGAAGCAATTATATACAAGGTTACACTCCAACAAAAAAGCAAATACACTAAAAGCTTTAAGCATAGTAAACAAGAACAGAGGTATAGTCAATAGAAGTCAGGGTGCTGGAGGGAGGGTAACCAGGACTGCAACAGTGAATACACTTGAACATCTACATTTATGGTAAGTGTACACAACTGTACTATGTTTTTCGTGTTCCATTGTTGCAGTCTTCACATTTGGGTAGATTCCCAAAGCTAAGGATGGGAGGAGGTTATTAGATAGCATTAGGACCAGCTATAAGGCCCTGCAAGACTGCAGTGGCAAAGCCAGTTCTGGATTTAGAAAAAAATTGGCAAGTTGTAATGCTTGGTGAAGGTATGTACAGAACTCAAGTAGCAGCTTCTAGGATGTCCCTGGTAGGGACACATCTGAGAAAGGCAGTAGATGCAGCCCTGGTTGAATGTGGTCTTATCCCCTGTGGGGTAGGTTTTCCATGGTGCTTATAGCAGAAATTAATGCAATAGCCTATCCACTTAGAAATGGTTTGCTTTGAGATGGCCTTCCCCTCTGCCCCTGCAGCAAATGCAAGCAGCAGCTGTTCAGATTTCCTGAGAGGTTTAGTCCTGTCCAAATAAAATTGAAGTCCGTGCACGTCCAAGGAGTGCAGTATTCATTCCCCTTTGTTCTGTGGATTAGAAAAGAAGGTTGACAAATGAATGGACTGATTAAGGGCCACACTGGATACCACTTTGGGCATGAAGGAGGGATTGGTCCTGAGGGACACCCTGTCTGCATGAAACGTGATGAAAGGCTCCACTGCCATGAGGGCCTGTAATTCAGACACCCTTCTTGCTGAAGTGATGGCTAGAAGGAAGGCTGTTTTCCAAGAAAGGAATTTCAACTCTGCATTTGCAACTGGCCCAAAGGGAGGTAAGCGTGAGCTTTGCCAATACAAAGTTAAGGTCCCAGGCTGGAGTAGGGGCTCTCCTGGGTGGTATTAAGTTTTTGGCCCCTCTGAGGAATTGCTTCAGCAGTGGATGAGAGAAGAGGGGTGGTTCTGTATTGTAATGAGCTGAAATGGCTGAGGCATGAATTTTGATTGAGGAAAAGGAAAGGCCCTTGTGAAGCATCTCAGTTAAGTATTGAAGAATCTGAGGTAAAGTGGGCACTGCTGTGCCCATCCCCCGAGTTTGGCTCCAGGAAAAGAATACTTTCCATTTTTCAGCATAGGATTTTCTAATACTAGGCCTCCTTGCCTCCAGAATGACATCCATCACTTGCATACTGAGGGATGGTACGGAGAGATCAGGTAATTAGCCAGGCTTCCAGGTTCAGGGTTTGAAGCTGCGGGTGCAGAATCTGGCCCTCCTGCTGGGACAACAGGGCAGGGGTCTGAAACAGGTGCCATGGTGCCAGCAATGACACGCTGCACAAGAGGGGGTGCCAGTGTTGGTGTGGCCAGTCTGGTGCAATTAGTATTGCCCTTGGTTTGTCCTGTTTGATCTTCAGTAGTACCTTGGTGAGGAGAGGCAGGGGGGAAAGGCACAAACTGATAGATTTTCCCAGGTGAAGGACAGGGCATCCACTTTCCAAGCTTGTTTGTGGGGAGTTCTTGTGCAGAATTTGTCCAACTGGTAAGTTCTGGGGGGAAGCAAACAGGCCTATCTCTGGGCTCCCCCATTTGTTTCTCAACATGTTTCCACTCGTGTGGGTCCATGAGATTTCTGCTTAGGTCGTCTGCCAGAGTATTTAGCATTCCTGGCAGGAATTGAGCCTGTAGGTGCACTTGGTAGCTCTGTGTTCCACAGAGCCATGGATAGTCTGCAGAGAGGGTATACGTGCGTTCCCCCCTGCTTGTTTATGTACCACATAACAGTGGTGTTGTCCGTCTTTACCAATAACTGTCCTGGAAGAATGTTGTCCTTGAAGCCTGTCAGAACATTCTGTACAGCTAACATGCAGGTGCATTTGACTTGGGTTCCATTTGCCCTGAATGCAC
Source organism: Protopterus annectens (assembly GCF_019279795.1). Taxonomy (NCBI): domain Eukaryota; kingdom Metazoa; phylum Chordata; order Ceratodontiformes; family Protopteridae; genus Protopterus; species Protopterus annectens. Next base: position 1,103,389,573 of record NC_056732.1, read on the forward strand.
TGCCCTGCCAAGTGAGCCCCCAATACATAGTCTGATGCGTCTGTTGTTAGGGTTTGGGTGGCAGGGATAGAGTGAATGGCAGTCCCTTGTTTCAGTGGCAGGTCTCTGCCCAGCAAAGGAACTCTATCTGTAGACAAAGTATGACAGGAATCATTGATTCTAGATCCTGAGTATGTTGACACCATAGGCTTTTTAGATACCACTGTAGTTTCCTCATATGAAGTCTTGCATATGGAATTAGTAGAATGCAAGAGGCCATGAACCCCAGGGCTTGCAGTATTTTTCTTGCAGACAGCTGGGTCTTTGCGGCCAGTAATATGAAGTTGGCTGTCAAATTAACTTGTTTCTCTGGTGTGAGGTTGGCCATCTAAAAAGTTGTATTCAAGCTTGCTCCCTGGAATACAATTTGTTGGCAGGGTACACGATGTGATTTCTTTTCGTTTATGGTGTACCCCAGAGAAGTTAGCAATTTCTTTACAAATGCCAGATGATTTAACAGTATGCCCTGGCTTTCTGCCTGAATTAGACAATTGTCCAGGTATGGGCATATCTGAATATTTCTTTGCCTGCAAAATGCAATGACTGGAGCTAGGCACTTTGTGAATACCCTGGGCGCAGTAGATAAGCCAAAGGGCAGTGCAGAGAACTGGTAGTGCATGTAGCCTGCTCTGAAGCATAGGTATCTTCTGCAAGATTCCCTTACTGGGATGTGCAGGTAGGCTTCTTTTAAATCCAGTGATACCAACCAGGCATCTTTGCCTAACATGGGAAGCAGCTGATGAAGAGTTAGCATCTTGAATTTTAGGATTAACAAAAATGTGTTTAGGATAGACAGGTCCAGGATAGGATGCCAGGAGTTGTCTTTTCTAGGTACCAGGAAAAGTCTCGAGTAGAAACCTTGCCCCCATTCTTCTTCTGGGACAGATTTAATAGCCCTAATGCTTAAAAGAGAGAGAACTTGCTTTTGAGCCTCTGCCCACTGATTTGGGGGTAGGTCTGGCCGACAGTTTGGATGGAAGTAAAATCTGTATACTTGGGAAACTATATTTAAAACCCATTTGTCCTGGGTAATGAGTTCCCAATTTTTTGCATGCAGGGCAATCTTTCCCTCTAAAGGAATAGTCAGTTGAGCAGGGCTTGTTTACCATAGGGAGGAGTCTTACTATTCCCTGCTTTGGAAGTGGGAGCCCCACACTGCTTAGGCCTGTGATTACCTTGGGACTGAAGCTTGGGTGTTCTGCTGGTTCTGGGTGTGAACTGAGAAGGCCTGGAAGAGGCAGGAAAGGACCAATGCCTACTAAATCTGGGAGGCTGTACTTGTAGCAAATCTTTTAACAGTTTTCATAGATTTATCTTTTTCCTCCATCTTAAGTACTACTTCTGTTTTGTTGCCACACAGGCGGTCTTGTTTTAAGGGAGCATCCAGTAATTTAGCTTTAACATGATCTGGCAAAGACTGCTCCTTAAGCCAAGCATGCCTTCAAAGTACAGACCCCATCACAGCAGCCCTGCAAGATGCCTCTAATGAATCAAAACCACATTGCAAAGTATGTTTTCCAACTTGCTCAGCAGAATGCATAAAATCCTGTAATTCTTTATTTTCAGCACAGTCAGGAATCAACATCATTTTCTGTTTAAGCAATCCAATAATATGCTGCTGATACTTTAACATATGAAACTGGCAGTTCAAGGCCCTAATAGCCAAGTTGCACAAGTGTATACCTTCTTACCCCATCTATCCAGCGCCCTGGAATCTCTATCAGAGGGGGTAGGATTTTTGGCAGTAGTAGCCATAATGCCCTTGGGTCCCTGTGAAATGGTCGCAGGATCCATAGTAAGATTTTTAAAGATGAACTTGAGAGTCAGGTACCCTGTAATACCTATCAGGTTTACTGGGAGCATTAGGCAAAGTGTCAGGGGCCAGGCTAGATTCCGAGAAAGCATCATCTACAATGTCCAGTACAGGAGGGACAGCTAAAGGCCTGTGTTGAGGCAGGAGTAAGAATTCCCTAAGCCTCTTTTTGGAGTCAGAGTAATCCTGGCTTTCGCAGCAGAAATGCTCCGAAAGGGTATGCAAGGTTTCACTACATGGGAAGGGGAAGCAGAGGGAATGGAGTCCGCTGCATCAGAATCCTCACAGGTAGATAAGGGCAAATACTGGTCATCAGAGAAAACAGAAATTTCAGAATCCTGATCAGAAGGAAAGTCAGTCCTAGGTCTCTTAGAGGGGGAAGGGTGGCTTCCCCTGATTAGAGTAATAAGGTCTTCAGCCATTCTTATTTGTTTTTTAGGCATAGGGGCCTGACCATGCGGTCTGGGTGTCAGATTTCTAGGCATGGATCGAGTTTTAGGCCTTGAAGAAGACGATGGCACCGGTTTAATATGCAAGTCAGTAGGCCTGAATACACCCTCAGAAGCCGGTGCTGCACCGCGGCTCCAGACCCATCTAAGGTAGAGACATCCGCAGGTTCCACAGTCGAAGAAGCATCTCGTGGCATATCGGACTCCGAATGGGTCTCAGAGGCCTGTGAATCTGAAGTAGCGGTTATCAGGGGCTGCGAAAGCACCTTACTGAGTACCGGCAAAGTGGCGACTAGCTTAGGAGAAGCATCGTCGGCAGCTTTGGACCTATGCGGTCTCTGTCTTTATCTTTGCGTTTTTACGGATAGTCGGTAATCGGATGGCTTACCGAAGCCATTTCTAGATAATTGAATAGAGTACCAAAATATTTGGAAGCGGAAATGAACAGACGAATAGTACGAGGTTTGAATAAGGCAAAAAAACGACAGTGAGGTAAGTCGTGATCTGGGCCTAAGCAAGGAATACAGTACGAATGAAAGTCTTTATGAGGTAATTTGCTTCCCACAAGAAAAACAATTATTAACTTTTACTGACATCGGTTTAGAGTAAGAAAAAGGATCCCCAACGGGGTACTTAGCTTAGTTGAAGAGTTCTGATCTGAAACTCGAAAATGAAAATTTCAGGAGTTGGCCGACCGGCACTTGCGAACTGCTTCTGCTTCGGGCATCGCACAGCAAGAAAGACTGATGTAATGGCATTGGCTGCATGCTTTCTAGCCCTGACTACCTGACGTCACGGAAGATGAGAGAGCAACCGACACAGGACCCAAGACTTTGATAATCAGGATGAGTGAGGGCTACTGCAAGCAGATAACCCAAATGTGATGGCTGCAACAGTGAAACACGAAGAACATTGTACTGTTTACAGTAACTACAACTTTCAGGTAATGGAAAAAAAAGACAGCCAAGAGGCGCTTTCTTTACTGATTTGAAAATAAAGTTACATATTTACCATAATGGGCAGCCATGGTGGTGCAGCAGTTAGCATTGTTGCCTCACAGCAAGAGGTTGTCCAGTTCAATTCTTGGCTGGATGCCTTCTGTGGAGAGTCTGCATGTTCTCCCTGCAGTTGTGTGGGTTTCCTCTGGGTGTTCCTGTTTCCTCCCACATTCCAAAGACGTGCAGTAGATGGAATGGACACTCTAAACTGGCCAGAGGTGCAAGTGTGTGTGTGAGCGAGTGGTATGGATGAACTACCATGGCAGAGCTAGCCACCCGGCAGTGTAAACCTCAGCTCGACATGATTGTCACTGTTCTTGACACCCTGACCCCATGTGCAAAATGGGAAAAGGGGCTGAGGATGGATGGATACTTACCATAATGCTAGATCTGTGTTGTCTGCTTCTGTCCTTCCTCAATGGATTGGTTATCAGATCAGAGTTTGGATTCAAAGCTCAAATTCCTCCCGTTACCCATAATCCCCTGCAGTTCGCAAAATACCAAAGATCAAATCTGCCCTTACCCTACAATAAAAACTTGTATAGTATCATCATACGACCTACATATTACAAATACAGCAATAATTCCTAACCAAGAGTTTGAACAGTACATGGCCAAGCCAGCGGAATTATTAATGCAATCACGCCACAAATAAAGAAAATTATAGTTGGATGGGGGAAGTGGGAAGGAAGTTGATGAAGGACAGAAGCAATAAACACAAATCTATTGTTATGGTGAATACATAACTTTCAAATCTGATGTCTCTTCCGTCCATTCCTCAACAGATGACAGACTCCCCCAGCTACCATAAATCTTGGGAGGTCTCATGGAAGGATATTCCAGATGAAAGCCAAACCAAAGGGAAGCTCTTAACCTGGACTGTAATTCCAGCTTGTAATGAGAGAGGAAGGTACAGACATTAGACCAAGTAGCTGCAAAACAAATGTTATCAATTGGGACTTTAGAGAAAAAGCCAGTGAAGGGTAGCAACGGACCTAGTAAAATGAGCCTTAGGAGGTCCAGGCAAGGACAATTCCTTCTCCTTACAGACATCAGAAATACATTCAGATAGTCAGCAAGAAAGTTAATTTAGACCCTCCTTTACCCAATTTTGCTAAGGAAAAGAAAAACTGCTTTGTCTTTCTGACTTTCTTAGCACGGTGCAAATAAACCCCAAGTTGATACATATCCAGGAGTAGAAGCATGTACTACCCTTTACTGACAAAACTTGGGAAGAAAACAGTGAATTTGATAGAGTGGTTCAGTGATGACTCAGAAGTCACCTTAGGGTGAAAGGATGGGTTTGTTCTCAAAGTGACTTTGTCCTTACGGAAAACCAAGGAAGGAACTTTACAAGAAATAGTGTGGACCTCAGATACCCTATATGTGCAGCAGTGACTGCGACCAAATTCAAAGTACTTCAAATCAGTTATAGCTACAGGTTCAAAAGGAGGCCTCGTCAAAGCCTACAAGAGGATGGTAATATCTCAAGGGGGAACAGGATCTCTAAGGGAGGGTTCACAGAAGAAAGGTGACCCTTAATAAAGGCCTTAAACAATTTCAATGAAGCAATGGGTGACGGAGTACAGTTGTGTACACTTACCATAAATGCAGATGTTAGAGTGTTTTCACTGTTGCAGTCATCACACCTGGGTTTATCCTGCCAGGGGTAGGCTTAGTATTTCTGCGTTGGTTGCTGTCACGTCAAGACATCAGTGGTATAACAACAGGCAGCCGACGCCATTACATCAGTTTTTCTTGACCCAAATGTCAGGAGCCCCCAAATAGAGAGCTAAGTTAAGCTGAAAAAACACCACCAGTAAAAAGTAAATACCAATAGCCCTGTAAGGAGTGAGGAAGAGAGAGAGAAAAACAAGGGGGCTGGAGGGTGGGAAACCAGGACTGCAACAGTGAATACACTCGAACATCTACATTTATGGTAAGTGTACACAACTGTACTATGTTCTTCGTGTTTCACTGTTGTAGTCATCAACACTTGGGTAGATTCCAAAAGCTGAAGAATGGGTGGAGGCAGTCAAGAAGAGTAGGGGCTGGCTAGTATGCTCTACATGACTGCAGTTGAAAAGCCCACCCTGGATTTGGAAAAGATAGGCAGGTGGTAATGCTTTGTGAAGGTGTGTACAGAGCTCCAAGTTGCAGCTTCCAGAATGTCCCTGATAGGGACTCCTCTGAGAAAGGCTGTACAGGTTGAAGTTGCCTTAATGCAACCTGAAGGGGTGGTTTCCCATGGTGTTTGTAACAGAAATGGATACAGTGTGCTATCCATTTGGAGATGGTTTGTTTTGATATAGCCTTGCCCTCTGCCCCTGTTGCAAAGCTGACTAGTAACTGGTTAGATTTCCTAAAGGGCTTAGTCCTATCCAGGTAGAATCTCAGCTGTCTGTGCACATCTAAAGAGTGCAGGATCCTTTCCCCCTTATTTTGAGGATTAGAGAAAAAAGTGGGCAAATGGATAGATTGGTTGAGAGCCACTAGACACAACTTTAGGCATGAAAGTAGGGTTAGTCCTGAGGGAGACCCTGTCGGCATGAAAAATGATGAAGGGTTCCACTGCCATAGGTGCTTGTAGCTCAGACACTCTTCTAGCTGAAGTGATGGCCAGAAGCAAGGCTGTTTTCCAAGGGAGGAATTTTAACTCTGCTGATGCTGCAGGCTCAAAGGGGGTGGGGGGGGGTGAGCTTTTCCAAGACAAAGTTAAGGTTGCAAGCAGGGGTATGGGCTCTTCTTGGTGGCCTTGAGTTGTTAGCCCCTCTCACGAACTGCTTGATGAGAGGGTGTGAGAAAAGAGATGGCTCAGTGCTGTAATGAGCAGAGCTGGCAGAGGCATGGATCCTAATGGAAGAGAAGGATAGGCCCCTGAGGAGTAGGTATGCTAGGTAATCTAGGATGAGAGGTAAGGAGGGCTGTGCTGGATTTGCTCCTTTAGGCTGGATCCAGGAACAATACCTTTTCCACTTGTCAGCATAGGAATTTCTAGTACTGGGTTGTCTGGCTTCATGTATGCCATCCAGTACCTGCTTGCTTAGGCTGGCCCCTGCAGGAGAAGTCAAGGAATAAGTCAGGCTGCAAGATTCAGGGTCTGCAATTGCGGATGCAAGAACTGCCCCGCCTGCTGAGTCAAGAGAATTGGGATCTGGGGGAGGTGCCATGGAGGTGATGGCGACAGACTCCGCAGTGGTGGGTACTATTGTTGGCGTGGCCAGTCTGGGGCAATCAGGATTGCCCTTGGTCTTTCCTCCCATATCTTGTGTAATACTCTTGTAAGAAGAGGTACAGGGGGAAATGCATAGATTGAGAGGTTTGCCCACTGGAAGGATAGGGCATCCACTTTCCAGGCCTTGCTGTGAGGTTCCCTGGTGCAGTATTTGCTGAGCTGGTGGTTGCAGGGGAAGGCAAATAGGTCCACCTTCAGAGAACCCCATTTCTCGGTCACAAGGCTGAAGGTGTTGTGGTTTAATTGCCACTCGTGTGGGTCTAGGAGATTTCTGCTTAAGTTGTCTGCCAGAGATTTTGGTTGCCTGGCAGGAATTAAGCTTGCAGGTGAATATGCATGGCTGAGGCTGTGTTCCAGTGGGTCATGGCTATCCTACAGAGTGGTTAAGAGTGGGTTCCCCCCTGCTTGTTGATGTACCACATTCACTGTGGTGTTGTCGGTTTTGATTAGTAGAGGCCCCGGAGAGAGTAGGGATCTGAAAGCTGTCAGTGCATGCTGAACAGCTAGCATCTCTTTTTGGTTGATGTGCAGATGAATTTGATTTGGGCTCCAGTGGCCCTGAATGCACATGCCGTCCAGATGTGCACCCCAGGCATAGTCTGATGCGTCTGTGGTTAGGGGCTGGGCGGTGTGGGGTTGTGTAAAGGGAAGCCCCTTGTTGTGGTTGCATGCTACTGCCCACCAAAGGAACTGTTTCCTTAGACAAGGTATGATAGTTTCCAGCTCCTGAGAATGTTGGCACCAAAGACTTTTTAAGTACCACTGAAGTTTCCTCATATGCAATCTGGCATATGGAATTAGTAGAATGCAGGAGACCATGAACCCTAGAGCTTGCAGGATTTTCCATGCAGATAACTGGGTTCTGGTGGCCATTTGAGTGAAGTAGCCCGTCAGGTTTGTTTTTCTGGAGTAAGGAATGCCATCTGGGATGCTGTGTCCAACCTTGCTCCCAGGAATACAATCTTTTGACTGGGGACTAGTTTTGATTTCTTTTCGTTGACAGTGTACCCCAGGGAGGTTAGAAGGTCCTTTACAAATGTCAGGTGCTGCAACAGCTTTTCCTGACTGTCTGCCTGAATCAGGCAATCGTCCAAGTAGGGGTAAATTTGAATATTTCTCTGTCTGCAGTAGGAATGGCTGGAGCCAGTCATTTTGTGAAAACTCTGGGAGCAGGGGATAAGCCAAAGGGAAGTGTAGAGAACTGATAATGCATAAATTCTGCCCGGAAACGCTGATATTTCCTGCAGGAGTCCCTGACTGGGATGTGCAGATAGGCCTCCTTTAGGTCTAGGGTGGCTATCCAGGCATCTTTGGAGAGCATAGGGAGAAGCTGCTGTAGAGTGAGCATTTTGAAGTTTGGTACCACCAGGAAGGTGTTTAGAATGGATAGATCTAGGATTGGGCACCAGGTGCCCTCTTTTCTGGGTACCAGGAAAAGTCTGGAATAAAAACCTTGGCCTATCTGTTCTTGCAGGAACACGCTGAATTGCCCTTATGGAGAGAGCAGGGACTGAACCTGGTTTTGTGTCTCTGCCCACTGGTTTGGAGGAAGGTCTGGGAACCCTTTTGGGGTTGGCAGCATGTAGAAATAAAATTTGTACCCCTGGGATACTACATCGAGGACCTCGATCGTTGGGGATGGAGGCCCAGTTTTTTGCATGGTGGCCAAGTTTTCTTCCTAGGGGCACGAGCAATTGGGCAGAGGTGAGGGGAGGAGTTGAGAAGTCATTGTGAATTCTTTCCATAAGGGGGTGGCTTAGCACTCCCTGTTTTAGAAGTGGAGGTACTCCATTGCTTAAATCTCTGCATACCCTGAGACTGTAGTCTGGGGGGGGTCTGTTTCCCCTTGGTCTAGTTTGAGGTGGCCTTCAGGGGGCTGGAAAGGACCAATGTTTTGAGGGGCAATGCCTAGTGAATCTTGGAGGCTAAACTTGCAAAAAATCTTTGACTGTCTGCATAGACTTAGCTTTTTCTTCCATCTTTTTTAAAACCTCTTCTGCTTTGGTGCCAAACAAATTGTCCTTGTTCAGTGGTGCGTCCAATAATTTTGATTTGACATGGTCTGGCAAGGTCTGCTCCTTAAGCCAGACATGCCTTCTAAGTACAGAACCTATGACTGCTGCCCTGCAAGATGCTTCTAGGGAGTCAAACCCACATTGCAGGGTATGCTTGCTGACTTGGCTTGCAGAGTGCATAAGCTCCTGTAATTCTTTATTTTCTGCGCAGTTAGGGAAGGTAGATAATTTTGGGTTAAGTTCCATAATATGTTGCTGGTATTTCAGCATGTGGAACTGACAATTTAATGCTCTAATGGCAAGAGTTGCAGAAGTGTATACTTTTTCACATTATCTGGCTAATCTCTGGAATCCCTGTCCAAGGGGGTGGGATTCTTAGCTGTAGTTGCTTTTATTCCTTTAGGTCCTTGGGAGATGACCTCTGGGTCAGCAGTAGGATTTTTGAAAATACATTTGTGAGAGTCAGGGACTCTGTATTACTGGTCAGGTTTCCTGGGAGCAGGGGGTAAAGTCAGGAGTTAGACTGGATTCCATAAATACATCATCCACAACATTCAGAACAGGAGGGATAGCTAAGGGTCTGTGCTGTGGCAAATCTAACTGAGTCTCTTTTTGGACTGAGGATAATCCTACCATTCCCAATGGAAATGCTCTCTCAAAGTATGTAGGGTTTCACCAAAAGAAAAATCCTCTGGAGGGGAGACAGAAGGAATGGATTCCTCTGCATCTGAATCCTCACAGGCAGATAAGGGCATGTCTCATAACCAGAACCTCAGAGTCGTCGGACTCTTGGTCAGATAAAGCTGCTGGGGACAAGCCTCTTTTACTTTTAGCAGGGGAAGACTGGCTTCCCCTAATCAGCATGATAAGGTCTTCCGCCATTTTAACCATCTGTGACTGTGGCAAGGAAGCAGGTGCTTGAGTTAGGGTCATCGGTTTTTTAGGCGTATCTCGTACTCTTGGCCTTAGAAACTCAGTAGTTTTATAAAGAAATGAAGAAGTGAAAGAAGTCTTCGATTTGTGTTGAATATCGGTAGTGCAAAGAACTTCCTCAGAAGCCAGTGCCTGCACAGCAACTTTGGACCCATCCAAGGTAGAGACATCCACAGGTTCCGTAGTCAAAGAAGAGTCTCGTGGCATACCGGACTCCGAACGGGTCTCAGTAACGGCCTGAGAATCCATTGAAGCAGGCATCAGACTGGAAATCTTTTCCATTTACTTTTGTCAATCTTCCTGGTCGAAGGTTTCTGTGAGGAAGTCAGACTGTGTACAACTTGGGATGACAGCCTGGCCTAACCATCGCTGGAACTGCAGAAGTCATGTAGTCAACTTGAGGGCTTCTATTTCTGGGTAAGACTTCCTGAATGGATGAACCAGATCATCTAGAGTAGTCCAGCACCCAAGGAGGGTGAATAATATGAGATCAGAGGAAGATAACCTGCACCGCTTGAGGCCAGAAGGGCATAATGAGGATTACTGTAGCCTTGCTCCATGCTGCTTTCTGCAAAATTTTGGGAATGAAAGTTGTGGGTGGGTAGGCATAAAAGAGATGAGTCCAACTGTAGGTCAAAATATCCCTTGGGGACACCCCCCTCACTATGGGAATTAGGGAAAGGTACTTGCTGCATTTGGTGCTGGCAGGAGAAACGAAGTTGCAGCACAAATGGCCTCAATGGCTGAAAATCTGATCTAACACTGTCAGGTTTAGGGACCACTCATGAAGGAGGAATACAGACATGCTTAACCTGTCTGCTAGTATTTCGGCTTCCCCAGTATGTGTGTTACTATCAAAGCATTGAGAAGACATCACCCACATGGCCTCTCAGATACAATGGGTAAGAACTATTCTCCTATTTGTAGATGTACCAGACTGTTGACATACTGTCTGTTTGGATAGAGGCCATACCCTTGGGGAGGGAGTCCTGGAAGGCCTGGGACATAGGTCTGCCTTCATTTCCAGGATACTGATGTGAAGACTGGCTTCTGAAGGGTTAACACGCACCTTGGACAGTCATTCCCAGAAAATATGCCCCAACCCAGCTGAGAAGCATCCATGGTCACAGTGGCCTAGGAACAAGGGAGAACAAAGGTTTGACCTTGAGATACAACTGGAGATTCTAGCTACTACTGAATATGACTTTTGAAAATTCTCATGAAGGACACAGAAAAACTCATGTGCTGACGTCTCATTAACCACTGACCAGAGAAGATCCACTGGGGCACTCTCATATGAAAACTATCTACAGGAACTAGGGTAATGGTAGCTGCCACTGAGCTGAGAAGATGCACTATTAACCTTGCTGGGGGCTTCTGATGAGAGAATATTGCCACACTGCCTGTTACTAATGTGTGAGAATCCAGAATTCATAGTCTGGCTATTTAACTTGGTATGCAGATGTGCTCCAATGAATTCTATGGTTTTTACAGGTTGAAGTCTGGACTCGACTGTGTTGAGTTATCCTGAGTTGTGAGCAAAGGTGGAGCAAGGAGTCTTGGCTTGATGGAGAATGCTGGTTTTGGCGGTTACAAGCTAGTCATCCAGGTATGGGAACACTTGGAACCCCAGCAGCCTGATACGAGCTGCAACTACTGCCATGCACTTTGATGGTGGTGGGAAACAGAGGGCAGAGCTCCAATCTGGAAGTGACTGGCTCCCAGACAGAAGAGAAGAAACCTTCTGGAACATCTGCCCATCTTTATGTGGTAGTACAGAACCTGAAGGTCCATCAGGCACAACCACTTGTCCTCTCTCAGCAATGCTAGGATGGACTCTACAGTCACCATCTGGAATTTCATCTATTTCACATACTGGCTGAAGTGACTGAGGTCACCAATTCTCCTTTCACACCAAAAAGAACCTTGAGTAAATTCCGGATCCTGGTTGGTCTGGTGGGACCTCATGGATGACTCCTTGTCTCGCAACTTTCTTACTTCTAGTGGTGCTGCCTTCTGTTGACAGGGTGGCACACTGTGAAGTTTCCTAACGGATGGGGGTTGAGAGAGAAAGGGAATCATGCAATCCCTTGTTACGATCCTCCTCACTCAACCATCTCTGGTGATGGATAAGCACCTCCTTAATTCTTTCAGAGTGCAGAAGTCAGGTAACCATTCAGGAGCACTGAAAAGACTTATTAGGAAAAAAAACCCATTTGGTTTTGTGAACCACGTCTCCCAGTTCATAGATAAATACTAGTCTATCAGTCTGCAGATTTTTGCAAGCCTAGCCATTAACCAGAGCTCATAATCAAACCCTGTATCTTGTACTTGTGAGGTTAAGACCTTAACCATTATGCCAACCCTCCCCCTGCAAAGGTGGGAATTGAACCCTGGACCTTGATTCTGTGATGTAAGCAGTTAACCATTATAGCAATCCTGCCCTCGGAGGGGATGTTTTACCAAAAGTGCTGGTTGCAAAACCTTAGGACTTGCAGAACCACAGTTTCTTTCCTCCCTTCTGGTTTCTGAAGATGATGCTCTTGGGGGTGGACAAGTTTACGCTGTCCTGCTCACTTCTGGACAGGAACTCTTTCACTTTAGGTCCAAAGAGTGGAACCATTGTAGGGGGGTACATTTAAAGGATGTTTTAAAGTGTTGTTAAAAATCGCAGACACACATTCAGGTGTAGCAGTATATGCCAGTGCCCGCTGCTCTCAACATATCCAGTGCACTGTTTGAAATAAGGTACATTAACAACTTTGATAATAATTGAAAGGTAGCTAACTGCATGTCGACAGATTTCTTTTCTACTGCAGATAGGGGACCCAGAGAGGAATTTGAATAGCTCTCAAGTCAAATCTCTCTGCAAGTGTGTTATGAGCCAGTTAATTCAGCTCTCCAAATGCAAAGATTGCTGAAGCACATACCCACTTCCTGAATCTGTACAACGCCCTAGACTCCTTGTTATGGGGGTGGACAAAGGAGCTCTCCTCAGCTAGCTCCAACAACAACAAAATCCAGGGCGGGACTCCTGCTCCAAAAGTGGTGATCTTTAGGGGATACCAAATACTTCTGTGGCTTCTGGGGAATAGGATCGACTACATCTGGGCCCTTCCATGCCTGCTTGGAGATCAAATTTTCCAAATCATTTGCAGGAAGTACAACCCAAGAGGTAGACATGCTGTTCCCAAAGGCCTCAAGAAATACAGATTCCTCCTGGGGGTAAGCTTTGGAGGCATCTAAGGATTTTAAAGGTCTCAATGAACAAGACATGTTCAATCCTCAAGTGGGGAACTGGTTGACTACATCCCCTCAGTTAAATCCATATTCTCCTTTAGAGACTCCCACAGGGAGTCAATATGTCTCCTCTTGCATGAGGGCTTTCAATGAATCTCCCCACAGAGGCACAGCCTATGGAAGAATCAGAAACCAATGGGAAGTCCTCAATGCAGCCTGTCTCAAGGCTGTGACGGGCCGGTTGTCCTGACGTGACAGAATGTGCAGGGTAAGGACCAAAAAAGCTCAACAAGGGGTGGATCTGAGCAGGGAAGGGAGGCCTGCTCCTAGATCAAAAGTACACCCTCTCAAAGGCTTCAAAGACTGAAGTCAAGACAGGTTCCGATGCTATCCTGGCAGATTCAAGGACCCTAACACAGACTGGTCCCGAAGTTCCACCCAAACTAGGTTCTGAAGCTGATGCTGAAATCTCCAGCGCTGAAGCTTCAAGGTGAAGGCACGTCTCCAAAAGCTTCAGAGTCGAACGCGACCCCACAGTACCGATGCCAACATCCCAACTCAGAGATCCACTCGGGTCCAAGACACTTGGAGTAGACTGGATCAGAGATAAAGATGACAAAGCCTTTGGATATGACACAGAAGCCCAAGGAAGCTCTAGAATCCAAGAACCTCAAGTCAGAATGTTGGCTCAGGGAAGGAGCAATGATCTGATAAGAGAATGTTCATGGCCTATGACTATGACAGGAGTCAGAGCCAACAGGACCTCCAACAAGGATGTGCCATGCTGACAGACTAAAGGTGCTTCAACAAAGTATTAGTTTAAGGGTGTGCACACTTCAACCAGCTTATTGTACGCTTTTTATTTTTTATATCCCCCCCCCCAACAGATTTGTTTTTCAATTGAATTGTACAGGTTATAGGTCATATTAAAGGTGGGAAAAGTTTTGAAAGTATTTATCGTGGTCTGATTTTTTTTATATCACAAAAAAATTGGCATTTTAACAAGGGTGTGTAAACTTTTTATATCCACTGTGTGTGTGTGTATGTGTGTGTGTATATATATATATAAAATACATAATATATAATAAATATTTTATATGTATTTATATATAATATATATATATATATATATATATATACACACCCACGCACATATAAACACTATACACACACATATATATACTTATTTATATATATATATATATATATATATATACACACACACACACATATATATATATATATATATATATATATATATATAAATATACACACACACATACATATATATATCTCTAATGAGATGACAATAATTAAGATAATCATCTCTGACAATTGGAAAGTAATATTAGGTAATAATGACTTAAGTGCAATTATTGGGAAAACACCGGTGTTTACTTATAAAAAGACTGTAAACTTGAAGATCAAGTTAGAAAATAACAGATACTATAATACTGAAGTTATTACTAGTACAAATTTTGGTACGTTTCCTTGTAAATGTTGCCAACAATGTAGATATATTTCAGGTAGTAATATGGTATTCTTTAAACATTTGAATAAGGTTATTCATAGTAAAGGACATTACACTTGCAGGACTAAAAATGTTGTTTACGTTGCTTTATGTAATTCATGTGAACATTTTTATAAAGGTAAAACTATTAGGACCTTAAGTAAATGTATCTGCGAACATACATTAGCTATTAGTAATAAGGACATGTCCAATGCATTAGCAAAACATGCTATTATGTGTTCAGATTTCAAAAAGTTTACATTCTCTGTATTAGAGAAGGTTAATGATGACTTGTTTTCTGGAAATTTTAAAGTCAAGTTAGAATGTAAAGAAACTTTGTGGCAAATTATGCTTAATGCAGACCTGTTCCCAGCTTTGAATGATGCTATAAATATAAAGTGGTTTTTTTTTACAGGCACAAAGGTTATAAAATTCACATTACATTACTATATATTATATATTGGTTTGATAATGTGGATCTAGTAAAAATATATATAATATTTATTTATTAGATTACAAAAGGTAGACATTCCTTTTAATGAAAGATTTTATGGAGTGCATTCAAATTAATTTTTACAGATTTGTATTGGTCATTTGAGTCGCACGTGACTATGTAAAATAGTATTTAAACAGTTTAAAATGTAGGAATGGTATTTCTGATGAAGTTCATGGTGATTAAAGGTGGACGAAATGCGTAAAATACAGATTTTGGCTTTTTCCTGTCTGCAGTCATTTCTGGCGTTTGTTTTATCTGGTTTTAGTGTGTGTGTTCCAAGTTTTTGCACCAGATATGACGGGAGAGGAATCCAGTCAAGAGACTTTATTAAATTTAAGTATTTATCCCGTTCCCGAGTCGGGAAGAGGTTTGAATGAACTTATTACCTCTACCATTAATGAGGCAGTTCGTGAGGCTTTGACCCGGCAGATGGGAAACGGTGTTGCTTCCAACAATTCGAACGCACATTCAGCTTGTCCAGGAAGTAAAGTGAACAGCTGCTTAACCAATGGTAATGCTGTTTTGAGTCAAGATTCTTTCAGCACAGCAAGTTCGGTTGCATCTACTAACGTTACACATAGTAACTGTTCTACAAGTAAGCTTTCGGATGTATTGGCTTGTAAAGACAAGGTGTTTGAGCAAACTTTTAAGACAATGAACAATCCGTTTCACTGTTCTGTAGAAGCGGATAATTCTAAGCAAGTAAGTGGCCATGTTAATGTGACTGTTCCGGATGAAATTTCAAGCTGCAAGAAAGACATTTTTAGTTTAAAAAAACTGTGTGTTACGTGCGCTTCTCTACAGTTAGAGATTTTTTATTTAGAAGAGAATGTTCGACTGAAATGTGTGCCATTTGGTCTCAGGACTTTCAAATTTCCCAACTGTGTGGTGCAGGGAGATAGCCTGTACACACAATTGGTTGGACTCTTCAACAACACTGGCTTGGTATTTATGAATGTGCTTATCCAGCATTATAAATCAGAGTTGGTGACACTAAAGTATCAAACTGAAAGCCCGGATGCCAAAATCTAGAGCTTCGCAGGCATTTAGTACGCTAGCACCACTGTATTTTGGCATAAATGCTAAGCTGGAAAGGCACAGAGCAAGGGTGTCCAACCTTTTGGCTTGCTGGGGCCGCATTGAGTGAACAGAAATGGTCTTGGGGCTGCATATAAAATATAACATACAGTTAACTCTTTCGTTGCTCCGGAAGACCACAGTCGACCTCCTGGCTGTACTGTAGGTGCATTTGAACAATGAATAAATGTAATAAATGCCTAACATTTGCCTTAAAAATTCTAATTCTCATTCTCATTCTCATTCTGTAATCTAACAGTTAACTCTAACATCTTCGTTATTATATATATATATATATATATTTTTTTTTTTTTTTTACAAATAAACAGATATTCACTACAGCACTAGCATTTCTCACTGGGAAAACCATTCCAGCAGTCCAACTACGTAAAATGTCAACATCAGCAGTCCTATAATACTATAATCCACAAAAATAACCCAACAAATCTGCAATAAAGTAAAGAATTCACATTACTGACTTAATAAAACAATTCTGAATAAGCTACAAGAGGGTCTCACCCAAACAAATAACTGGTGCCAGAAATATGGCCTCAAGCTAAATGCCAAAAAATGCATCATCATCCCCCTTTGAGAAGAATGATGTCCCCACAAATTATCACATTAATAACAATGTTGTAAGCACGCAATAAGTCGTATGGTACATGGGCACCCAGGTTGATAGAAACTTTTAGTTATGTACTCACCATAACTTCAGATGTTTGGGATCCATCTCGCCTACATTCTGAATGATGGGTTCGGAGCCGATCCTCGGCTCCGACGCACGCTTTATGCCAAAGAGCGAAGTCTCTTATTGGCTGAGCTTACTATATCCCAGGATGCACCACCAACAGTCCCCCAGATCTAGTTTGTCCGCATACATGCACACATGCATACCCTGCTTATATAACATCGTCAGATGAAACAAGATAAAAACAGTGGAGCTCAAAACCGTTCTATCTCTTCTGATCTGCAAGGTAGGGGGAAGGAGGGTGGGTATCAGGAATGTAGGCGAGATGGATCCCAAACATCTGAAGTTATGGTGAGTACATAACTAAAAGATGTTATGTGATCCTATCTCGCCTACATTCTGAATGATGGGACAGCGTCCTAGCACCTGAATCCTGGGTGGCTCACTGGAAAACACTCCTGAGTACCGTGGAACCAAATGAAGCTCGTCCTTTAGATGCCACATCCAATTTGTAGTGGGAAATGAAAGTGTGCGGGTTGGACCAAGTAGCCGCAGCACAAATTTCGAAATAGCGAGCTTGGAATGAAAAGCTATAGAAGTAGCCATAGCTCTGGTAGAATGAGCTTTGATAGATGATGAAGTTGCTTATTTGAAGAAGAATAGGCCTGAGTTATGCAATCTCTGATCCATTTTGAGATTGTAGCTTTTGTGATGGTTTGGCCCAATTTATTATCTGAGAAGGACACAAACAACTGGTCTGACTTACGAAGTTGCTGGGTCCTGTCTAAATAGAAGCGTAATTGCCTGTGAACATCCAATTTATGGAGAGTGTATTCTGCCTCATTAGAGAATTTTGGAAAGAAAACTGGTAGTTCTAGGGATTGTTGAAGACAGAAACTAGAGCAGACCTTTGGGACAAAGGATGGATTAGGCCTAAGAGATACTCTATCTTTGTGGAAAATCAGATATGGTGGTTTAATAGACAGGGCTTGAAGCTCTGAGACTCTTCTTGCTGAAGTAATAGCCACTAAGAATGCCGTTTTCCATGACAGATATTTTAATTAGCATGTAGCAGCCGGTTCAAAAGGGGAGATGTTAATGCGAAGCACTAAATCAAGATCCCACGGAGGTGCAGGATGAAAACTGGTGGTCTTAACAGACTCGCACCTTTAATGAATGTTTTGCATAGCCTGCTGCTCATCAAAGGAGGATCCGTAGATTCATGGAATTTAGAAATAGCAGCTAGTTGAACTTTAATAGTTGAGACAGAAGATCCCTGATTAAATAGGGATGTTAAGAATTTCAAAACCTCTGGGACAGGAGCAGTGATAGGGTCTAAGCCCTTGAGTTGAGCCCAGATAGCAAACCTCTTCCACTTACTGAGGTACAATTTGTTAGTGGTGGGTTTATGTGCCGAAGACAAAATGTGAACAACTTCCGGGTCTAGTGTGTGGCTTCTGACTAAGGTCGGAAGTGGAGGAGCCAAGCTGTCAATTTCAGAGATTGAAGAGACTGATGCCAATGTCCCGACTGATGGATTAGCAAATCCGGGATCAGGTCTAAGGTCCACGGATCGTCCACTGCATGCTTTTTCAGGTAAGGAAACCATATCTGACGAGGCCAGTATGGGGCAATCAGAATCATTGAAGACCTTAGCTGGGAAGCTTTTTGAATGACTTTGGGAAGGAGTGGGATTGGAGGAAAAGCATAAAGCAACCCTGTTGGCCAGGGTTGAGCTAGAGCATCCATGGCAGTACTTCCTGATGTGGAATCAAGGAGAAGAATCTTTGGCACTTGGTGTTTTGTGGAGTCGCAAATAGATCGCAGCAGCGTCCCCATCTCTTTGAAAACCTGGGCTGCTACTGTGCGGGTTAGAGACCATTCGTGAGGAGAGAGAATTGTCCTGCTTAATTTGGCCGCCAATACATTTGACTTTCCGGGATGTGGGTCGCTACCAAGAAGCGGTTGGTAGCTACAGCCCATTCCCACACTCTCATGGCCTCTCTGCAAAGGGGATACGATCTGGTCCCTCCTTGTTTGTTCAGATACCAAACCACCGACATGTTGTCTGTGTGGATGGCGATGATACCCTGAGGAAGGAACTTGTGTAAGGCCTGTAGGGATCGGTACAGCCCTCATCTCCAACACGTTGATGTGGAGAAGAGCTTCGTCCGAAGCCAGGAGCCCTGAACTAGCCTGCCCAGACAATGCCCCCCACCCTATCTGGGAGGCATCTGTCGTCAGGGTAACCGCTGGAGGGAGAACAAAGGGTTTGCCCTGATCTAAGTTGGATGTCTGAAGCCACCAGCGCAGGTCCCTTTGCATATTTCCGTAATCATGATGAGATGATTGAGTGGGAGATCTTGAAAGGTCCATTGAGTTGATAAGAGCCACTGAAGAATCCTCATGTGTAACCTTGCTAGAGGAACTAAAAGTACCGTGGCAGACATTGAGCCTAGAACCTGTAGGACCATCCTGGCTGGGGCTTTGGATCTCGAGATCAGAGCTTGCACTTGGCCCTGTAAGGTTGGATCCTTTCGGCAGGAAGAAAGACACATCAATCTTGAGTCTATCTCTGCTCCTATAAACTTTATGCGCTGAGAGGGCAGCAAGACAGACTTTGACCAATTGAATGTAATCCCCAGGGAAACACCCAGGGAGATGGTGGCTTTGAGGTTGTCCATAAGTAGATGCCTGGTGGTGGCAGTCAGGAGCCAGTCGTCGAGATAGGGAAACACTTGGAATCCAAGGCTCCTCAGGTGAGCCGTCACTACTGCCAAACACTTGGTGAACACCCTGGGGCTGTGGTGAGGCCAAAGGGCAGAGCACAAAATTGGTAATGACTGGCTCCCAGGCTGAAGCGCAGATACCTTCTGGACGCCTGATGTATCGGTATGTGATAATAGGCGTCCTTGAGGTCTATGGAGCACATCCAAACATCCTTCTCCAACAACGGAGAATGGATTGCAACGTGACCATTCGAATTTGGATTTGACGGATAGGTTCAGTCTGCTGAGATCCAATATTGGTCTCAGGTCCCCTGTCTTTTGGCACTAAAAGAACCTGGAGTAATTTCTAATCCGATTTGGTCTGTGGGGACCGGTTGGATGACTCCTTTTGTAGCAGCTTTGAAGCTTCTGCGGCTGCTATTTCCCTTTGACTGGGTGGTGGGTCCGGGATTCTCTTTGGACGGAGGGGTGAGTATTTGAATGGGATGATGTAACCTCCGGCAATTATCCGAAGCACCCATCTGTCCTGAGTGATTGACTCCCAGGCTTTTAGGTGCTTGGCAACGACACCCGACTGGCTCGAGCAGCACAGCCGGGCAATCCCTCATGTGTGTGGGAGGCTGAAGAGCCACGAAAGGACTCGCGGTCTCCAGAATTGCGGGCCCTCTGCCGCCTCTGGGACGGCGTCTCCTGAAAAATTTCCCGCCCTCTGCCTCTGGACGGGAATCTTCCTGCTGTTGGGAGAAAAACTTGAGATTTCCGAACCACATTTTCCCTCCTTTGGCCTTGGGGTAAGGCCGAAGGGAGTGGAATAACGGGCCCTACGGCAGATAACGTTTTCCCTCTTGCTCACAGCGGTAAAGGTGTCTTTCACCTTGGGTCTAAAAAATGAGTACCCATCAAAGAGAGCGTCGGAGGAGGAAGACTTGAAGGCCTCCAAACTGACACAAGCGGAGCCAGGCCTGTCTCGAGAGCCACGCCTGTGCCTGCCGCTCTACCCGCCTTGCCGCATAAGATATGAGCCTCATGGACGAGTTAGCAATTGACGTCAGGATAGCCAACTGAGAGCTAACGGACTGGGCTAGCTGCTCAGGTAGGTTACCCGAGAGGAGTCTGACAACTCCTTGACCAGATCCCTCTGAAGCCTAGTAAAAT
This sequence comes from Protopterus annectens, assembly GCF_019279795.1. Classification (NCBI taxonomy): domain Eukaryota; kingdom Metazoa; phylum Chordata; order Ceratodontiformes; family Protopteridae; genus Protopterus; species Protopterus annectens. The sequence continues at coordinate 1,103,409,950 of NC_056732.1, forward strand.
GTGCCAAATAATTCAGAGACCTTAAGGTAAAGGCCGCTGAAGTCAGGGTGCGCTTCCGCACCTATCCATACTCCTAGACTCCTTATTAGGAGGATGGATGGACGTTGAAGCCTCTGCCACGTCCTGCTGTGTAGCAGATGCCACCACCATGGCATCTACAGCCACGCCTTTGGTAAGGAACTCCTTCTCGGGGAGCAGATAAGAATTTGTTTGGACGAAGGGACTGGTTCCACAGTATCCGGGTGTTCCCACGCCTTCGACAAACTAAATCCAGAAGCTCGTCGGGCGGAGACACCCAGGAGGCGGAGGGCTGAGCCCCAAAGGCCTTGAGGAGCACTGATTCGTCCGCAGAGGGGGGTTTGGACATCCAGCCGCCTCGTTGTTTGAGGATCTCCAAGATGTCTGCAAAGGAGACATCATCCGAGGACGACTTAGGGGACCCTCTGCATCATCCATATCCGTGTCCGATGTGATAGACTCGGGAGTCCACGTGCTTCCTCTTGCACGATCTCTTCCTTGGGGGTTCCTCTGAGAGGACTCGAAAAACCCTCAGGAAGAGGGAACCCCACTGGGGTAACCTCAGGCCTCGGGGCTCCGCTGGCCATAGACAGGGGAACTACCAAGGACCCAGTCTCCACGCCCAGGAAGGTGCTGGTAAAACCGGAGAGATGGCGAAGAGGATTTAGCCAAGGCACTCCTCATGGCCCTGAAAGCCGGACCTCCAGAATCCTGGGACCGCCCAGTCTCCGGGGCCATGATAGTAGACGGAAGTCCCGCAGCGAAGCACCGAGGGAGGCTCGGAACCGAGCATCGGTCCCGAAACATCACCCCGGGTCCAGCCGAAGAAGTCCAGCGTACCAAACTCGGACCCGAGGCCGGGTTGGAGTAAGGGTCGGAGCCGACCCTGAGATCTCCACCGGCTCCAAGAGCACCTGCTCGACGGAGCCAAGCAGTCGGAGGAGGAATAGCAATGGGATGGGTCATGGCCATCGGCTCCAAGCCAACTGGGTCGGAGCCGAAACAATTTTGGAAGACTGGGGACTGGAAAAGTCTTTGGAGCACCCTGTCTATATCAGAATCCGACATTCTCAAGACCGAGAGGAAACAGAACGGGTTCGAGAAGACCTCTCCGGCCCCAATGGACTAGGGGACCGGCTCGGCGACTCGATGAGAATCGGCGCCGAGGAAACACACACCAGATTCCATCGGTGCCGAGGTAGACTTGCGCCGAGGAGGAAGTGTCTGAGCGGGCGACCCTTGTCGGCTCCGAGAGCAGTGGAGCCGACGAAGGTGACCCGCCTCGATGCCCCAGCCATCGGCTCCGGTCCGAGGAGTCGATACTGGAGGCATCGAGGCAGACCGTTCCGACCTCGGCTCCGAAGTCTTTGGAGCCGAAGGAGAGGCCTGCCTAGGTCTCTTGGCAGTCGGATCCGACGGACTGGTCGGAGCCAAGCCCTTTCTTTTGGCAGGAGTCGGAGGAAGACAAGGCTTCTTCAAAAGAGGGTTTAATCAACCCTTTAAGAATTAATTTATTTTTCCTCTCCTGGAGGACCCTAGAGGAAAAAGCGTGACACACGCTGCATGACTCCTGCAAGTGCTTTGCCCTAAACAATAAACACAAAGTAGATGGACATCAGAGACAGACATCTTAAAAGCACATTTAGTACATTTTTTAAAGCCCGAAGGCCTAGGGGCTTGAGACATAATGCTAACAATTCCTGACAGGAAATTTAATCACTGTAGAATCGGTAATGACAAAAACGCACAAGGCTTACAGAAACTGTGTAAAACACAACCTTAGGTGTAATAACCGGGAACTTTAAACACTAAAAGTTCAGTTAAAGAGTTTGACCAAAAAGGCCCTGGATTGGAAGTGGGCGCCAAAACAAACTCTACACAATCACACACAATAAATTTCAGTACTCAATCGAACACAATATCAATAGCAATAGCAATAGCAATAGCAATAGCAATAGCCGTTAAAACGGCTTTTGTTTTGAAATACAAGCACAAAAACTGACAGAAAAGTAGTTAATAAAGCTACTCAGCCCAGCCAGCTCGAGACCACGTCCTTGCAGTTAAGCGGCAAACGAGATCTGGGGACTGTTGGGCAAGCGGATCACTGTGTTGGTGCATCCTGGGATATAGTAAGCTCAGCCAATAAGAGACTTCGCTCTTTGGCATAGCGTGCAGTCGAGCCGAGGGATCGGCTCCGAACCCATCATTCAGAATGTAGGCGAGATAGGATCACATAACATCCTGACTTTTGACCACCACGTTGTCTTCGTTGTAAGGAAAGTTTTTTACATGGCCCACTTCATTAGTAAAGATATCTCATCCAGGGACAAGGAGGTCATAACATCCCTGTATTCTTCCTTTACAAGAGCCATTATTGAGTGCAATGCCCTTTTTGGCATGTGCCTCAGCAAAACACCCTGCCAAAAGAAAGACTACAAACATTTCTGACAAAAAAGGTCAAAGAACTAAGTTCACTATGTTATCCAAACAGACTAAAAAGCTTCTTGCTTTCCTCTGTCTCTCACCGGCCCCTATAAATGTCATCACTGGCTTGCTTTCCAGGCTAAGAAAGATCCTGCCTTAAGAGACTTCCTCTACCTCAGAAATACTGGTTATACTTAAAACGCTCACTACAAAGACCACAGCCTTCACTGCCAACATAAACAAGCCACATTTTATGGACAGGTTCTTGACACAAAAACCTTCAACTTCTGTAAAAAGCTCCTCTCATTATCAAACAATGTAGTTCAGCAACACGATGGCTGGATGGATAGCCATGAATGTAGTCCTTGGGTAAATACCATAGCCTTCATCAAACCAGATGGAAAATCCACATACTAACCTTTCCCAGCTGGATGGCTAAGATCTAATATTGGTTACTCAAGTCTAGTTGCCCAAGAAGAGGGGCATGTTTAACTAAGAATTCCATTTGCAAAATTATATTCAGTTGTTGTTGGGTCTTTGGCTTTTCCCGGTTAGAGGTCGCCACAGCGGAACTCCGGTCCGCTAATGATTGGCAGTTGATTTTTATGTACCGAGTTGCCAGCCCTGACGCACAACCTTCAATGAAGGAACGCCCATTCACACATGTCTCCACGCAGAAGACGCTCTAGCTGAGAGTCGAACCGAACAGCGTCTTACTGTGAGGTGACAGTATACATATATTAAATATCTCTCTCTCTTACACACACACACAAAAAAAGCCCCTACTTGTAAAACAGGCAACCTCAATAATCACACGACACCCACTCACTGAATGAAATTGTCTGGAAGTCAAAATATCTGAAAAAAAAATCATAATAGAGATGGATTCATCCATGTAATTTCCCACCACCAAAACGACCATCAATAAATCAACAAACAACTTTGCAAAAAGTAAATCAATAAGAAAACCATAAACTATAATGCTACATAGTGGTGTAAACATATAACTTGCGTCAATCCCCAGGTTAATCCATACCAAAAGATTGTTTCAGAGCTTCAGCTATGTACAAACAGTTTTCTCCTAAAAACTTACTCATTGATATTTACCTTGCTGTAATTATAACTGTAAAAAAAAATGTTTTTAAGTTTATTCTGTACCTCAATGATTCTCACTGTTGTGAAATGTAATCTCTGCCATATTGTATGAGTACTACATCCATAATTTGCTGTCGCTCTCTTTCATATATTGCATTATATTGTTTTGTGTTATTTTTGGAGCTTTTCTCCCAGGGCTTGCGCTGAAAATGGACCTGTGTCCAGTCGGACTTTCCCAGTAAACAAATGTAAAATAAAATAAAATAAATAAAAATAAACTTCCCTCCAATCTAAAGCCATTTGACATTCAGACATTTTAATTTGTGCAGAAGTTACTCACAGATTGACAGTTTACTGAGCTGTAATGCTGACCTTCGCTTTTGAAAAAAAAACAAATTCCCAGACTTTGTCGATAGCTCAAAGTGTAGACATGACTATTTATTTAATATATATTTATTTATTTTTGGAAAACATCTTTAAAACTGTTAAATTGATTACACACCCAGAAACAAAGAAAAGTTATTGTGATTATGTAAACCACAGACTGCTGCAAGAAATCAAAAACACATTAGTACTCTGTGCTTATGTCCGAACAGATGAATCATACCTGTCAATTCCAAAAGAAGTAAAGTAGCTTAATGAGGTTATTTCCAAGGTTACATGGCAGTTTATATTGGAAATAAGCAGAGATATTAAAAAGGCTCTGTTTTTCATAACTATGCCGAAAAGTCTTCCAAGGTAAATACAACTTCTGATTTAGTATGGAACCATACCTCTCAACCTTAGAGCAGGAAATCTGGACAAAGCGAAAAATAAAAGTGGGACACAGGCCCAAAAATAGTTGTGCATCACAGACACCATTGAAACAACTGCAGCTGCAAACATTATACATCACTTAAAATCTTTCCATCCCATTATTATATATGGCTCATTCAGTCCTGCCTTCTTTTGCATCAAAGAAAACCATGCTTTGAAATGACAAATGCATTAAAAAATAATAAATAAAACACATTGCATCAACATCCTGCAACTTCCTACCTGCAAGCAACCACAGAGCTTTCACTGAAACTAGGGCTGCTTGTTTCCCCAGAATGACAGCTCTCCCTAATTAAGTCTAATGGTAAACGATCTACCAGTATCTGGACTACCTGAAATAAATTAAATTATGGCCTGTAAACTGAAAGTGCACTTTGTTTAATTAAACTATATTTCTAAGCCCACTTATATATTTTTTCAGTAACATCCCAATAACCATTTCCAAGTCACTTTACAAGACATTGGCAGTGGTAGACTTGGCATCCTTCAGAACCCCACAGGCCCACGCTAATACATTGTCCATTAAATGTAAATATCCATCCACTGTAAATGGCAAGAAGCTATGTCTTAAAAAATCTACTTCTGGCATGCGTACCCACGTATTAGGTTTTGAAACAAAGAAACATTCTCCACAGTCCGTAAGTCTCTGTCTTTAATAATCATCTACTGTTGCAGCACTCCCAACACATAAGCATACACATACACACTAAAATCCCCAACATTTAAAAAATGACATTGTGCCCACATGATTTGCCAGTACTGATGATCCGCCAAAGCTATGCTTACTGTTGTCCAATCTACCATTGCTTAGAACCCACCAATGAAAAAACAGTACTAGGTGCTTTTTTGTTTGTCTGAAAAAACAACACAACTTTATATGCTACAGTCCCACAAAGTCAGTCCACTACTGACCCATTAACCCTAGGCTGCTGTCTCATTCTTACTCCCTGGAACTGCATTACCTTGGATGACTACTTTTATTTCCTAAGCAAAAGACACAAATTGGAAGATGAGGCAAAAATCCAGACATTCTTTGAAAATCCATACAGTTAAGAAGTATGAGTTCATGTTCAATACAATACTCTTCTTGTCAGGAAAGCCGCAATTTAATGAAAGTGTACTCAATGTATGATATATTTGTGAGCTAACTTGTTTGTGTTCAGTAGGTAGACTGATCATTGTTAGCCTCTTTGTGCATGCGTCTCTCTCAGTCATGCACACACACACACACACACACACACACACACACTCTTCTTCTACTTTCGCGCACACAATTTCTGCTTTCATGCATGCACTAACTCACTCCATACTTACCTATTAACACAGGTAATTGCTGTCCCTTTCAAAGGCAACAGCGACAAATCCATACATGAGTCCCTCTTCAGCGAGAACCCATACTCACACACACACTGATTGTTCTGCGCAAAATAATGGCGTAAACACACTGACCCTTTTTTGGCTCAAAAACAAAACTAGAAGGGTGCTTTGGCACATGCACACACCGACATTAGCATTACAGGTCATGGGAGCGAAAAACACAAAACAAAATAAGTGTTTTGGGGCATACGTACATCGATGTTGCAGTTAGAGGTCGAGGGCCGCATGGAAGAGCTCTGAGGGACGCAGGTTGGACATGTCTACCACTTTGGATCCAACTTTTGAGCTCCTACCTCTACCCATAAAGCTGCAGTTCATCACCAATACCTCAGATAGTTTAACAGGTAGGTACTAGGCTATCGGCCCAAGGTCCTACGTAATCCTAGCCAACAAGGTTCCCTGGCTTACGCCACCCAAGAAAGTTATTTTCCTGTGCCACTGTCGAACAGAGACACAGAAGTGATCCCCGGGGTGTATTTCCTATTTCCCATCCACTCATCAAGATTTTTCTTGAAGAGTGCTAATGACGAACATTGCTTGACATAGATGGGTAGCCTGTTCCAGAGTATGGGAAGTCTCTGGGACAGGAATCTATCCCTCCAGCATGTTCTGTTTATTGTGGTGACAAGGTTTAGGTCCCTAGAGAGTGTAGCTTGGAGGGATTGGGATTTCTTTAGGTGTAGCATGTCCAACAGCTCTGGGTTTGACATAGCTTTATATGTTAAGCAGAGATCACCTTGGAGTGGGCGATATGCTATGGAGTAAAGCTGGAATTTTTTGAGGCGGTCAGTGTAGGGCATTTGTTTGAGGCCAGTAATCCTCTTTGTGAGGTACTTCTGTGGCCTTTCCAGCTGCTGCAGATGTCTTGTGAGGTACATTCCAAAAGGGGCATTGTACTCTATAATGGATCTAATGAGTGTCGAGTAGAGGGGAACAATGACCTCTTTTTTCCTGGATGAGAACCTTTTTATGATGAGGTGTGCCACGTAAAAGGACTTCCTGACTACTGTGGCGATGTGACCATCAAAGGAGTGACTACTGTCCACCTGGGTCACAAGGTCTCTTATCACACATTCGGTGTTAAGTAGATTGCTGCCTATGTGGTAGTTCATGGGTACAGAGTTTTTACCAAAGGGGATGACACTGCACTTTTTGGCATTGAGCTTGAGGCCATGGCTCTGACACCAGGCATCAGTCTCAGTGAGGCCCTTCTATAGGATGTCCACATCATTTGGGGACTTGACTATGGCTCCTAGTTTGCAGTCATCTGCGAACTTCATTAGCCAGAGGCCTTCTGTGTTAGCCTGCACTTCAGAGAAGTAGATACCAAACAGGAGAGGTCCCAGGACAGAACCCTGTGGTACTCCACTTGTCACTGCTTTGAGATCAGATTTGGTGTCTGCAACATTTGCTGTGTGGGTTCTGTCAGTGAGCCAGTGGCAACCCATTTTGTGATGTAGGGATTTATACCTAACTTAGTGAGTTTAGCTATAATTCCAGAATGGGGGATGGTATCAAAAGCCTTGGTGAGGTCAAGATAGGCTGTGTGAACCACCTTACCCTCATCTACGGCTTTGGTGACTGCCTCAAAGAAGTCGATCAGGTTCAGGAGGCATGATCTGCCTTTCACAAACCCAAACTGGGTGGGATCCAGAGTTTAGAGGTTACCAATGTCTTTGTTTATGAGATCCATGATGAGATTGAGTTTGTTGCCATAAAAACCCTATTACTAGACAGAAGCAGGAATAGCTGAATGAAGGGGTCAAACCTGGAACTATAGGTTCCAATTACTACTCAACAGGTTTTCTCCAAAAGATTTAAGGAATGGAGATGGACAGGAGGGAAGTTCAGGAAGAATTAAAATGGACAACACAGATGCCTAGTTTTGGCGAGTACATAACTTTTAAATCTGATGTTTTCTTTTCATTCTTCCTCAACACGAGACAGAGACCCAGCTATGTTGATCTTGGGTGGCCCTCTTGGAAGGATAGTCCGGAGGACCACTGAGCCAAAGGAGGGCCTACTTCTGGATACAAGGTCCAATTTGTAATGCATAACAAAGGTATGAGCAATGGACCAAGTGGCAGCTGCACAAATATCATCAATAGATGTTCTTGACCAGAAGGCAGATGGTGTAGCCATAGATCCAGTTGAGTAAGCTTTGGGTGTTTTAGGCAGGGAAATGCCTTGTTGAGAATAGATCCCCTTTAGGCAAAGTAACTTTAAAAATTGCACAACCCAGTCTATTTGGTGAAAAGGAAACAAATAATAAGTTATGTACCTACCATAACGTTCCATGTTAGTTGTCTTCTTCTCACCTTTTTTCTTGCTGGTTGGGTTCGGAGCCGATCCTCGGCTCCGACTCGGCCATCTTCAAAAGCTCGAGAGCTGCTTACTGGCTCTAGGTCCCCCTATATCTCATGATGCCTGGCGCTAGATACCCAGATCTCGTTTGGTAAACCTAACTACAGACATAATAATAACAATTATAATAATAGCAATACAGTAAACTGTAGTAGGGTGCATGAACCTACTGGAGAGACTGATAGTGAGAAGTAATAGCCAGAGAAGACTCAGCCAGTGATAAAAAACTTAAGGAACTCTTCTCGGTCTACTAGGATAGGGGGATAGAGGGTGGTATGCAAGAAAGAAGGCGAGAAGAAGACAACTAACATGGAACGTTATGATAGGTACATAACTTCTTAATGTTAAGTTGTCTATCTCGCCTTCAGTCTTGCTGGTTGGGACAGCGTCCCTAGCACCTCAATCCTGGGTGGCTCATCAGAACAGACTTTTCAGAACAGTGGAATCAAAATCAGCTCTGCTCCTGGAGGCCACATCCAGCTTATAATGTGAAATGAAGGTATGAGGTCTGGCCCATATAGCTGCCGCACAAATAGTTTCCATTGGCAATCTTGCCTGAAATGCCACTGAAGTAGCTAGAGCTCTAGTGGAGTGACCTTTTGGTTTAGCAGGAAGCTCTTTATTCCTTAACTGATATATAAATGTAATAATGGATGTCAACCACCTAGATAAGGTTACTTTTGACACCGGTATAACCTTGTTTACCTTCAGCATAGGACAGGAACAACTGGTCTGATTTTCTGATTTGCTTGGTTCTATGCAAGTAAAAACGTAATTGTCTATGAACGTCCAACTGATGTAATTTGTATTCAGCTCTGTTGGAATAATTTGGAAAAAACACAGGTAGGTCAATGGACTGATTCAAATTATTATCAGAAGCAACCTTTGGGAGAAAGGAAGGGTTAGTCCGAAGAGAAACTCTATCGTTGTGAAAAATTAGGTAAGGAGGACGAACACAAAGAGCCTGAAGTTCAGAAAATCTTCTAGCTGACGTAATTGCAACCAGTAGAAGGGTTTTCCAAGAAAGAAACTTCAAAGAACAAGAAGCTGCAGGTTCAAAAGGGGGCAGTATCAGGGAAGCTAAAATCAAATTCAGATCCCACGGAGGCGGGGGATCTCTTACTGGGGACCTGAGTAGAGTGGTCCCCTTTAAGAAAGGCTTTACAAACCTTATGGGATATGATGCTTGTATCAGCTAGGCCCGTATGAAAGTTTGAAATTGCAGCTAGCTGAACTCTAATCGTAGCAGAAGAGGATCTAGCTTGAAAAATTTCCGCTAGAAATTCTAAGATATGGTGGACAGGGGCTGAAAAGGGCTCTATATTCATGGTCTCTGCCCATAAGGGAAAACGTTTCCACTTACTAGCATAAGTCTTTCTAGTGGTAGACTTATGCGAGGATAAGATGATTTCACGCACCGAGTGGGAGATGTTGGGAAGCCTGGCTAAGGTCGGAGGTGGAGCAACCAAGCAGTGAGCTGCAGAGATTGAAGAGATTGGTGCAGCCCACCCGATTGATGGATCAGGAGGTCTGGAAGTGGGTCCAGGACTGCTCCAGAGGGTGATGATGCAGGAATGGGAACCAAATTTGTCGAGGCCAGTAAGAGGCAATGAGGATCATCTTGCATCCCAATGTGGTAGCTTTCTGTATTAGTTTGGGAATCAGGGGAAACGTAGGGAATGCATAAAGAAGTCCCTGAGGCCAATCGTGAACTACAGCGTCTCTGGGGAAGTGTCCGGGAAGAGGGAGGAGACAGAAGAAATTGTCGCACTTGCTGTTGAAAGGGGTGGCAAAAAGGTCGCAGCAAGGCTAACCCCATTTGCGGAAGATTTTGTCCGCCACAGTCTGATTGAGAGACCACTCATGAGGCATGAGAATTGCTCCGCTCAGCCTGTCTGCTATAATGTTGGACTTCCCAGGGATGTGCGCTGCTATCAGAAACCGTTGGGAAGAGATTGCCCACTGCCAAAGTCTGAGTGCTTCTTGACATAAGGGGTAGGACTTGGTTCCGCCCTGCTGATGTACCATACTACTGACACATTGTCTGCTTGAATTGCAATGGTCCCGGTGGGAAGAGAGTTCTGAAGAGCTTGCAATGCTAAAAGCACGGCCCTCATCTCCAAGACGTTGATATGCAGATGGTACTCGTGAGGCTGCCAGGTGCCTTGGACTGTTCTGCCCTGAAAATGCCCCCTCCCCCACCCGATCAGGGAGGCATCCATGGTCACCGTAGCTACTGGAGGAGGAAGAACAAATGGTCTGCCCTGGTGTAATGATGGGGAAACCATCCACCAAACAAGTTGGTTTTTGCATGACTGTGTGATCATTATCATGTGAGACATTGGGAGTTGCTGGAAGGACCATTGTGTGAACAGCATCCACTGAAGAATCCTCATGTGAAAATGTGCAAGGGGAACTAGTATGACAGTCGCTGCCATGAGACCAATGTTCTTAGGATGAATCTGGCCTGAATTTTTTTGCATCCTAATAAGACCTGCACATGTCGTCGAATGTCTAACACACTGTCTACTGGAAGTCTCGCTGACATGTCCTTTGTATTTAAGTTTGCGCCTATAAAGGTGATAGATTGACAAGGCGACAATGCAGACTTTTCAAAATTTATTGTAATGCCTAGTTTGGAGCAAGTTTGGATGGTGTAGTCTCTGGCTCACAGCAGGTGATGCCTGGTGGTTGCAGTAAGGAGCCAGTCATCTAAATATGGAAACATCTGGAATCCTTGCCATCTCAGGTGAGCAGTAACTACTGCCAAACATTTGGTGAACACCCTGGGGGCTGTGGCGAGACCAAAGGGCAGAGCTCTGAACTGATAATGACTGGCTCCCAGCCGGAAGTGGAGGAATCTTCTGGAGCATCTGTCCATTTTGATATGGTAGTACGCATCCTGAAGATCTATGGAGCACATCCAATTGTCCTGACCCAGAAAGAATAAAATGGACTGTAGCGTGACCATCCGGAACTTCGTTCTTTGAATAGACCTGTTTAGTCTGCTGAGATCCAGAATGGGTCTCCAGTCCCCTGTCTTTTTTGGTACCAAAAAGAACCTTGAGTAAATTCCAGATCGTAGTTTGTCTGCTGGGACTGACTGGATGGCTCTTTTTCTTAGCAGTTTTGAAATTTCTTGAACTGCTTGATCCCTTAGATTGGGTGGAACATCTGGAAGGGATTTGCTGGGAATGTGTGGAGTGTGAAGGAAGGGGATTTTGTAGCCTTCGGATATGATAGACAGTACCCATTTGTCTTGTGTTATACTTTGCCAGGCTTTTGGGTACAGCGAAAATCTTCCCCCGACTGCCTCCAAAGGTGGACAGCCGGGCAGCACTTCAGGGATGCTGGAAGGGCTTGTCAGAAAAAGATTTTCTTTGGCCCTGATTTTGCGGACCCCCTCTGCCCCTAGGGCGGCGTCTATTGTTGTTCCCTCCTCTGCCCCTGGAGGGGAACTCTCCACGTGTCAGGCACAGCTCCCTGGGGTTTCCGGAACCACATCTTCCCACTCTTCTGACCCTTGGAATACGGTCTTGAAGGAGTGGAAAAACGGACTCCCACAGCAGAGAGAGTCTTGCCTTCCTGTTCACACCTGGTAAGGGTATCCTTCACCTGTGGTCCAAACAGAGCAGAACCATCAAAGGGGGTGTTGGGGAAAGACGCCTTGAAGGGTTCCGCAAAGTTGCATAACCGCATCCAAGCGTGCCTCCTCAAAGCCACGCCTGTGCCTGCGGCCCAACTCACGCCATCAGCTGCATAAGAGATGAGCCGCATGGAGGAGTTTACTACCGAATTAAGAGTCGCCAACTGGGAAGCAACCTTAGCCTGGGCCCCCGCAGCTGATGGATCTTGAAGGGTATCTCCTAGCTCTTTAAGGAGATCCCTTTGAAGGTGCGTAAAATGGCACAAATAGTTCAGCGACCTCATGGAAAATGTCGCTGAGGAAAACATTCGCTTCCCATATCTGTCCATCGTCCTAGATTCCTTATTAGGGGGATGGACAGATGAAGATGTTTCAGCCAACTGCTTTTTTGTGGCCGCCGCTACCACCATGGCATCAATGGGAACACCCTTGGTCAGAAATTGCTTGTCTTGTGGGGCGGTAATAAATTTTGTGGACCTGCGGGGAGTTGGTTCCATTGTGTCTGGTGCTGACCACACCTTTCGAGCCACCACAGACATCAGTGGATCGAAAGGCGGAGACACCCGGGAGGTAGAGGGTCGGGATCCAAACGCGTCCAGAAATACTGACTCATCCTCAGAAGGGTTAAGGGTAGTCCAGTTCCCCCTGTGCCTAAGAATCTCAAGGATGTCTGAGAAGGAGATGTCCACAGAGGGGGATCTCGGGGACCCTTCCGACTCCTCCAAGTTGGTATCTGAAGTGACAGACTCAAGGGAGTCAACATGCTTCCTCTTGCATTTCTTCTTTCGAGGGGGCTCCTCTGAATGAACGGGGGAGGCCTCGGAAGAGGAAGATACACCAAATGGGGTGCCCTGGAGCAATTGTTCCCCACGCTTGGGGTCTGGAGGAGGGGCAGAAGCAGGCACCATGGGGGAGGAGACGATGAGGCTGACTGTGAGGCTGACTCAGATGCCAGCACACTCCTCATGACCTTGAAGGCACCCCTTCCTGATATCAGAGAAGGCTCCGGCTCTGAAGAGACCGGAATCCTCCCCGGCACCGAGAGAGACGGCTCCGAAGCCAATGTAGGAGCCGAACTCACCTGCGCCGAAGCTCCGAGAGGGAGAACAGGGTCGGACAAGGGTCCGATGCCACTCGCCCCCTCGGAGCCGGCGAGGGAGTCCCGCCGCCCAGATCCCTCCAAGGACGGCACCATGGAAGAGATCAGAGCAGACGACGGAATTGAAAGGGGAGGTATCGGTGCCGACGATCCCACGATCCCAGCCTCAGCATGCTCAGGCTCCGAGCTCAAGGGGCGAGTCGAAGGAGGAACTACTGCAGATATAGGTAGAGCCGAACCCTGATGAGGGGGGCTGGATAGCATTTTAGCCAGGGTCTGCGATTTTAAAAGCCTGCTCACCACTTTCTCCAAATCATGGTCAGATAGACTAGACGACCGAGAAGAGTGTGATCGATGACTTCTCTCCAATTGCAACAAAGACAACCCCGGAGCCGAATGAATCGACTAAGGATGGTGATCTGGAACATTTTCGACTCCCTGACGGTTCCGACAGAAGAGTCGGGGCCAATTGGGAGATAGGTACTTCGGCTCCAGTCGGAGCCGAAGTTGGCTTTGAGATAGGTACTTCGGTTCCAGTCCGAACCAAAGTTGAAGCAGACTCCACACCAGACGATGGCTCCGAACTAGGAGCCGGTGGCTTGGAAGGTTTCAATGACTGAGTCTTGGCCAGTGATCCTTCAGGTTTAAGCAAACTCCTAAGGCTAAGCTTATTCCTATGCTCCTGCAGGACTCTTGGACTAAAGGCGTGACACACCGAACAAGAGTCCTGCAGGTGTAGGACGCCCAAGCAATAGACGTGTGACCATCTGCCAGTGACATTTTCTGACAGCGTGAGTCACACTTCTTGAATCCCGACACTTTTGTGTCTTTAGACATTCCTGTAAAGGAAAAAAAAATCAAAATACAAAGAAAGAGTACTAAGGGAAGTTAGTAACTAGAAAAAAAACACAGTCCACACAAGTTACCACACCCTAACAGCACACACACACTTTATAATATAAGAAAAGCTAAACGGAGCTACAACTACCACAATTTCTATTGAAAAAATGTTTCTACCTTAAAAAAGGAAATGAGGATAAGCCTCTAACTGAAACGGCTTACCTTAAAGAGGAAAACGGGCGTGGGGAGGAGGGGAAAACTCTCTAAGAAAAACGAGTTTTCACTAACAAATACCTACAGATACTACAAATATGTATGAACACTAAATATTCTAACTAATAATATACAAAAAATCCTAAATATATATCAATAAAGTGAAAAAATACAACCTGAGCCAGTAAACGCAACCTTGTAGCAGAAGCGGCAAACGAGATCTGGGTATCTAGCGCCAGGCATCATGGGATATAGGGGAGCCCGATCCACTAAGCAGCTCTCGAGCTTTTGAAGATGGCCGAGTCGGAGCCGAGGATCGGCTCCGAACCCAACCAGCAAGAATGAAGGCGAGATAGACAACTTAATATCTGATATTTGCTTTGTCCTGTGTAAATAAAAACACAACTGTGTACATCGAGGAGATGAAGCATATATTCTCCTTTGTTTGAAAAATTTGGAAAGACCACCGGTAAATGAATGGATTGGTTAATGTTTGATTCAGACACTACTTTAGGTAAAAAAAGAAGGGTATGTCTGTAAGCTAACCCTATCTCTATAGAAAATAATGTAAGGAAAGAGCCTGGAGTTTAGAAATTCTCCTTGGAGAGGTAATACTTACTAAGAATGCTATTTTTCATGAAAGACATTTTAGATCTTTTTTTTTGCTGAAGATTCAAAAGGTTTCCGAGTTAGACCTTGAAGCACAAGTCAGATCCCAGGGAGGTGAAGGATCCTTTACTGGTAACTTGAGGAGGAAAACACCTTTTAGAAATGCTTTGCATAACTTGAAAGAAGTCAATGAATAATTTTTGTCTCCTGTATCAATTACTGCTATCTGCAGTTTAAGCTCAGAAAAACTAGCTCCTTCCTTAAAAAGAGTAGCCAGAAATTAAAGTACAACAGAAACTGAAGCAGAAAAATGGTCAACATTGCATTTCAATGCACAAAGTGAAAATCTTTTCCACTTGCTCTTATAAATCTTCTTGGTAGAATATTTTTCTGAGGACATAATTATACAATGTACTTGGGGAAAAAAAGCATGGGCTGTCTGACCATCACTGCAAGTGGAGAAACCATGCTGTTAGCTTTAGGGCCTAAATATTGGGGTGGCTGACTCCTGAGAGGAGGTCTGGAAATGGTTTCAGTATCCACTGAGGATAACGAATGTCAGACCATACCATAGAAAGGGGAACCATACCTCTGTCAATGCCAAAAAGAAGCAATGAGGATGACTTGAACTCTTCAGCCTGTTTGCTTTCTGTAGAAGTTTGGGAATAAGGGAAGTGGGGGATATGAGTAAAGGAGAGAGGAGGGCCAAACGTGGACTACAGCATCTCTTGGTGACTCCTCCTGGGGAGATTGGAGCAAAACACTAGCTGCACTTGTTGAAGGGTTGAACCAAAAAAGGTCGCAGCAAGGATGGCACCAATGACTAAAAATTTCTTTCACCACAGACTGAAAGACCACTCGTGTGGCATCAAAATGGATCTACTTAATTTATCTTCTAACATGCTGTTTTTCCCCCAGTATGCGTGTTTGAAGAGATTGCCCATTCCCACACTCTCATGGCTCCTCTGCAGAGGGGAAAAGATGGAGTTCCTCCCCGTTTGCTGACATACCAGACAGACATGTTGTCGGTCTGAATTGCAATAGTTCCTGAAGTAATAGACAGACTGCAATGCTAACATGACTGCTATCTCCAGTATACTGATAAGCAGATTAGCCTCTTGGGGGAACCATGTGCCTTGGACTGTCCTTCCCTGAACCCCCCCCCCCCCAACTAGGAGGTGTCTGGAGTCACTGTGGCCATTAAGGGTGGTAAAACAAAGAGCCAGCCTAGATGAATGTCTTTTGACTGGCTCCACCACTGGATGTGTTGTTTGCAAACTGGAGTAAGTTTGACAGGAAAGGATATGGGTTGTCAAAGAAAGGACCACTGAACAGCTAGAGTCCACTGAAGAACACCCAAGTAAACACAATGGCCGCTGCCATGGATCCTAGTGCTTGGCAAACTAATCTGGCTGAAGGAGATGGACGGGAGCTAATCTGATGGACTTGAGACCTGAGCTTGAATATGTGATGCATTGTTAGTGATGCTATTTGCTTTGTTGTGTCTTGAAGTGCATCAATGAACTCCAGGCTCTGAACTGCTATCAAGCTTGATTTGGCATCATTTATTGTTATCCCCAGTGACTGAGAAATCTGGAGCAAATAGTCCATGGACTGAAAGAGTAGATACGTGGAGGGAGCAGTGAGGAGCCAATCCTCCAGACACAGAAACCCTCAGAATCCCTTGAGTCTCAGGTAAGCAGCTACCACTGCTATACCCATGTTAAACACTGGGGGCTGTGAGTCCAAACCGCAGGGCTCTGAATTAGTAATGCCTGGTTCCCATCTGAGAGAGTAAATGTCTTTTGGATCCCCTGTCTATTTTAATGTGATAGTATGCATCCTGAAGATCTATGGAATATGTCCAATCGTCCTTGTGAAGAAATGGCAAAATGGACTGAACTGTGACCATTCAGAACGTTACTTTTTTACGTACTGATTCAGTTGGCTCAGATCCAGAACTGGTTTGAGGTCCCCTTTCTTTTTGGGAATTAAAAAAAAAAACAGGAATAAGTTCCGAATTCTATTTGGTGTAGTGGACCTTCTGGATAACTCTTTTGTCTACCAGCTTTTGAATTACTAGTGCTGCTGCCTTCCTCTGACTGGGTGGAATGTCTGGAAGCTTTTTCCTTTCACAAATAGGAAGTTGGAAAAATGGAATGTAATAGCCTCTGGGTATTATCCTTAGCATGCAGGAATCTTCTGTTATATTTGCCCAGGCATCCAGGTGTAAGGATAATCTTTCCCCGACTGCCTCCAGAGTTGGACAGTAGGCAAGCACTTCAGGAGCACTTGAAGGGTCTTTGTCATGAAAAGTACCAAGGAAACCCTGAATTTGTAGGCCTCCTCTGCCTCTATGGTGACGTCTCACATTGGTACTTCCTCCTGCCTAAACCAGCAGCTTGTGAAGTGCCTTAAGCTGTGTGTGAATTCAACCTCATGGAAGCGTTGGAAATTAACAACAGAGTGGCCAACTGAAAGGCTGTTCTTTTCAAGTTTTCTGCAGACATGGACTCTGTGAGATAATTTGATACCTCTTTGGTCAAATCTCTCTGCAGCCTCGTGAAGTGTGCCAGGTAATTAAGAGAACCCAAGGCGAAGGTCGTTGAGGCAAAGACTCACTTTCTGAACCTGCCCAACAACCTAGACTCTCTGTTTGGCAGGTGGACATAAAGTATCTGTTATGCTAGCTCCTTCTTAGTGGCTGACCCCACCACTACAGCAATTACTGAGACTCCTTTGCTCCAGTGAGGTCTAACTTTGTGTGTTTGTGGGGGCTAAGAATTTATCAGGTCTCTGTGGGATGGGTTCAATTGTATCAGACTCCTCCAATGCCAGGCGGAAAACTAAATCAATGAGCTCATCTGTTGGGGGGGGATAACCCAAGATGTAGATGGCCCAGAACCAAAATCTTCCAAAAATACCTATTCTTCTGGACAGGGATTTTCGGAAGACCAACCACATTTTGCCTAAGAAATTCTAATATCTCTCCAAAGGAGATATCATCTGGTGGTGATCTGAGGGACTCTTCTTCATCAAAATCTGTATCTTCTGAGAGAGATTCCAAAGGGGAATCCACATGTCTTCTCTTGCACATTCTCTTCCGATGGATCTCTTCTGTGGGATGCTCAGGGAAGTATCAGAAGAGATGGGAAGTTCCTCTACAAGAACTGCCTGGAAACTAGTTGGAACTGGCTGTTCCTGTGGAGTAGGCCTGATCAACTCAGAGCTCAAAACAGATGAGGGGATGGGAACTGAAGCCAAAGAATGAGAAGGTGGTTCTCTAGAAAGAGAAAAAGCCCTTTTCATAATCTTGAAGGCACATGGACCTGGAGACACTGCAACTAACTGTACCAGAGCTAACATTTTGCAGTACAAGCAGATCACAACTCCTCTCAAGGATGGAACTAGACCTGAAATGACCAGGGATGAGGCTCCAAGGAGTAGGGACAGATCTGACATCGGCAGTCTATCTTGGCCCATGGACCTGATGCAAACAATTCGGCTCCAGTACCCATTCTGATCTTAAGGTATTGGAGAGAACTAGTCAGGGGCGCTGTCAAAGTTGAAGAAAAAATCTTCTTCGGATGAGACTCCGGACCCCTCCTTTTTTTCAGATCCTGGGGCTCTGAAACTGTAGGATGGATCAGAGGAGGAGAGAGAATAATAGGAGATGTAGTGGGAAAGCTAATGGATCCAATAGGGGACGGAACCAGTATGACCCCCATCTGAACCTGAGCTCAGAAATTTTCACATCATCCTATCTACATTCACTTCTGATGAACTTCTGGAGGATGTAGTGGATTGTCGTCTTGAACGCTTCTTTGGAATTTGTAAGAATGGAGACTGCAGAGTAGGAGAAATTGTTTTTATCAAATGCTCTGGCATGTAAATTCCATGTGAAGTGCCAGGTTCAGCTCGAAGGGTCTGGTGTCTGAATTAGGCACCATAAAACTAACCAATATAATTATCAGATCTGAGGATTTTTGGACCTTAAGACTTTGGATCCAAAGATCAGATCTTTGGATACAATGTCGAATCCGAAATTTTTCGGGTCTTAGCTGGTGGCTCTGACAAAGTCCTAGGGGACATCGGCAGGGAGCATTTTCTGTGCTCCGATGGAGCAGACATAGAAACTTTAGCAGGGGGTCTGAACCTCAGAAGACGAAGTTGTTGCAGCAGGTAGTAGGCCTTTTTACTGCATCGGTCAGCATGAGCCCTTGGATTAAAGGTGAAGCAGATACTGCAGTTGGTATCCAAGTGCTGGCTCCGAGACAATAAATGCATTCATTGTGGGCATTCGAGTTCAGAATTTTAGACCCACAAAAAGTGCATTTCTTGAACCCAGTCAGTTTTCTACCATGACAGGAAAAAGGCACAGAAATAACCTCCAATTCGGTACAGTAAAAATCTAGAAGAGAAATATTTTATGTTGTACGAGTATAAAAAAAGAAAAGGAAGAATTAACAATTATGGTAATTTAGATAAACTATCCTGTTTGAAGGGTTAAAGGAATACCAAGTATGGTATGAGAGAAAAGTACTATACACAATATAGTATAAAGCCCAACTCTTGCGAAAAACTAAGAGGGAGGACAAGAAGTCAAAAAGGAATAATTTTGAAGAAAAACAATAAGTAAATAACTCACAAAAATTCACTAGCTTCTCACTCCTATGTCTAAGCACGATGGCGGCAAACGAGATCTGAGGTACTGGGGGTGGACTGTGGCATTATGCGTAGAGGGAGACGATAGAGAAATGGATCCAAAGTCTACAGTACACAGCTGAGGCAGATCCAAGGACTGGATCCAAACCCATGTTTTGAGGAAAAACAAAAAGGACATCATCAGATTTATTTATTACATAGAGAAAAGGGGTTTAATGTGACCAGCTAATAGGGAAAAAAAGTATAGGCAGTAAACAGCTCTCAAAGGATCAAAAGGAAGCACTGAGCAGTCTCCCAAGCATAAGTATAAGAGATCGCATTTTAATGCAAATGAGGGGGAAACAAGATCAGAGGTATTTTGCTAACTACAGGGGACTATGGGTAAGGGGAGTAGCCCGAGCCATGTATCCAAAGTCTGACTATGGCTAAAGTCAAATCCTAGTCAGATCCAATACCCTTATCCATTGACAGAATGGATGGAACAGATGATCATGCTTTTCAGTTAGTAAACCATGACCTTCTACACAAAACGCACAATTCTGGTATAGATGGACTATGCCCTACAATGTTCTCTGCTTATCTATACAGTAGAAAGTCCAGTGGTGTTAAAAAAAAGAGAAGATATGTACTAACCATAGTGTTGTCCAATTTCATTCTTCCTCAACTGATGGGTCTTGGATCAGACTCAGCAGCTTCTACCAGATTCGCAGATCCAAACTCTCAAGCTCCTCCCTTTAGCCATAATGCTCCATTTGCCTAACACACCTCATATCAAATCTTCTGCCCATGGGAGACAGTGGATAATATCTTATGAGAATTCAAGAAGGTATAGAATTAGAAAAAGAGCTGGAGTTCAAACAAGGAGCAACAGTTCCCAAATTAAAACCCTACGGCCTATCCCGAAGCAGAGGGAAGGGGATTAGGAGGGCTGAAAGTTGAGGAAGAATGAAAATGGGCAACACAGATGTAACGTTATGGTGAGTGCATAACTTTATCTGATGATGTGCTTTTCATTCATTCCTCAACTGATGGGGGAGAGTCCCCAGCCAGATGAAACCTGACTGATCCTCAAAGAAGGATACTTCGGAGTACTGCACAGCCCATTGCAGATCTATTCCTAGAGACCAAATCCAATTTGTAAAGAGCAATAAAGGTAAGAGCAATGGACCAAGTGGCAGCTGTACAAACAATCTATAAAACATCTTGACTAAAAGGCTGAGGATACAGCCATAGACCTCGTGAAATGAGCCTAGGAGGCTTAGTAAAGGACAATCCTTTTCCACTATAGACAAAGGAGATACAAATCAGTTAACCATTTGGTTAGTCTAACTTTGGAAACAGACTTGCCCAATATGTTACGTGAGAAGGCTATAAACAACTGGTCGGTCTTCTGGAAATCCTTAGTTTGATGGAGAAAAAAACAAAGTTGTCTATGTACATACAAAAGATGGAGCATATACTCTCCCTTGTTTGAAAAATTCATGTGCCTCTAATACAAGAGGTTTGAGAGGTCACTCAGTGGAATTTCTAGCTTGTCTGGAGTTTTCATTTAGTTTTTACTGATTGTTTTTTCTGTGACCTTCTCATTCATTGTTTTGGTTTGTTCGTTGGGATATTTTGCAGACAACCTAATGGCTAATGGACATCATCTGGGTATAACAGCCGTGTTTCTAATGCTTAGTCAAACGGTCCACTTGTGCTGTGCCGATGAGGTCATAAGGCCGAAATATGCATGTCCACAGCTAGTGGGATTTGGCTTTACTGGCCTGAAATTGTCCATTAAATGACTTAAAAAGAAAAAAAGTCATGGGCATTCAGAAATCGACATAGCTGAAACACCTGATGTTCATAAAGGTTATTTGCATATATCCCATGTGCCTCTAATACAAGTGGTTTGAGAGGTCACTCAGTGGAAGTTCTAGCTTGGCTGGAGTTTTCATTTAGTTTTTACTGATTGTTTTTTCTGTGTGACCTTCTCACTCAATGTTTTGGTTTGTTTGACAAATCTGGAAAGAAAACTAGGAGATTAATGATCTGGCTCATATTAGAGAAGTTACTTTAGGCAAAAAAAAAAATGGGTTGGTCTGTAATGACACCCTGACTTTGGGGAAACCAGATAAAGAGATTTGTAAGATCAAGCCTGGAGTTAGGATACTCATCTACCTGATGTAATAGTGACTAGAAAAATGTTTTTCCCCAAGATAAAAAACTTGAGGTCTGACCTGGCTGAGGGTTCAAAGGGGCTTTGAGTCAGACCTTGAACCAAAATAGTTAAAACCCAAGGAGGAGTAGGATCCTTTAATAGAGGTCTAAGTATAAAAAGTTCCTTTGAGAAAGGCTTTATGTAATTTGGAAGAAGCTAAAGAAAAATTAATTTCACCTATATGGAAAATTGAAGTGGGAGCCAACTGGACCTTAAGAGTAGAAAAGCTAACCCCCTTCATTGAAAATCGAAGCTATAAACAAGTACAGCTGATATAGGGAAAGAAAAGGGGTCCAGATCCCTCTTAACGGCCTAGAACACAAATCTCTTTCATTTACTTTTGTAAATCTTTCTAGTAGAAGCTTTTTGAGAAGATAAAATGTGACAGACTGGGGAGGAGAGTCAGGGCTGTCTAGCAATCAGTGAAACTAGACAATCTATGCCATCGGTTTGAGACCTGTTATGTCCGAATGAATCATACCTGTCAGGTGAGACATAACATATGGATTGGGATTCAGTATCCAGGACAGATGTAAAAGACGAGGCCAGAGGAAGGGGAACCAAATTTGACAAGGCCAAAAAGGTGCAATGAGGATAACTGCAGTTCAACCAGTATGCTTTCTGTAGAAATTTGGGGATGAGAGGAAACAGTAGGTAAGCACAGAGAAGACCAGAGGGTCAATCATGGATTATATCATCTCTTGGTGACTCCCCCATTGGAGGGATCAGGACAAAGAACCTGCTGCACTTGTCACAGCATGGCTGGCCCTACAGATGGAAAATTCTCTCCACCACTCTGACACTGAGAGACCACTCATGAGAAATAAGAATGGACCTGCTTAGTTTGTCCACAACAAAGCAGCCAGAACAGATTGCCCATTCCCACGCTCTTATTGCTTCTCAACAAAGTGGGTAAGATCTGTTTTTTGCAAGCTGTTGCCCCAGAGGGGTGAGCATCTTATAAGGCCTGCCTGAAACAGCATGTCAGATCAGAGAAGTAGAAACTAAAGGGAGACTAGTGTCAGGCAGGCTCACAGAGGCAATGGGAAACAGAGAATGGATTACCACAATTTGGATCTGAGCTTTGAAGAATTTCCTCATCATCCTATCCACTTCAGCCTTGAACAAACTCCTGGAAGACCTGGGAGAAAAGATAATGGATGGTAGACTACAGTGCTTACGAGTAGATTCCTACAAAAAGGGAGTCGAGAAGTTATCAGCTCCAGTAAAGTAATAGGTCACTGGATCCATGATGATTTAAATTTTGGAGCCGAGGATTCAAAGTGGTCAGATACAACTTTTTTGATACTTTTGGAGGTGGCTCTGAGGAAGGAGACTAAGACACTGTAGGATCCGAATTTCTATTTCTAGAATCTTTGTCCTTGGGAGCTAAGTCAAGTTGGCCTTCCCTTTGTCAGTTTTCTTTTGGAGAGGGTGATGAGCCCCAGATGAAACAGAGGCAGAAGGAGAAAGCCCTTCAAAAAAAGAAGTTACGTTCTGACCATAATGTTCCATCTGTGTTGTTGATCTTCATTCATTCCTTACTGATGGGTGTCAGCTCCATCCTCAGAACAGAGTTGGCTGTTATAACAAGCTCACACCAGCCAAAAAACTCTCAAGTCTTACCCATAGTGCCCCTTCTCTATTACCTCAGATCGTGTTTGCCTGTAAGGAAGAAAGAAAGAAAGAAAGTGGAGGCTTTATCTGAGTAACTTACCTATCATAGGCTAGGATCATATCCGAACCTCCAGTAGTCTTTCAGAGGGGGTTGGCAGGTGGGTTGTAATGAATGAATGAATGAACAACAACACAGATGGAACGTTATGGTAAGAACATAACTTCTTTATCTGATGTTGTTAATCTTCATTCATTCCTTACTGATGGGACAGAGTCCCTAGCTACTTTGTTTCCTGGGAGGTCCTATGGAAGAATATTCCTGAGTACCATTGAACCAAAGGAAGCTCTCCCCCTGGAAACCATATTCAATTTGTAATGAGTGATGAAGGTATGAGGGGTAGACCACGTTGCTGCCGCACAAATATCATCCACAGAAGAAGTTCTTGCATGGAAAGCAACAGACATTGCAATTGATCTTGTGGAATGCGCTTTGACTTTAGATGGTAATGAGGCTTTGTTCCATTGATAAATGAAGCAAATACAGTCTTCTCAACCATTTAGACAAAGTAACTTTGGAAACAGGTCTCTCTAATCTTGGTCCTGAGAATGACATGAATAACTGGTCAGATTTTCATAATTACTTTGTTCTGTCGAGATAAAAATGCAATTGTCTATGCACGTCAAGCAAATGCAGTGAATATTCTCCTTTGTTAGAAAATCTTGGAAAGAAAACTGGCAGATTTATGGTTTGATTAACAGTCAAGTCCAAAGTAACTTTGGGTAAAAAGGAGGGGTTAGTCCGGAGTGATACTCTGTCCTTATGGAACACTATGTAAGGACATTTTATGCACAAAGCTTGCAGCTCAGAAATTCATCTTGCTGAAGTAATGGCCACCAAGAACAAAGTCTTCCAGGATAAGAATTTCAAAGATTGCAAGTGGCATGAGATTCAAAGGGAGGACAAGTCAAAGATTGTAGACCTAAAGTTAAATTCCAGGGCTCGATCAGTGGTTTGAAGGGGGGCCTAATATGTGCAACTCCTTTCAAAAATGTTTTACAGAGGCGGTGTGAAATTAAGGAAGAGTCCTTGAAACCATTATGAAAATTGGAGATTGCCACCAAGTGTACTCGAACAGTTGAAGCTGTAGTTCCTGAGTGAAGGAGGTTAGACAAGTTATCTAGCACTGTAGAAAGAGGGGCCGAAAAAGGGTTTACTCCATTTTTACGAGACCAAATTATGAATCTTTTCCACTTGCTTAGATAAAATTTCCTGGTTGATGGTTTATGGGAAGCCAGAAGAATGTGGAGGACAGGTTGTTTTGCCTGGCAATTACTGGAAGTGGAGGAGCCAAGCTGTCAGCTTGAGGCTTGATATGTTCGGATGAATCAACTCCTGTGGGTGCGATAGCAATTCCGGAGATGGAACCAGAATCCATGGTTGATACACTAGGCGAGGCCAAAGAAAGGGAAACTAAATTGGTCAGGGCCTGTAGGGTGTAATGAGGATGCTCTGCTTTTCAACCAGAGAGCCTTCTTCAAAAATTGTGGGTTCAGAGGAAGGGGGGTATGCAAAAAGAAGTCCCGTGGGTCAATCGTGCACCATAGCGTCCCTCAGTGACTCCCCCTGTGGGGGAATTACGGCAAAGTAGCTGCTGCATTTGTGATTTGCTGGGAATGCAAACAGATCGCAGCAAGGCTGGCCCCAGCAGCTGAAGATTTCTGCCACTATGACAAGACTGAGGGACCACTCTTGAGGCAGGAGAATGTATCTGTTCAATGTCTGCAATTATGCTGGAATCCCCAGGAATGTGCATTGCTATCAGAAAGCGGTTGGAAACTGTCGCCCATTGCCAAATTCTCACGGCCTCTCAACCACAACAGGTAGGACTTGGTTCCCCCTTGTTTGTTGATGTAGCAGACTACTGACGTTATCGGACTGGATGGAAATTTTTCCTAAAGGGAGAACAAGTTGAAATGCTTGCAATGCTAGAAGCACTGCCCGCAGTTCTGGGACACTGACATGCAGGTTGGCTTCCAAGGGTGACCAAGTGCCTTGGACTGTCCTTCCCTGGAAATGCCCCCCCCCCACACCCAATCAGGGCGGCGTGCATGGTCACTATGGCTCTGGGCTGAGAGGAGGAGAAAGGGTAACTCCATAGATGGTCCTCTGGCTTCACCAACCAAATTAAATTATGTTTGCACTGATCTGTTATCCTGATTTTATAGGACATAGGGTGAGTCAAAGTAGATGCTAGAAAACCAGATATAGTGGTCCAAGAAAAGAAGACTAAAGTAGCATTGATCATGGATATCGCCACACCTAGTGATTAGTGTCTTGCGTACAGAGAGAGACAAAGTCATAAAATACCTGGATCTGCAGGCAGAAATGAGAGCCATGTGGAAGAAAGATACACAGACAGTTCCAATGGTAGTAGGAGCAACCGGTCTTATAAAAAAGAATTTACAATCATATTTAGATAAGTTACTAATTCATCCAACACTGTACGAATTGCAGGAGTCATTATTGGGCACATTGTGGGTGCTGCGAAGAGCACTTCTGGCTGTCATCAAAGAGTGAAACAATACTAATTTCATGAACTTTAATCATACTTTGACTTAGGAATGGGGTCCAATCCCATCATGGTATTAGAAACCCAAAAGACTTGGAGAAATTAAAAATGACCAGAGACCAATGCGTTAGTAAAAGCGACTGTAGTAGTCTCATGTGTTGTCTTGTTATCGATACTAACATTGACCCTAACATTTGGAGGAATGCCCGAGCTGGAGCTTTGTCCTGACACAGTATCACCCGGAGTTGGAATCAGAGTCTTTCCAGCCTGTGGAGTGGGAGGGAGACTAGGCAAGACTGAGTGTCAAAATTTGCTCCTATGAACTCCAATCTCTGAGATGGAGTCAAGTTGCATTTGTCTTTGTTTATGATTATCTCCAACTGTTCCAGTAGTTGTAGAGTGTGGCTGAAACCAGTAGATGCTTGGTTGGGGCAGTGAGGAGCCAATTGTCTAAATATGGAAACACCCGGAATCCTTGCAGTCTCAAGTGAGCTTTTACCACTGCCATGCATTTGGCAAACACTATGGGAGCCGTAGAGACACCAAAGGGCGGCGCATGGAATTGGTAGTGATTGCCTCGCAGCCAGAAGTGGAGGAATCTTCTGGAGCGTTTGTCCATTTTTATGTGGTAATAAGCATCCTGGAGATCTACTGAGCACATCCAATCATCCTTCTCCAGAAAAGGAAGTACAGACTGAACCGTGACCATCCGGAATTTCGTTTGTTAATTTGTTTAGGATGCTGAGGTCCAGAATTAGCCTCAAATCACCTGTCTTTTTTGGCACTAAAAAGAACCTTGACTAGAATCTGGACCCTATCTGGTCTGGTGGGACTGCTTGGATGGCCCTTTTTTGAAGCAGCTTTCGAACTTCTTGAGCTGCTACTTCCCTTTGACTGGGCGGAATGTCAGGAGTAAACTCCGATGCCGTGGATCAACTTATCCACACCCCTACCAGGGGCAAAAATATCCTAGACCTAGTAATTACCAACATAACTGACAGGTGCTCCACACCAGAAGTCAACTCCTCGTTGGTCAGATCTGACAACAAACTAATCAACCTAGACATCCACATCCTTGCCCACACCCCCTACTAAGGGAATCATAGTAAGAAACTTCTCCAAAGCCAACTTCGTACTACTTAAGGCAGAAGTGGCTAATTTCCCAACACCCATGCAGATGGACAATACAGTTACCACTGCCAAATCTTATACTAACGCACTCTATAAGCACTTACACGGGTGCATGGATCGTGCCATCCCTAACAGAATCAAGATGCAGACTTCAAAAAGAAGGAAACCAATCTGGTGGTCCCCTGCTATTTACAAACTCTACAACAAAAGGAAGAAACTGTTGCACAAGAGAATAAAATCCCTTGAGTGAAGGAGCACCCTGGTCAGCCTCAGCAAAAAGCTGGGATTCAGCCTCAGCAAAAAGCTGGGATCTCTCATAAAATCCTCCAAAGCAAACTATGAAAATAAGATTGCCACCGACTCTAAGGACAACCACAAAGCATTCTACAATGCTGTCAAGAAACTCAATGGCAATACCCAGATCTGCTCTGAGCTACAGCACAACGGCACAAAATTCATGGAACCAACTGATATCGCCAACATCCTGGCTGATGGGTTCATTGCCAACTTTACTCCCCACCTCCAAAAGGGCCCATATCCATACCAGAAGAATGCAGTGTCCCTGCAATCACAACTGAACAGGTGAAAACTGCACTATCGAAAGCCAAGAACACAGCATCCATGGGACCAGACAATTTCCCTGGCTGCGTTCTACATGAACTTCAGAATAAACTAGCGCCCCACCTAAGCACCATGTTCAATCATAGCCTCTCAACAGGCTTTGTACCCACTGAATGGTGCATGGCAACAGCTGTACCACTCCACAAAGGGGGAGCCACCACAGACCCCGGGAACTATCGCCCTATTAGACTGACGAGCCTGGTCTGCAAGGCCATGGAACATATTATGGAACTCATAAACAAGGATATTGGTAACCTCCAAACTCTGGAACCCACCCAGTTCCGACTTGTGAAGGGCAGATCATGACTCTGAACCTGATCGACTTCTTTGAAACAGTCAACAAAGTCGTGAACAAGGGTAAGGCAGTCCACACAGCCTACCTTGACCTCGCCAAGGCTTTCAACACCATTCCCCATTCTGGTATCATAAAAAAACTCACCAAGATAGGTCGCCAACTGGCTCACTGACAGAACTCACACTGTAAAAATTGCAAACTTCAAATCAGACTCCAAACCTGTGACAAGTGGAGTACCACAGGGTTCATTCTTGGTTCCCCTCCTGCTTGGGATCTACTTCTCTGAAGTACAAGACAACACAGAGGGCCTCTGGCTGACAAAGTTTGCAAATGACTGCAAATTGGGTGCCACAGTAGAGTCCCCAAATGACAGGACTCCCTGCAAAGTGGCCTCACTGAAACTGATGCCTGGTGTAAGAACCATGGTCTGAAGCTCAATGCCAAAAATTGCATTGTCATCCCCTTTGGTAAAAACCCTGAACCCATGGACTACCACATAGTCGGCAGCCCAGTTAACACCGAAGGAGTGATGAGACCTCAGGACTCTAGTGGACAGTAGCCTCTCCTATGATAATCACATCGCCATGAAATCCTTCTATGTGGCATACCTCATCATGAAAGGTTCTCATCCAGGAGAAAAGAAGTCATTGTCCCCCTCTACTCGGTTCTCATCAGACCCATTATAGAGTACAATGCCCCATTTGGAATGTACCTTACAAGGCATCTGCAGCAGCATGAAAGGCCACAAAAATATCTCACAAAAAGGATTATGGGACTCTAACAGTTACCCTACAACCGAGCGCCTCAAAAAACTCTGGCTTTACTCCGTAGCATATTGCCTACTCCAATGTGATCTCTGCCTAACCTACAAAGCTATGTCAAACCCTGAGATGCTGGACATGCTACACCTAAAGAAATCCCAATCCCTCAGAGCCACTCACTCTAGAGACCTAAACCTCGTCACCACAATTAACAGAACATGCTGGAGGGATAGAGTTCTGTCCCAGAGATTTCCCTTACTATGGAACAAACTACCTATATCAAGCAGAGTTCGTCACTAGCACTCCAAGAAAAATCTTGATGAGTGGACGGGTAATGGGAACTTCACCCCAGGAATCACATCAGTGGCCCTGCTAGACAGGGGCGCAGGTAAATAGCATTCATGGGTGGTGAAAACCAGGGAACTTTGTTGGCTAGGCTTACATAAGCCCAAGGGCCAATAGCCTAGAACCTACCTATGATTTAGTCGTCTTGGGTAAAGGTTGAAAGGGATGTGGCAACCTCTGGCAATTATCATCTGCACCCAAAGATCTGTGGTTATCATTTGTCAGGCAAGGTGGTGCAGAGAAAATCGTCCCCCAACTGCTCCCAGAGATAAGCAATCGGGCCACTCTTCAGGAGTGCTTTTAGGGTTTGCCCAGAGAAGGAATCTCTGGATCCCTAATTACATGGACTCCCTCTGCCTCTGAAGGGGTGTCTTCCAGTTGAGTCCCCCCCCCTCTGCCCCAGGGGGGGTGGGGACTCACTACATGTGGCACGGAAAGGACCCTGGGATTTCTTGTACCACATTTTTCCACTCCTCTGATTCCTAGAATAAGATCGTTGGGGGGGGGGGGGAGTACAGTTTTGTACCTACCATAAATGTAGATGCTCGAAGATCCACATTGCTGCAGTCATAACCTGTGGGTAGTCCGCTGTCCTCGGTCGGCCCAAATACCAAAGTATAAGGCTGGCGTCGGTCATGGGCGCTCAGATCTGACGTCAGTGCGCCATGGTATTAAAGCGCATGACCGACGTCATATCCTCAGTCTTTTCTTGCCCCAGATGTCAGAAGGCCCTAAAAAGAAAGGCCACAACCAAAAACAGAAAAAACCTCCAAAATCCATGTACAAACAACATCTACAACCCAAACCATACAACCACTCCAAACTACAGAGGGGAAGGAGGGAGGATTGGACTGCAGCAATGTGGATCTTCGAACATCTACATTTATGGTAGGTACAAAACTGTACTATGTTCTTCATCTCACATTGCTGCAGTCATAACCTGTGGGTAGAATCCCAAAGCAAAGGTAAAGGGAGGTTGGCAAAATCATAAGGCATTGGGGGCTGCTAATATGCCCTGTAAGACTGCAGTGGCAAACCCAGCCCTAGATTTGGAATAAAGAGGGAGATGGTAATGTTTAGAAAAAGTGTGCACTGAACTCCAAGTAGCTGCTTCCAAAATATCTTTAGTAGCTACATCCCTTAAAAAAGCAGTAGAAGTGGCAGTAGCCCTGGTGGAATGAGGCCTGATTCCAGCCGGAATCTCCTTACCATGATGAGAATAACAAAAAGCAATACAATGGCCAATCCACTTAGAAATAGTTTGTTTTGAAACAGGTTTTCCCTGAGAGCCCAAAGCAAAAGAAACAAATAACTGTTGAGACTGTCTGAACCTTTTAGTCCTGCTCAAATAATAACGCAACTGTCTGTGAATATCCAAAGTGTGCAAAATTTTCTCCCCTTTATTTTGGGGATCAGCATAAAAAGTAGGCAAATGAATAGATTGGTTCAAGGCCACATTTGAAACCACTTTAGGCATAAAAGTAGGGTTAGTACGCAGAGATACCCTATCCTTATGAAAAATCAGGAAGGGTTTAACTGCCATTAGAGCCTGTAATTCAGATACCCTTCTAGCAGACGTAATGACCAATAAAAAAGCAGTCTTCCAAGACAAAAACTTTAACTCAGACGTAGCTGCAGGTTCAAAAGGAGGTAAAGTAAGTTTTTCCAACACAAAATTGAGATCCCAGGAAGGAGTAGGAGCTCTACGCGGGGGTCTTATGTTCTTTGCCCCTCTAAGGAATTGCTTAAACAAAGGATGAGAGAATAATGGTGGGTCACAGTCATAGTGAGCAGAAATGGCTGCAGCATGAACTTTTACAGAGGAGAAAGACAAACCCTTGTCTAATAATTCTGTAAGATATTGAAGAGAAACACTCAAATCAGGCCTGGAAACATCAAAGCTCTTTGCTTTGCTCCAAATAAAAAAATCTCCTCCATTTATCAGCATAAACTTTCCTTGTACTAGGCCTTCTGGCCTCCAAAATAACATTCAAAACTTGTTGAGGAAGCTGCGACCCTCCAGGTTCTAGAACAGAATATGCCAGGCTGTTAGATGCAGGGACTGAATCCTGACATTGAGGAAATTATTGCCTGCCTGAGACAAAAGGTGTGGAATTGTAGGCAAAGGCCAAGGAGGCTCCCGTACTAAACTCCTCAGCAGAGGGTACCAGTGCTGTCGAGGCCAATCTGGAGCTATTAGAATCATGGAGGGCTTGTCTTGTCTGACCTTCAAGAGCACCTTGGGAAGGAGAGGCAGGGGAGGAAAGGCATAGACATGAAGATTGCTCCAACTGAATGATAGAGCATCCACTTTCCAAGCTGTTGGATGAAACATCTTTGTGCAAAACTTTGGCAACTGGAAATTTAGTGGAGAAGTGAACAGATCTATGTCTGGAGTCCCCCATAACACTGTCAACTGTCGAAATACATGAGGATCCAACTTCCACTCGTGGGGATCCACCATCTGTCTGCTCAAAACATCTGCTAGGGAGTTCTGTGCTCCTGGCAGAAACCTTGCCTGAAGAGTGAGGTGCAAACTGAGAGCAGTCTCCCACAAAATCATAGCTTGCCTGCAAAGAGGGTACGAATGGGTTCCCCCTTGCTTGTTGATGTACCACATGACAGTTGTGTTGTCTGTTTGAATCAACACTTGTCCTGGGTGAAGTAGATCCTTGAAAGCCATCAATGCAAATTGGACTGCTAACATCTCCTTCAAGTTGATATGTAAATGTTGAAGTCTGGCAGGCCACGTGTCTTGAACCCATTTTCCATTGAGGTGTGCTCCCCAAGCCTTGTCCGAGGCATCCGTCGTTAAGATCTGACTCGCCTCTGGTCGGGTCACAGAGAGTCCCTTGTTTAGGTGACATTCCTGAGCCCACCACAAAAATTCCTTTTGAATGCAAGGTATTATCTGAATGACAGTGTCCAGATCGTGGCAGTGTTGCGTCCATACATTTTTGAGATACCATTGTAGCTTCCTCATATGCAGTTTGGCATTGGGAAGCACCAGAATACAAGATGCCATGAACCCTAAGGCTTGAAGGACTGTCCTTGCAGTCAGCCTGGACCGTAGAGACAATTGTTGGAAGTAAAGTGTAAGGTTCCTTTGCTTTGTCCAGGGTCAAAAAAGCCATCTGGGATGCTGTATTCAGTCTCACACCCAGAAAGCACATTTCCTGAGAGGGTACTAGACTGGACTTTGTTTCGTTCACAGAATACCCTAGGCACCTTAACACTGCCATAACATACTGTAGATGGTGAAGTAGCTTGGTTTTGTCTTGAGCAAGAATCAGGCAATCGTCCAAATAAGGATAAATTTGTATTCCTCTTAACCTTAAGAAGGCTATCACCGGAGCCAGAACCTTTGTGAACACCCTGGGCACAGTAGATAAGCCAAAGGGCAATGCAGAGAACTGACAATGTAAAGTCCCAGCCCGAAAACGCAGGAATCTCCTGCAACTGGGCCTGATAGGAACATGAAGATAAGCCTCTTTGAGATCCAGAGTTACCATCCAGTGATCTTTGCCCAACAGAGGCAGAAGTTGTTGCAACGTCAACATTTTGAATTTTGGAATGTCCAGGTATGTGTTGAGGATAGATAAATCCAAAATTGGCCTCCAAGTGTTTCCTTTCTTTGGTACAAGAAACAGGCGAGAATAAAATCCTAGGCCCACTTCTGACAGAGGGACCTGCTGTATAGCCCCCATTTGAAGAAGTAAAGAAATCTGTTTGTGAGCCTCTACCCTTTGCTGAGGAGGAACGTCTGGCATGCCTTTGAAAGGAGACAGTGTGTGGAAATAAAACTTGTAGCCTCGGTCTATAATTTCCAACACCCATTTGTCCTGGGTGACAAAGCCAGTTCTGCTTGAAGAGTGCCAACTTTCCTCCCAGAGGAGCTGCCAGACAGGAAGGATCCGGCAGCTGAAGATGCAGGTCATTGGACCTGTTTACGAAAGTACTGGCCCCTGCCCTCACCTGTAGATTGTGCAGGGGAACTCCATGTTCTAGGCCTGAAAGAACCCTGAGCTCTGCCCCTACCACGTCTAGATCTGCCCCTAGACTGTAAATCAGAAGAAGGATAAGCCCATCCCTTAGTAGGCCAATTCCTGCTAAACTTAGGGGGCTGCACCTGCAAAAAATCTTTAACAGTCTGCATAGACTTAGCTTTGTCTTCCATTTTCTTTAAGACAGACTCCACAGGAGAACCAAACAAAACTTCAGACTGCAAAGGAGCATCCAAAATTCTAGCTTTAACATGCTCTGACAAATTCTGATCCTTAAGCCAGGCGTGCCTGCGAATAACTGATCCAGTGGCAGCCACCCTGGAAGAAGCCTGTAAAGCATCGAAACCACACTGCAAAGAATGCTTACCCACCTGATCAGAGGCATGAACCAAATCCTGTAATTCCTTACACACTATGCCCTCTGCCAAAGCATCTACCTTAGATTTTAACTGAGTAAGGAGAAAATTCTGGTACTTCAACATATGAAACTGGCAATTCAAAGCCCTCATTGCTAGAGTGGAAGAGGTATACACTTTTTTACCCCACCTATCCAAAGCTCTAAAATCTTTATCCATAGGAACTGGATTCTTAACAGAAGCCCTGACACCCTTAGGTCCCTGGCTAATAGTTTCTGGGTCAGCCCTTGGGCTCTTATACAGATATTTATGAGCCTTTGACACTCTGTAATACCTATCTGGTTTAACTGGCGCAGGAGGCAGAGTCTGGATTAAGAGAAGCCTCAGAGAAAACATCCTGAACAACATCCAAAACAGGAGGTATAGCCAAGGGCCGATGTTGTGGCAAAAACAAAAATTCCCTAAGCCTCTTTCGGGAATCTGAGAAATCCTGACCTTCCCATTTAAAATGCTCCCTCATAGAATGCAGGGTTTCTGAAAAAGAAAAATCCTCTGGAGGAGAAGCAGAAGGACTGGAATCCTCTGCGTCTGAATCAGAATAAGGAGGAAAATCCTGAATGTCTTCAGCCGAAGACTCTGAGTAATCTGAAGCCTGTTCCAAACTTTCCACCTCTGGCTCCACCCTAGGCCTCTTATCTGGAGGGGGCATAGAACCCCTGATCAAGGAAATCTAATCTTCTGCCATTTTAAGCATGTGTTTTTTAGGCACAGAACCTGCAGAACTAGGACTGACACCTGAGGAAGACAAACCAGGCCTGACCTTGGAAGGTACCTTAGAGACAGAAGAAGGCCTAACCACCTTAGGCAAAGAAGGGAGTACAGCAACCTGAGAGGCCCCCTCAGCCTGACCTGACTCCAGAGAGGCCACATCTAGCAAAATTAACGGCTCCCCCTGAGACTCAGCTGAAACCTCGGCTGGATCTACAGATTCCACCGTAGTTTCTAAAGAACCGGCGTCCGGAACGGACGACTCATCCTGCTTGGACCTTAACGATTTTTCTTTGCGCTTCTTAGCGGTAGCGGGCGTCGGAGGATCCGACGGCATATTGTAATTACACCGCTTACCGAAGACAAGCCTAGCGCAATATAACCTACGTTTAATGGTGCGCTTATTAAATCTAGCACAAAAGCGACACCCGACTACATCGTGCTCAGGCCCCAAACAAGGAATACAGAGAGAGTGGTAATCCCTATGCGGTATCTGTTTCCCACAAGAAATGCAATTATTCACTTTTTCTGACATCCGGAATTAACTGAGGCAAGAAAAAACTAAAATATTCCCCAACGGGGTACTTAGCCCAACTTGGTTTCGGTCTGAAACTCAGAATACGAAAATTTCAGAACGCCGAACGGCACTTGCAAACGCTGCTTCTGCTTCGGACCATGCGGCAAAAAAGACTGAGGATATGACGTCGGTCATGCGCTTTAATACCATGGCGCACTGACGTCAGATCTGAGCACCCATGACCGACGCCAGCCTTATACTTTGGTATTCGGGCCAACCGAGGACAGCGGACTACCCACAGGTTATGACTGCAGCAATGTGAGATGAAGAACATCATACGCCTACCGCAGACAAGGTCTTACCATCCTTTTCACACCTGGCTAAGTGTCTTTTACCTTAGGGCCAAAAAGAGAAGAGGCTTCTACGGGTGCATTCAGGAAGGAAGACTTAAAGGGATACACAAAATCACAATCGCATCCAGGTGTGACATCTCGTGATAACGCCTGCACCAGCTGCTCTAGCCACCCCTTCAATAGAATAAGAAATCAACCGCATGGAGGAGTTACTTCAGATGCCCACAGGGAATGCGTTTACTTCTTGAATACTTCCCATTTAGGTGCTGATTGCTCCGTATCTACTGGATTCAACTCCAGGGCACTCACAGACAGATGAAATAAGCTTGAGCTGATGTTGTTAATCTTCATTCATCCCTTACTGATGGGTGTCGGTTCCATCCTAGGTTCCAGGGTGGTAAGCTGCGAGTCAGCTTTGTCAAGTACCCCTATCAGCAACTCCTCCTGCAAGGGTTTCTGAGAGTTCTGAGATTAGATCTCTCTGAAGCTGGGTAAAGTGTGCCAGATCGTTCAGGGACCAAATGGCGAAGGTCGCTCAGGAGTACACCCGCTTCCCAAGTCTGTCTATCACCCAAGACTCCCTGTTAGGGGGATGGACAGTAGAGCTCTTCTCAGCTAGCTCTTTCTTAGTGGATGCTGCCACAACCACAGCATCTACTGGCAGGTCCTTGGACCAGTGTGGACTGTCCTCTAGAGGAGAAAGAATTTTGTCTGGTCTCCAGGTGATAGGTTCAATGATATCAAGATTCTTCCAGGCATGCTGCACTATGAGCTGAATCAGGTCATCTGCAGGCAGGATCACCAAGGAAGTAGAGGGCTGGGCACAGAAAGCCTGCAACAATACAGACTCCTCCGAGGAAGGTGTGGTGAACTTCCAAGTCCCCCGCCCCCCGCTTCAGGATCTCAAGTATGTCTCCATAGGAGACATCCTCAGGGGGTGACCGTGGGGACCCTTCCCCTTCATCGTAGTCTGCATCTTCAGTGAGGGATTCTTCAGAGGAATCCACGGGCTTCCTCTTGCATGATCTCTTGCAAGGGACATCCTCAGCGGGGACATCTAAGGAGGACTCTGCAGAGTGGGTACCTTGTGGAAGGATGTCTTGAGGTTCCCGTGCCCGGTGTCCTTGAGTAGTGGGCTGTGTCAACTGTGGATCAGAAGAAAAGGTATATATGGGTCTCTGGCACCAAAGGTACCAGCTGGGAGCCTGGCAATTGCCCTCTCCATCACCTGGAAAGCAGGTCTGCCCAAAGAGGCATGGGAGCCTGGAACCGAGAAAGACAACCTCGGGACCGGGATCACACCCCGCTCTGACGAACCCACTCCCAAGGAAGGAGCCACTGGAGGACATGGTTCTGCCAAAGCAACCGGGACCATAGTAGACTACGCTGAGGGACAAAAGAGGCGCCACCCTAGGGATCATGGTGCTGACAGACTAGTGTCGATCCAGAGGATGGCCTGTCTCCAGATGAGTCGAAGGCCAAAGGGTAGACTCTGGAGCCATAGTAAGGTCTAACAATGGAGCCGAAGAAGCTGGAACTGGGGGGTTGGCGTCTGTGTCAAAGGCTCTGATACCGCTAGGGATGTTGAAAGAGAAAAGTATGTAGGGATTGGTGGAGAACAATCCTCGTCTCCAGGTAGAAGGTAGGATTTGGAGGGTGCTGGAAAACCTCTGGCTGCCAGGAGTTGATCCACAAGCCTCACTACGTCCAGATCCAAAAGGCTCCTGGAGGAGCGGGTGGATATCCCAGACAGGGAGTCAGGACACTCTAGGAAGGAGCTACATTGTTGACCAAAAAACTGGATCCATTGAAGGGGAATATTGGGTCTGAGGGATTATTTCACCTTTCAGCACTGAGGTCAAAGGACCAGCAGGAATGTACAAGTAGGGTTGAAGTGCCCAGTGTTGTAATGACTATTTTTGGTGCCAAAAGGGAAGTTGGTAATGTCACAATTGGCAAAGTCAGAGTTTGAGGAATAAGGGCAGAGGGCAGCATCGTAGTCGACTGCTGAGGTGCCAGAACCGAAGACAGCACCATGAAGGGGGTTTGAGGCCCTGGTGCCGAGGATGTTGGTGCCAGTTGAGAGATTGCTGCCTATGACTCAGAAGATTTGGACTCACTAGTGTGAGGAGAAGAGGGTAAAGATTTGCTTCTCTTTTTGTTTTCTTTCTTTGGAGGGGATGAGCCCTCCGCCTCAGAAATAGCCTCCGCAAATGGAGATTTAAGAAGACCTTTGAGCATGACTACATTTTTGTGTTCTGCAAATCTGCAGAAGCTAAAGGCTTTACAAATGTCACAACGGGGTTTTACAGATAGTTGTGGTACCCCAAGACAGTAAACACAGGATGTATGGCTATCAATATTAGGCATTTTCCTGTCACATTCGTCACAGCGCTTAAACCCAGTTATACTCTTTCTCAGGCATAGTAGCACAAAAAATATATAATTTAGCCACAAAAGATAAAACCCAGAAACGCACACTCAATCACAAAGAAGAAAGGAGTTTCTTTTTTTAAATACAGTAAAAGAGGGAAAGAAAAAGGGAATACCAACAATGGTATTGGGAATTACCTCAGAGGTAAGGGAAGGCCTGTAACAGCAATGGTACAAAGAGTACCAAACTTGGTAAAAAAGGAGGAAAAAGAAAGACGGACACTCACACAAATAATCAAACAGTATGTGACTAACAGTAGGCTAAGTATATGCAAAAAAGAGAGAAGAAGTTTTAACAATAGACTAAATGACTTAGCTGACAGCTGGTCTGACATCTTTATTCAGTACACAACAATAGACAGAGGGGTACTATGGTTAATACTTAGCTTGAATGTTTTTTGGCTGGCGCAAGCTTGTTATAATGGCCGACTCAGTTCCTAGGATGGAACTGACACCCATCAGTAAGGGATGAATGAAGATTAACAACATCAGATCAAGCTTATTTCATCTGTCTGTGAGTGCCCTGGAGTTTAAGCCAGCAGATATGGAGCAATCGGCACCTAAATGGGCAGTATTCAAGAAGTAAACGCATTCCCTGTGGGTATCTGAAGTAAGTATTTTGTGTCCACAGATGATGCACTTCTTGAAGCCACTTGGTTTACCAGCTATCCTGCCATACCTAAAGAAAAGAAAAGGCCACAGAAAAAATTAAACTATGAAGTCATACTTTTTTTTGGGAGGACAGGAAAAAGCTACCAACAATAGCAGAAAAGAAATGCCCTAAAAAAGGGGTAGGAGAAGGACAGAAAAAAAGACAGCAAAGTACCAGAAATGATACTAAACAGAAATACTGAGTTCTTGATAAAAACTGCAAAGGGAGACTGCAAAGACAATTAAGGGAGGAAGGCAACAGAAATCAGCCAATAGACTATCAAGGAAGACATTTTTTTTAACAGAACTCAATGTTTAACCTAACAAGAGTGAGTGGATCCATGTCTGTAATGATATGGTGGCAAGTGAAATCTGAGATATGTTAGGCGGGCAGGGCATTGTGGGAAAATGGAAGAGCTTGAGAGTTTGGATTTGAGGATCTGGTAGAAGTGGTTGAGTCAGACCTGAGACCCATCAGTTGAGGAATGAATGAGAAAGACATCATCAGATCTTAACATAACTGTAGATGCTCGTGCAGACCACTTTTGCAGTACTGATTCTTAGAGAATTCCTGACTGCATAATTCCACAGTCATCATGAAAACCAGAGAATTTCACTATCCCCCAAGCCAGTAGATGCCATCCCTACCACGTCAGTGGGACAAAGGATTCATCGGTGTCATATTCAGGTCCTTCTTATCCCAAGGACTAAACATCTGTCACCATAAGAGTACACTAGAAATAGCATGAATGAATGGAGATGGGGAAGGTGTTAAAGCATGATACCCACCCAAACTCCATGTGGGAAGAGAGCAGAAGGGAGGATGGGAGGGAAAGGGTGCTGGAAGAGTGATTTACTTAAACATCTACAAATATGCTAAACTTCTAACACAAGTGTACTATGTTCACTGTAGTCACTGCTGAAGTACTGTGCCTTGGGAAGCCTCCCAAAGCTAATCGTGGATGGGTGGCTGGCCACAGGAGAAGGCTAGGGAGATCATGCAGAGCCTGATCTCCCTAGCCTTCTCCTGTGGCTGGCCACAGGAGAAGGCTAGGGAGATCAGGCTCTGCATAATGGCAAAGGCAAAGCCTGCACTAGTACTGAAGACTGCACCAAGATTGTAATGCTTAATGAAGATGTGAACAGATGACCAAAATACTGTTTTTTGAAAGGGCCGAGTTTTGGCCTCTCTTAGGAAAGCTGTGATTGCTGCTTTTGCTCTGATAGAATGTGCCCTCATGGAGAAAGAAACTTGTTTGTCATGATGATAATAAAAAATGCAATGAAGTTGACTACCCATTTTGATAGGGTTAGCTTACCTGCATGTCTCTTTTCTTTGCGCTCTGCAAAAGATACCAGTCAGAACTGGTCCACCCTGTGAGGGAATTTGGTCTGACGTCAGTAGAAATTTACCAGTGAACAGCCAATCAATGCAGAGAACTTTCCCCTTGTTTTGGGGGTTTGGTAAGAAGACTGAGAGATGAATGGTCTGGTTAAGGAAAGCTCTGAAACTATCATGGGCATAAAAGGTAGGATTAGGTCTTAGGGAGATTCTATCTTTATACATGATTAGGAAGGGCTCTTTGCATGAAGGCTTGCAACTCAGAGAATTGTCTCTTTGAAGCTAATGTAGAAAAGAGGTGTTCCAGGTGAGCATTTTAATAGTTGCAGAAGTGGCTGGCTCAAAGCAGGTACAGAAACTGTCTCTAAATTAAAGTTAAGGTTTCAGCTGTAGGGATGGGGTGCCACCTGAATGGTCTTATGTGCAATATCCCCATGAGGAACTTTTATTTCGGGACGTGAACAGGCAAGGTGACACCTGGGTAGGCATTCAGAGCTGGCAGAAAGACATACCTTGATGGAAAATTAGGACAGGTCTTCTTTCTAGAGTAAGAATAGGTACTCCAGGGATGGGCCTGTAGTAAAGAAACTATCTTAGGCAGAAATCCTTTCGATTTGTATAA
The DNA here is from genome assembly GCF_019279795.1 of Protopterus annectens. Classification (NCBI taxonomy): domain Eukaryota; kingdom Metazoa; phylum Chordata; order Ceratodontiformes; family Protopteridae; genus Protopterus; species Protopterus annectens. The sequence continues at coordinate 1,103,449,705 of NC_056732.1, forward strand.
CACAGAATTTTTTTTCCATTTAGTTATATATATGACTTCCTAATACTTGTTTTTCTGGCCTCCTTGAGAACACACATCAAAATTTCAGTAAATTGATGTTATGTAGGAAGCAAGGACTAATCATCCAACCTGCAAGGTTCCAGAAAAGTCTAGGTTACTTTGCTATTGAACACTAGGGCCTCTACAAGCCTAGCTACACACTCCAAATCATTGGTGGAGGGGGGGGGGTCATGTTAGAAGGTAGGTAGCTAAGGATTTGTGTGTGTGGGGGGGTTAGGATAACACTTTTCTTACTGATGACATCTGTCTATAACAGACATGGGAGCCAGACCTGGGGTAAATTTATGCTTTCCCATTCAACTGGCAAGGTTTTGTTTGAACAGGGTCAGGGATAAACATTATTTTACATGGATAGGGAGCCTATTCCATAGTGCAGGAATCCCTTGGGACATGCATCTGTCTCTCCAGTGCATTCTACCTATGTCAGAAGCTAAAAGACCCCTGGATCTAGTGTTTCTGTTACAGTTTGTTTCTTGCATGTGTAACAGATCTACCAGGGCTAGATATGAGGAAGCCCTGTAAGCCAGGCAATGATACCCTGTCAGCAGCCTGTAGGAGACTGAATACACAGACAAAGCCTTTAGATGACCGGTGTATGACAAGGTATTCATGCCCTGAATTCTCCTGGTGAAAAGCCTTTGTTGGCATTCCTACTGTTCGAAATGTATGGTTAGCTACATGACAAAAGGGACATTGTGTTTTCTGATAGGTCTAATAAGGGCAGACTAGAATGTTACTATAAATTCCTTGGACCTGGATCTCATACCATTACTTCCAAGTTGAGCAACATAGAATGATTTTCTTATCTTAGCTACATGTTGGTCAAAGGCCAGATTGCTGTCTACATACATTCCCAGATTCTGTACTACTGGGTCAACTCTAAAGGGTATTCTGTTGATGGAATAATTAGCTTGCACTGACAGTTTCCCAAAGGGCATTATAATGCATTTTTTGGCATTGAGTTTTCTGCCATGGCTTTGGCACCATTCATTTGTCTGTGCTAAACCCACTTGCAAGGTGTTTGTGTCTTGGGGGAAATCTATAACACCTCCCAATTTACACTCATCTTTGAACTTGGTGAGCCAGAGGACTTTAAAATTAGTCTTGACTTCTGAGAAATAGATGCCAAACAGAAGCAAGACCAACCCTAAGTCCGGAGTTACTCCACTGGTGCCAGTCTCTTGGTGGTCTCACTGATGCTGACTTATAGGGTCTTTGCCTGTAAGTCAGATGGCAATTTGGTGACTTATGTAAGGGTTTCCACCCAGCTCAAAGAGCTCGTCAACAATGCCAGAATGGGGTATTGTATCAAATGCCTTAGGCAGGTCAAGATATGCTCTATGCACTGTTTTACCTTTGTTCACTGCCTTGGTGACCCTTTCAAAGAAGTCTACCAGGTTAAGCAGGCATGACCTTCCCTTTAAGACAAATTTAGATGGGTCCAGGGTCTGCAGGTTGCCAATGTCATTAACTTCCATGACAATTCCTTCCATGGCTTTGCATATTAGGCTTGTTAGACTGACGGGTCTGACGTAACCTGGATCAACTGATGGTCCTCACTTGTGGAGGGGAATGACTGCTGCGGTTTTCCATTCACTTGGAACATAGCCTGTTTCAAAGCTGTAGATGACGTGCTTCAAGTGGTCTTGATAGGTCATGTTTTAGACTGTTCAGGAGGCAACTGGGGATGTTGTCAGGACACATGGATGCAGTGTTCTTGCCTTTAGTGAGTGCTGCCAGCACCCAGTCCCTCCTAATAGATGGGGGAAGAATTATGAAGAGGATTTCACCTGTTAAAACTTGGGAGGAGTGGGGGTGAAGTTTGAGCTAAATTTATCATCCAGTAGATTTGCTGTGTCGTCCCTGATCAGTGTAGGTCGTACTGTTCATCACCAGTTCAACACACTTATGCGTTACTTCTAAGGTACCAGACGGAACTGAAGAAGGTCTTCTGATTGCGCTTAGTCTGTAAGGCTACCCTGATCTCATAGTTAGCCTTGTTGGACTTGATCAGACCTCAGTTTCTTGTTTAATAGTTTAAGAAAGCATGCGTCTTTAAGAGAGTTGCTTTTCCTGATTTCGGCCATGAGTTTTCTTCTTTTACTATATACCCTGTTTAGTTGAGGATTCCACCACAGAGGTTAGAGTTTAGTGTTGATTTCTGGTAGGTACAGTAGCCTCTATGAAGCCAATTCACATGTTCTTATAGTAACTCTAAATAACTCTGCATAGGTAGCTGTGGTCTCAGGCTTGGAAGGAGCCATGAATTTTAACAAGCTGTCACTTAATAGTATGTTGTTTGCCTTTGAATAGTTCTTAATAGTTACTGGTCTAGCTGGAGTTTCTGGATTGATTTTTACTTCAAATGAAACAGCTTTGTGATCAGACCTCATGCAATGCTCTCCCATGTTGGTGAGTACCAGGTCCAGTATATTAGATCCTCTGGTTGGATTGTGCACTATCTGTTCTAGGATGTTTGTGCTAATGAAGTCCAAGAAGAGTTCTGCCTGTGAGTTTGAGGCAGTGTGCTTTACCCAGTCTACAGAGAGGTAGTTAGTCACCCATGAATAGGGTGTTAGGTTGAATGGTGAGCAACTCTAGTAGGGCAAGTAAGAGCTGGGAGACTCTAGGGCATAGATGGTGACGTGTAGCCAGCCATGATATGGTGACAGACAGTGCAGTTGTATACACTTACCATAAATATAGATGTTCGAGTGTATTCACTGTTGCAGTCATCACATTTGGGTTATCTGCTTGCAGTAGCCCTCAGTCGGCCTGATTATCAAAGTCTTAGGTCTTGCATCGGTTGCTGTCTCATCTTCTATGACGTCAGGTAGTCAGTGGTATAAAGCATACAGCTGACGCCATTACATCAGCTTTTCTTGCCCCAGATGTCAGGTGCCCCCATAATGGGAAGCAATTATATACAAGGTTACATCCCCAACAAAAAAGCAAATACACCAAAAAGCTTTAAGCCTAGTAAACAAGAACAGAGGTATAGTCAATAGAAGTCAGGGGGGTTGGAGGGAGGGTAACCAGGACTGCAACAGTGAATACACTCAAACATCTACATTTATGGTAACTGTACTATGTTCTTTGTGTTTCACTGTTGCAGTCATCACATTAGGGTAGATTCCCAAAGCTAAGGATGGGAGGAGGTAATCAGATAACATTAGGACCAGCCATAAGGCCCTGCAAGACTGCAGTGGCAAAGACAACTCTGGATTTAGAAAAAATTTGCAAGTGGTAATGCTTGGTGAAGGTGTGTACAGAACTCCAGGTAGCAGCTTCTAGGATGTCCCTGGTAGGGACATGGTGCTTATAGCAGAAATGAATGCAATGGCCTATACACTTAGAAATGGTTTGCTTTGAAATGGCCTTCCTTCTGCCCCTGCAGCAAATGCAACCAGCAGCTGTTCGGACTTCCTGAGAGGCTTAGTCCTGTCCAAGTAAAATCTAAGTTGTCTGTGCACGTCCAAGGAGTGCAGTATATGTTCCCCTTTGTTCTGTGGATTAGAGAAGAAGGTTGCCAAATTAATGGACTGATTAAGGGCCACACTGGATACCACCTTGGGCATGAAGGAGGGATTGGTCCAGAGGGACACCCTGCCAGCATGAAAGATGATGAAAGGCTCCACTGCCATGAGGGCCTGTAATTCAGACACCCTTCTTGCTGAAGTGATGGCTAGAAGGAAGGCTGTTTTCCAAGAAAGGAATTTTAACTCTGCATTTGCAGCTGGCTCAAAGGGAGGCAGAGTGAGCTTTTCCAATACAAAGTTAAGGTCCCAGGCTGGAGAAGGGGCTTCTCCTGGGTATTTTTTTGGCCCCTCTGAGGAACTGCTTCAGCAGTGGATGAGAGAAGAGGGGTGGTTCTGTATTGTAATGAGCTGAAATGGCTGAGGCATGAATTTTGATGGAGGAAAAGGAAAGGCCCTTGTGAAGCATCTCAGTTAAGTATTGAAGAATCTGAGGTAAACTGGGCACTGCTGTGCCCATCCTCTGAGTTTGGCTCCAGGAACAGAATCCTTTCCATTTTTCAGCATAGGATTTTCTAGTACTAGGCCTCCTTGCCTCCAGAATGACATCCATCACTTGCTTACTGAGGGATGGTACGGAGAGATCAGGTAATTAGCCAGGCTGCCAGGTTCAGGGTTTGAAGCTGTGGGTGCAGAATCTGGCCCTCCTGCTGGGACAGTAGGGCAGGGGTCTGAGGTAGGTGCCTTGGTGCCAGCAGTGACACAGTGCACAAGAGGGGGTACCAGTGTTGGCGTGACAAGTATGGTGCAATCAGTAATGTCCTTGATTTGTCCTGTTTGATCTTTAGTAGTACCTTGGAGAGGAGAGGCAGAGGGGAAAGGCATAAACTGATAGGTTTTTCCAGGTGAAGGACAGGGCATCCACTTTCCAAGCTTGTTTGTGGGCAGTCCTTGTGCAGAATTTGTCCAATTGGTAGTTCTGGGGGGAGGCAAACAGGTCTATCTCTGAGCTCCCCCATTTGTTTCTCAACATGTTGAATATCTTTTGGTTCCAGTTTCCACTCGTGTGGGTCCATGAGATTTCTGCTTACGTCTGCCTGTATATTTAGTTTTCCTGGCAGGAATTGAGCCTGTAGGAGCACTTGGTAGCTCAAGGCTGTGTTCCACAGAGCCATGGCTAGTCTGCAGAGAGGGTACAAGTGGGTTCCCCCCTGCTTATGTACCACATAACAGTGGTGTTGTCTGTCTTTACCAATAATTGTCCTGGAAGAATGAGGTCCTTGAAGGCTGTCAGAGCATTCTGTACAGCTAACATTTCTTTTTGATTGATATGCAGGTGTATTTGATTTGGGTTCCATTTGCCCTGAATGCACTGCCCTGCCAAGTGAATTCCCCATGCATAATCTGATGCGTCTGCTGTTAGGGTTCGAGTGGCAGGGGGTAGAGTGAAGGCAGTCCCTTGTTATGGTGGCAGGCCTCTGCCCACCAAAGGAACACTATCTGTAAACAAGGTATGATAAGAATCATGGATTCTAGATCCTGAGAATGCTGACACCATAGGCTTTTTAGATACCATTGTAGTTTCCTCATATGGAATAAGTAGAATGCAAGAGGTAATGAACCCCAGGGCTTGCAGTATTTTCCTTGCAGATAGCTGGGCCTTTGTGGCCAGTAGTTTGAAGTAGACTGTCAAATGAATTTCTTTCTTTGGCGTAAAGTAGGCCATCTGGGAAGTTGCATTCAAGCTTGCTCCCAGGAATACAATTTGTTGGCAGGGTACAATATGTGATTTCTTTTCGTTTATGGTGTACCCCAGAGACGTCAGCAATTTCTTTACAAATGCCAGATGATTTAATAGTATGTCCTGGCTTTCTACCTGAATTAGACAATCGTCCAGGTATGGGTATATTTGAATATTTCTTTGCCTGCAAAATGCAATGACTGGAGCTAGGCACTTTGTGAATACCCTGGGCGCAGATAAGCCAAAGGGCAGTGCAGAGAACTGATAGTGCATGTAGCCTGCTCTGAAGCGTAGGTATCTTCTGCAAGATTCCCTTATTAGCATGTGCAGGTAGGCTTCCTTTAAATCCAGTGTTGCTAATCAGGCATCTTTGCCTAGCATGGGAAAGCAGCTGATGAAGAGTTAGCATCTTAAATTTTGGGATTACCAAAAATGTGTTTAGGATAGACAAGGAAAAGTCTTGAGTAGAAATCTTGCCCCCCGTTCTTCTTCTGGGACAGGTTGAATAGCCCCGATGCTTAAAAGAGAGAGAATTTGCTTTTGAGCCTCAGCCCACTGATTTGGGGGTAGGTCTGGCCAAACGGATGGGGTTGGTAAGAAGTGGAAGTAAAATCTGTATCCTTGTTAAACTATATTTAAAACCCATTTGTCCTGTGTAATGAGTTCCCAATTTTTTGCATGCAGGGCAATCTTTCCCCCTAAAGGAACAGTCAGTTGAGCAGGGCGTGGAAGATTTAAAGTTAGGTCACTGAGACGGTTTACCATAGGGGAGAGTCTTACTACTCCCTGCTTTGGAAGTGGGAGCCCCACACTGCTTAGGCCTGTGAGTACCTTGGGACTGAAGCCTGGGTATTCTGCTGGTTCTGGGTTTGGACTGAAGGCCTGGAAGAGGCAGGAAAGGACCAATTCTTAGAGGGCCAATGCCTACTAAATCTGAGAGTCTGTACTTGTATGAAATCTTTAACAGTTTGCATAGATTTTGCTTTTTCCTCAAATTTCTAAGTACTACTTCTGCTTTGTTGCCAAACAGGTGGTCTTGGTTTAAGGGAGCATTCAGTAATTTAGCTTTAACATGATCTGGCAAAGATTGCTCCTTAAGTCAAGCATGCCTTCGAAGTACAGACCCAGTGACAGCAGCCCTGCAAAATGCCTCTAATGAATCAAAACCACATTGCAAAGTACGTTTTCCAACCTGTTCAGCAGAATGCATTAAATCCTGTAAATCTTTATTTTCAGCACAGTCAGGAATCAACATCATTTTCTGTTTAAGCAATCCAATAATATGCTGCTGATACTTTAATATATGAAAATGGCAGTTTAAGGCCCTAATGGCCAAGGTTGCAGAAGTGTATACCTTCTTACCTCATCTATCCAACACCCTGGAATCTCTATCAGACGGGGTAGGATTTTTGGCAGTAGTAGCCTTAATGCCCTTGGGTCCCTGTGAAATGGTCTCAGGATCCGCAGTAGGATTTTTGAAGAGGAACTTGTGAGAGTCAGGTACCCTGTAATACCTATCAGGTTTTCTGGGAGAAGGAGGTAAAGAGACACGGGCCAGGCTAGATTCCGAGAAGGCATCATCTACAATGTCCAGTACAGGAGGGATAGCTAAAGGCCTGTGTTGAAGTAGGAGTAAGAATTCCCTAAGCCTCTTTTTGGCATGAGAGTAATCCTGGATTTCCCAGCGGAAATGCTCCCTAAGAGTATGCAAGGTTTCACCAAAAGAGAAATCCTCTGGATGGTGAAGCAGAGGGAATGGAGTCTTCTGCATCAGAATCCTCATAGGTAGATAAGGGCAAATCCTGGTCATCAGAGAAAACAGAAATTTCAGAATCCTGATCTGAAGAATAAGAAGTAAAATCAGTCCTAGATCTCTTAGAAGGGGAAGGGTGGCTTCCCCTGATAAGAGTAATAAGGTCTTGCCATTCTTATCATTTGTTTTTTAGGCATAGGGGGCCTGACCATGCGGTCTGGGTGTCAGTTTTCTAGGCATGGATCGAGCTTTAAGCTTTGAAGAAGAAGATGGCATTGGTTTAATATGCAAGTCAGTAGGCCTGAATACACCCGCAAAAGCCGGTGCCTGCACAGCAGCTCCGGACCCATCGACACAGACATCCGCAGGTTCCACAGTCGAAGAAGCATCTCGCGGCATACCGGACTCCGAATGGGTCTCAGTAGAGACCTGCGAATCTGAAGTAACGGGTATCAGGGGCTACGAAAGCACCTCACTGAGTACCGGCGAACTGGCGACTAGCTTAGGAGAAGTATCGTCGGCAGCTTTGGACCTATGCGGTCCGTCTCTGTCTTTACCTTTGTGTTTGTTCAGGATGTCAGTAGTTGGATGGTTTACTGAAGCCATTTCTGTATAATTGAACAGAGTACCAAAATATTTAGATGCGTAAATGAACAGATGACGAATAGTACGAGGTTTGAATAAGGCACAAAACAGACAGCAAGGTACGTCGTAGTCTGGGCCTAAGCAAGGAATGCAGTACGAATGAAAATCTTTATGAGGTATTTGCTTTCCACATGAAATACAATTATTAACTTTTACTGACATAGGTTTAGAGCAGGAAAAAGGCTCCCCAACGGGGTACATAGCTTAGTTGAAGACTTCGGATTTGAAACTCGAAAACGAAAATTTCAGGAGTCATCTGACCGGCACTTGCGAACTGTTTTTGCTTCAGGTACCGTATGGCAAGAAAGACTAATGTAATGTCATCAGCTGCATGCTTTATACCCCTGACTACCTGACGTTATGGAAGATGAGACAGGAACCGATGCAGGACCCAAGACTTTGATAATCAGGCCAACTGAGGGCTACTGCAACCAGATAACCCAACTGTGATGATTGCAACAGTGAAACATGAAGTACATCTTACCTACTGTGAGTTGCACATGGATGAGCTCCATGGCATCATCCTGTTCAAACAACTTGGAAGTATGCTTGCTGCTAACATAGATCAAAACACTTCCACCACTGGCCCCAGTATGTTCTTTGTTAGTCTAAATGCGTTGAAGACAAAGTAGCCTTGCACTTCTGGAGTACTTTCTATGGTTTAAACAAAGTCTCGGCCACAACACAGACATCTACATTTTTCAGAGTGAGGAGGGCTTGAAGGATGTGGAGTTTTTTTTTAAGGCTCTGTGCACTAAGCAGTAATACTTTAAAGTTGCTTGTAGATTCTTTCTCTGTGTTAGTAGCTTTCTCTTTTTAGCATAGAGTAAGAAAAGCTCAGAGGGGTTGGGGATAAAGTTTTAGCCAATATCTGAAACCCTTGGGGGGGGGGGTGAACAGATGCAACCAATCCTTGGAAAACCAACATGGTCTTTTGATCATGTTCTCCCATACCGACAGATATGGATGCCCCTGGAGTGACACCAAAAACCAGGCCAATTATTAAAATCAGTCACTGTTTTACGTTCATGGTGAGGGTAGAATACTGCTCAATGCATGGCTCATATCTATTTATGACACATATTCCAAGAGATCCATTATGCCTCTTTTCATCTAGGTCAGTAAGGTATGTCTCCGTCATTTACCTACACATGGACTATGACAGAATCATACTGTTACCCGGGCTACAGTAACATGAGTGCATGCATAATACTGTGGATCTTGGTGCCAGTTGGGCAACTAACAGTTACTTCTTGTCCAAATGGGCAAGTGTGACATCTGTGTACTGCACAATGGAGTCCCCAATGACAAGAGTATTAGGTAAAGTGTATGCTTGCCTTATGGGCTTTGCACTTGGGGGACCATTAAGTGTAGGTGTATGTGAGATGTTTGATGTGTGCTTTAGTAATTGCTAAGCAGTGTTGCCATTAGGTGGCTTTGGAAGTCTTTGACATTTGGGAAGGATTATTTTAAGTTCCTCAGCATAAGATAATCTGCGTGTGCCATGAATGGTATGTGTGAGGGATGTAGTGTGGGTATTCCTAACAACCTCATCTGTATGCAAGATTTCTGCCTCCAAAGAAGGTGTGCATTTACATCTTTCACATAATGTGTTATTTTCTTTAATGATTAACTGGTTGCCTGAGAACATGAGACAATTGCTACATTGCCTCAGGATGTCCAATCACCAAGCTGGCCACAGAGAAATATGGAAATTGCATATCCATGTTGTCTGGTCCTGTAATAGGGTTGGCTATTTAGGATTGTGTTTTAACAGGGGTCTTGTAGGTAGTTTCAGGGATTAAGGGCAGGATATTATATAATGCTAGGAAATGGTAGTGCTACTCTATACACAAGCTAGCTGCCCTAAGCTTATTTCTGCACAATGCCATACGGTTTAACAAGTTTCAGATTGAATCCTACCTTTATAGGTAAATTTTACTGTCTAGCGTTTGCTGCAACATAGGGCAGTGTTAACTGCCATTGCCTGGTGGAATTCAACATGGGGGAAAAAAAGCTTGAAAATTTACTCCCATGCTCTCTCTGCAATAAATGACCATACTTTGAGCTTCCCCCAGTGCATCTCAACTCAGACAGCACAGGTAAACACCTTCTGCCACAAGATGCTTACCCTGGAATCTTTTAATTTAAAAGCACAGCAAAAGTAGCTCTCGAGTGCAGATTAAACAACTAGCTAAATTCCTAGCTAATTTGCCTTTCTGCAAAGAGACCTGAAGGCACACAGACTAGAAAAGCCAAAAAACAGAAATACTATTCTTGCCTCAAAATTAAATAACAGCTTTCAAAAATGCTCAAAACAGTAGTAATCACTGTACAAAGCAAATGCAGCTAAGATGATATTCTTATCTAAGCTTGGACGGCTCTGGATGCAGTTGAAACAACGGAAAAGTGTTCCTTGACAGAGAACTCTCCAACAAAGAGCCTTGCAACTTGCCTGATTTATACTACAAAAAAAGCTTGCAAACTGACTCCTATGTCCTTTAGGAAACAAATGACACCTTGAGCTTCTTCTAGTACTTCCCAACTCAGTCTCTCCAAGAAAAGCATTACAAAAACATCTCTCAAGTGCAGATTAAACAACCCACTACCAAACTACCAAGTCCCTGGTAAACTTGCCTTTCTACAGAGAGATTAGTAGGCACACAGACTAGAAAAGACAACAAAGAGAGAAATTACTATTTATGTCCACAGACATTGGCTATGACCTGGTGCTCATTCCACAGAGTAACAGCAGGAGAAAGAACCAGTGCTGTCTGCGCCAGTGTGATGCAATAAGTATCACCTCTGGCCCTTCTTCCCTGATCTTTTGCAACACCTTGGGGATGAGGGGCAGTACAGAAAGTCATGTCCAAGAGAAGGAGAAGGCATCTATCTTCCATGCACCTCTATGGGGGATTATGGAGCAGACTGTCTTTAGTTATCTGTTCTGGATAGACACAAAAAGACTTATG